>NW_006408670.1:1238063-1257567 GCF_000296735.1 Chrysochloris asiatica
GAGCTTGAACCTCCGACCTTACAGTTCAAAAGCCACGCTGGGAACGCGAACGGCTCAGACGGGCTGGGGAGGGATTGTTCGCCACACAGCAGTGGGGCCAGTGAACAGGAACGGCGCTGCCAGCTAACACGAATGGCTCAGTTGGGTGGGAAAGAGGATGCTCGCTGCACGGCAATGGGGCCTGTACGAATGGCTTGCGGCCGGCCAGCGCAAATGGCTCGGCTGGGTGGGCGGGGCCTGCAAACGCGAACTGCTCAGCTGGGCGGGGGAGGGGCGGCAGCGGGGCTGGACTGGACCGGGGTGGCTCGGCTGGGCGGGCACAGTCCGCACCTGATGACGTCAGATGGTCGCCACCTTTCCTCTTTTCCTGCTTGTTTTTGTTATTTCAAACTAACTTTTCTCTGCCCACTATGCTCCGAAATCCCACTTCAGGGCAGATGTCCCTGTCCTCTACTCCCCCCATCGCCAGTGGCTCTCCCTGTTCGAGGCTCCCCACCACTGGAGGGTCCGCTCAAGCTGGTTCAGGCCCCTTCCCCCAAGTCCAAAGGAGCCGGGGCTGTAGCCATACACAAGTCCCAAAAGACAGTAGTTCCTCAGTACAGTGATCTCTCAAAAAAACGGGTTTAAGGTTCTGAAGTACTGAGACTTTTGGTGGCTGTAAGAGTGTGGCTTCAACCCACGGAAGGTTTTCCCGTGAGTTCCCCTCCCCCAAACCCGGAGCCCCTCTCACCAGTGGCGTCTGGCCTTGGTTGTAAACCGGAAGTCCACTTTCTTCTAGTTTTAATGTCACCATGTTCTTTTGTGATTTTCATTTTCTTGTATGTTGAGAAGTATTAATATTCTTTGAGGTTACTTTATATTCTGTTAACTTTTCCCTGTATATAAAAGAGTATATTTGATCCTGCAATCTTTCTGACCTCCTCACCAACTGGGTTTCTGTTCCTGTTTTTACCTTCTATCACATTGTAATTGGTTTGATCATAGAGTTACCTTCCAGATCCTCTGATTTCATTCTTATAGTTGCTGTTTTTTTTTCTGTTCTGGACTATTCTATGTGTTGATTGAGTTCCAGGTATTGCTGCAATGAGTATCAAACTCTGGTTGGTGTGTGTTCTTGTTCATTCTCAGTGCAAAGAATTCCCTTCAGGATGCTATAAAACGTGGGGATGGCTTTGGAAAACTCACTGAGCTTCATTTTATCCAGGAATGGTTTATTATACCATTGTATTTGATTGACAGTTTTGCTGGGTAGAAGATACTTGGTAGTTTTGTTGTTGTTGTTTTTTCCCCCCTACAGTTTTATATATGTCTCCCCATTGCCTTCTTGCCTGCATGGTTTCTACTGAGAGATTCAAGCTTAATCTGATTTGCTTGGCTTTGTATGTAACACTTCTATTTTGCCTAGATGCTTTCAGGATTCTCTCCTTATCATTCATTTTGGAAAGCTTGATTATGGTATGTCTTGATTTATCATTCATTTTGGAAAGCTTGATTATGGTATGTTCTTTTGGGGTGTCTATCCTTTCTGGGTTTCATTGAGCTTCTTGAATGCTTATTTTTTCATTTTTCAGGAATGTTAGGGAAATTTACATCCAGCACCTCTACTCTTGGGACATCTGTGATTCTTCCTGTTCCAGAATGTCAAAAATTCTTAAGTCATTCATCTTCTATTGTCCCACATGAGTCTTAGACTTTTTTCTGATTTTTTAGTCCTTTTTTCTGCATGTTTTTCTATCTTAACTGCACTGAGAGATTTGTCTTCCAGATCACTGATTCTGGCTTTCATCTCTTCGATTCTACTCTTTGCCCTTTCCATGTGTTGTCCATTTCTGACATTTTAGTATTAATTATTTTGACCTCTTTTTGCAGGTTTGAATTGTTTCCAATGGTTTAACCTTTCCATTTAATTGTTCCTATAGTTATTTCCTTACTTCTTCCTTATTTTTTTCATCCCCTCTTTGGAGTGTTTGTATATATCTCAGTATCCTTTTACTGAATTCTTTCTTAGACATTTCCAGAGCTTTCTCTTTTTCCAATGTGAAATCTAGGTCTACCTCCAGCGTATTCGTATTAGTTACTCTATTGTGTTTGTGGACTTGGGCCAATATGGTCACCTGTTTCTTGAGCATCTTCAATAGTTAGGTGTGGTTTCAAAAATTTTATGAATATATATTGATTTTTTTAATGCTTTCTTATTGTCTCCAAATAGATGTAATCAGGAGGTGGGCTTCTCTTGTCACTTTCATTATTATGATTATTATTATTCAACTCAGAATAATTGTAGCAAGTTATGACTGCCTATCTGGTGTATAGAAACAGGTATTGGATCTTTCCTGGATGGTGGAATTTTTTTAGGGTGTGATTGTAGATTGACTATATGATAACAATTGATGTCTACTCTTGGGTAACAGTTTTATTTTTTGTTTTTTAGTGGTGGTTTTTGTCTCTTTTATATTGCCTCTGTTTTTGGTCCCTTTGATCTCACTTTTTTCTTGGAAGTGGGAACTTTCTCTCCCTACATTACCCAAGAAAATATAGCAGTCATAGCCATCTAACTCAACTACAAGCATATCCTGTAATATCTCACCATCTGGACAAGAGCCAATACCAGCTTCTAGGCATTATATGTGAAAAGGGAAGTCTATCTCCAGATCATATCCACCAGGAGACACTCAGTAAGCTTAACAAGACAACAACATACATCCATTTAAGCATTAAAAACCCACATAACTACTGAAAATGTCCAAGAAAATACAATTACAAGTCTCAACACATATCCAAAAACAGAAAAGAATAACTGAGACAAATGAACTGGAAGCAGACACAGATTTTTCAGTAGAAGAGTAGGCTCTGGATCTACCTGAGAAGGAATTTAGAAGACTGACATGGAGACAAATTCAAATGTTCCACAAAGGGGTGGAGGAAAATAAAGAAGTCAGGAAAGTACTATAGGGACAATCAAACAAGATAGATACAGCATTGGAAACAATTCAAAACCTTAAAAAAGAGGTCCAGATGATTAATAATAAAATATCAGAAATTGAAAGCACACTGAAAGGGAAAAGGAGTAGAAATGAAGAGATGGAGGCCAGAAGAAGAGTTGAAAGACAAATCTCTCAATACTGTTAAGATAGACAAGCAACAGAAAAAAGATTAAAAAATCTGAAGAGAGTCTAAGATTCATGCTGGATAACATGAGGAGGAATAACTTAAGAATAATTGGTGGGGAGGCGGGCTTGGTGGCAGATAGAGTAGAGGTGTAGTGAAGATCTCTGTCACAGAATATGACAGAATATCAGGTGAAGTGGGTTCAGGGCAGAGCGCCAAAACTCTGAAAGGCATATCTAGGAATATTTTTTAAAGTTTGAAGGCTTATAGCTAGTGGAACTTGTAGCAGAATTAAAAAATCTTGTTCTTTAGACTCTACTGGGTTCAGCAGCCCAGAGCTGACAACTTAGGCAAGACCAACCAGTAAGACTAAGTGGGCAAGCAAATAGAACTGCCATGGAATAATGGGCAAAGGTGAACAAAATACATTGTTGGTTTTGCTTTGTTCTGTTTTTGTTTTTTGTTTTTTGTTTTTTTTTTGGTATTGGTTCATTGGCCCCTCACTGTCTACGCACCTCCATTCTGGTGACTAGAGGGGGTGCCTGAGTAAGTGGACACCACAAACCATTACCACTAGTGGGTTCATCTGCCATGTATGCACACAGATTCTCACAGCATTTAAAGGGGCAGGGAGAAAAAATAGCCACAGTTGGCCCTGAACTGTTTATTAATAGGGAAAAGGATAGAACAGGGGGTGTGGAGAGGGAGAGAATTTAAAAATAAAACAGGCTGAATATTAAATCCTGAAATACAGCATAACAACCATCATTGGCATCTTCAGGTGGCCTTGAAGGAGAGAAGCTGAAAGAGGATAATAAAAGCATACTAATATTAGTTTACAGGGTTTTTTTTTTTTTTTTTTCCTTTTGTCCCTCCTCTCCCCTTTCCATGATTATAGACTACAGAATCCAATCTAGTTTTTTTTTTTTTTTTTTGGAGGGGGGGTTTGCTGTTGCAGTTTTGTTGTCTTTTGATACCTCCTTTACCTTTACCTTTGGAGGTGCTCTTTCTTTCTGTATATTACCCAAGAAGAGACAGCAATTGCTACCATATTGCCAAGCTACAATCCCACCACAAATCAAGCAAGAACCATACACCAGGGAAGCAGACAACACCTGAGAAAGTTACTCTGAGTTAAGCAACAAAAAGAGTGAAAAGGAAATCCCACCACCTGATTACATCTACTTGGAGGCAATCAGAAAGCACAAAAAAATGCTAAAACACACACTCAATTAAACATTAAGATCACAGCTAAACACTAAACATGTCCAAGAAGCAAACACAGATGACCATATCAGTACAGGTCTAGAAACAAGATAAAATTTCTTAGACAAATGACCTAGAGGTAGACCTAGACTCCATTTTGTAAGGTGGGCAGGCCTTGAAGATTCCTGAGATGGAATTCAGAAAAATGATTATAAAATGTTTCAAAACACTTTACAATGGTGTTGAGAAAAATAAGAAAGAAATCAAGAAAGTGCTACAGGAAAAATCAAATAAGATATATACAGCATTGGAAGCAATTCAAAACCTACAGAAAGAGGTCTAAATGATCCATAATAGAATGTCAGAAATAAACAATACATTGAAAGAGTAAACCAGTAGAATTAAAGAGATAGAGGGCAGATCTAGTGAGCTAGAGAAAAATCTCTCAATACTACTAAGATAGAAGAACAAGCAGAAAAAAAGGATAAGAAAATCTGAAGAAGGTCTGTGATTCATGTTGGACAACATGAAGAGGAATAACTTAAAAATTATTGGCATTCCAGAGCAGGAAGAATCACACAAGTCCACAAAGGAGATAGGTGAAAAGTTGCTGGAATAAAATTTCGCTAACATCCTGAAAAGTGATAAGATAAACTTTAAAGAACCTCAACGAACCCCAGGAAGGATAGAACCCAAAAGAAACAAAAAAAACTGACACATATCATAATCAAGCTCTCCAAAATCAAAGGTAAGGACACAATGCTGAAAGCAGCTACAGAAAAAAGGAGCATTACATACAAAGCCAAGCAAGTCAGATTAAGCTCAGATCTCTCAGGAAAAAACATGCAGGCAAGAAGGCAATGAGGTTACATATATAAAACCCTCAAAGGAAAAAACAAAATAAAAACAAAAAACAACTGCCAACCAAGAATCATTTATCCAGCAAAGCTATAAATCAAATACAAAAATGTAAAGTCCACGATAAACAGAAGCTAAAGGATTTTGCCAAAGCCACAATGCACTACAAAACACATCCTAAAGAGAGTTCTGTGGACTGAGAACCAACAAGGACAGAAAATAACTAGAGACTGATATACATGGCAGCACCTCCCAGAACTAAATTGAAAGATGGAAGAGTTGAGAATAGAACAAAACTATAAGAACAAACTCAGAGTATCTGGGAGGTCAGTCTATGATCAAAACAATTACAATGTGAAAGAAGGTAAACATGTAGGAACAGAAATCCAGATTGTAAGAAGGTCAGGTAGATTACAGGATAAAATAGACTGCACTAACTCGAGGGAAAAGTTAATGGACAATTAGGTAATCTCAAAGAAAATTAACAGTTCACTGAATACCAAGAAAATGAAAATCTAAGAAGAACATGGAAACATTAAAACTATAAGTAAATTCACAAGAAAGAACACAAAAACCATGGACTCAGCACAAGAAGACATGCAGAACAAAGAAAGCAGCAACACGACAAAAACCCAAACATAACCCAAAAAGACAAACCCCCCCAAAAAAAACAACAACATAAAGGCAGCAATTAATCCATAATTAAGGAGCTCTGATAGCATAGTGGTTACAAATTGGGCTGCTAACCTCAAGGTCGACAATTTGAAACTACCAGCCGTTCTGTGGGAGAAAGATAAGGCTTTCTGTTCCAGTAAAAATTTATAGCCTCAGAAACCCTGTGTGGAGTCACTATGAGTTGGAACTGACTCCACGGTACTTAAAAACAGCAACAATAGATAATTACAGTGAATGTAAATGGATTAAATGCACCAGTTAAGAGATGGAGTTTGAAAGAATGGATAAGAAACAAGATCCTTCAATATGCTGTCTGCAAGACACACATATTTTGCACAGAGACAAAAACAGAGTAAAAGTCAAAAGATGAAAATAAATGTACCAAGCTAATTGCAATAAAAACAAAAACAAAAACAGGAGTTTCAGTACTAATCTCTGATAAAATAAACTTTGTGGCAAAAAAAAAAAAAAGCATAATAGATAAAGATGAACATTATCTCATTTAAAAGGACAATTGAACAAGATGACATAATCATAATAAGTAAAAATGTTTCCAATGAAAGAGCTCAAAAATATATAAAGCAAACTCTAATAGATGTGAAGAAAGAAATAGACAAATCTACAATAATAATAGGCTATTTAATACACTGCTTTCAAAAATGGATTGAACAACCAGAAAGAAACTTGACAAAGACACAGAGGAACTAAAAAACACAATCATCCAACTGGACCTCATAGATGTGTACAGAATATTCAACCCTACAATAGCATAATACACATTATATTCCAGTGCACATGGAACATTCTCCAGAATAGACAATGTGTTAGACCACAAAACAAACCTCCATAAATTTACAAATATCAAAATACTACAAAGCATCTTCTCAGACAACAATGTTATCAAATTAGAAATCAACAATTGGAAGACAAAGAAAATAAAGTCTAATACATGGAAACTGAATAATACCCTGCTGAAAAGTGACTAGGTAATAGAAGAAATAAAATGTGAACTGAGAAAGTTCCTAGAAACAAACAAGAAAAAAACATAAGATACCAAAATCTCTGGGACGTGGCGAAAGAGGTGCTGAGAGGAAAATTTATTGCAAAAAATGCACACATCCAAAAAGAAGAAAGAACCAAAATTAACACATTAACACACATCTACAATTAGAAACAGACAAACAGAGGAAACCTACAGGCACCAAAAAACAAACAAACAAAAAGAAATAATAAACATTAGAGCATAAATAAATGAGATAGAAAACAGAAAAACTACAGAAAGAATCAACAAGACAAGAAGCTGTTTCTTTGAAAAGATTAAAAAATTGGCAGACCATTGGCAACCCTAACAAAAGAAAAAGGGAGACGTAATAAATAACACGCATTAGAAAGCACAGGGGCTATGTCACAATGAAACCTAAGGAAATCAAAAGGATAACAGAATAATATGAACTTATACTCCAACAATTTAAAAAATTTAGAAGTTAACACCCAGAAAACCAGAAGACACTTCTTGGAAGAAAGACCTACAGGAAAAACACAGAATACTAAGGGCAGTCTGACTGCTACCACAAAAACAAGTAGGCTGCTAGCCCAGGAGACATCAAGCAAAGTGGACGGGTCCTCTCAGCAAAAATCCTCTCCCAAGACTAAGACACGACGGAAATACACACTCTGATTGTCCACCACACATGTCACCCATAAAAAGAAGGGGCCTAAAAACACCAATGAAGCATAGAACTAAGCCCTGCATAGTTCAGCAGACTACTGTGAACCCGGGTGGAGACTCAGTTGCCCAGCAGTGAGGCAGGACTGGGGGACTCATGGGCTCAGAGTCAGTGACATGGCTACAGAGGACTAGAGTGAAGAGTGAAGAGACCAGCTGATAAGAAGAGGGCAGACAGACGCAAGAACACCCACACTTGCAGATGATACCCACTTGACCTGGCTTCAGTGACTGGATGGACAGAACTCAACCCGAGGAAGAAGAAAGAGGGGAAAAAAAAAAAAAAGTGTCATCTGATACAACTGGATGAACTGGACCTACACATATAACTGCAGTGGCTCAAAAGAGGAAGCAATTACCGGCTACAAGAGTCATTCCCATCCCCTCCACACAAAGAGTGGCAAGCGTTGGGTAACTTGAACATTAGCCACTCAAAATGGGGGGAGGGATACAAAGGTAAGAAGCAACTGGCTTACAAGCTTTCAAGAGGGAACCTAGATCCACAGGGCAGGGAGGATAGTGGAGTCTCCAGTGAATAGTACCCAACCTGTCTAGGAAGGGCTGATGAAAAGAAATGCAGAAGGGTCTCATGTGATGCAATGGTAAAAATTGTTACCAGGACTGATTGTGAGGACTGAAACATAAAGGTGCATAATTTATAGCAAAGAAGGGAGTGACTAACCTTTCAATCTAGGAGCAGAGGGTCCTGGGACCATCAACGGAGAAGAGCGAAGACCGGGACCCCACCCAGAGAAGCAGTGAGGCCTGATATGGAGACAGAGAGGATGACGTGAAGGGATGGAGTGCCTGAGGAGTTGTGACCCAGAGAGGGAAAGGGGCTGTTTGCTGAGGACAGTGGGGTGGGAGGGCATGCAAGGTATACCCTTTTGCTGGGGGCTGATGCATGGACGGGATGGTAACTAAGGCAATGAAACGATGTACGATAGAATAGATGTAAAACTAATGTTTCCCCATGTAAAATATCACTCAATACACAATAAAACTTTTATTTAAAAAAATTAGAAGTTATGAATACATTTTTAGATAAACACGACATACATAAACTTACACAGAGTGAAGTAGAAAACATGAACAGACCCATAAAAAAAAAAAAAAAAAAACAAGAAATAAATCAGGTCATCAAAAAACTCCCATGCAAATAGAAATCCAGGGCCAGACGGCTTTATTGGTGAGTTCTACCAAACTTTCAGGGAAGAGCCGTAACCAATTCTACTCAAATTAATCTAGAATATAGAGGAGGATGGAAAACTTCCTAATACATTTTATGAAGCAAGCATAATCCTCATACCAAAATCAAGGAAGGATGTTACTAACATAGAAAATTAGAGACCAATATCACTCATGAACATAGATGCAAACATTCTCAACAAAGTCCTAGCCAACAGAATACAGCAGCACATCAAAAATATAATACATTATGATCAAGCGGCATTCATATCAGGGATGCAAGGATGGAAAAATGATCAACATAATCCACCATATAAATAAGAAAAAAGAAAAGAACCTCATGACCAAAACAGCGGATGCAGAAAAAAGCTTTTGAAAAATCCAACATCCATTCCTGACAAAAAACATTCAACAAAGTAGAAATTGAAGGGAAATTTCTCAACATAATTAAGAGCGTATATACAAAACCAACAACCTACATTACTCTCAATGGAAAGAAACTGAAAGCTTTCCCTCTGAGAACAGGAACTAGACAAGAATGCACTCTGTCACCACCCCTATTCAACATTGTGCTGGAAGTATTAGCAAGAGCTATACGGAAAGACAGGGAAATTAAAGGCATCCAAATTGGCAAAGAGGAAGTAAAATTCTCTCTATTTGCAGATGATATGATCCTATAATAGAAAACCTCAAAGACTCAGTAAAAAAGCTACTAGACCTCATTGGAAGATTCAGCAAAGTGGCAGCATATAAGCTCAACATACAAAAATTAGTTGGATTCCTCTATACCAGTACCAAAAATGCTGAAAAATGACATTAGGAAAGCAATACCATTTACAATAGCCACCCAAAGGATGAAATATCTAGGAATAAATGTAACCAGAGAAACATGGGACCTATACAAGGAAAACTACAAAACACTACTACAAGAAACCAAAAGAGACCTACAAAAATGGAAGAATGTACCAGGCTCCTGGATAGGAAGACTTAAGATTGTGAAAATGCCAATATTGCCCAAAACAATTTACACATATAATGCAATCCCAATAGAAATTCTAACAATATTCTTTGAAAAGTTGCAAGAAAACAATGAAAAACTTTATATGGAAAGGAAAGAGACCCAAGATAAGCAAAGCACTGCTTAAGAAGAGGAATAAGGTTGGAAACCCCTTACTCCCTGACTTCAAAATTTACTACACAGCTACAGTGGTCAAAACAGCTTGATATTGGTACAATGAAAGATACATTGAACATTGGAACAGAATTGGCAATCCAAAAATTAACCCATCCACGTACAGCCAACTGATTTCTGATGAAGTACCTAAATATATTACATAAGGAGGGGATAGACTCTTCAACAGATTGGGCTGGCAGAACTGGAAAGTGATATGCAAAAGATTGAAACATAACCATTGCCTCACGCCTTATACAAAAACCAAGGCAGTATGGATTAAAAACCTAAATGAGAATCCCAGAATTATGAAGGCCATCAATGAAAAAATAGGGAACAAGTGTGAAAGACCTAATTTACAGAACACATAGACTACCAAACATTTGAAAATTACACAAACAAAAGTAGACAAAATAGATTATTTGAACATACTTAAAATTAAAAACTTATGTGCATCAAAAGACTTCACCAGAAGAGTAAAAGGGAACACACAGAATGGGAAAATATCTTTTGCAATGACACATTAGACAAAGGGATCATTTCTAAAATATATTGGAAACTACAAACTATTTGTTAATTTGAAAAAGACAAACAACCCAATTAAAACATGGGCACAATACATGAACAGACACTTCCACAAGGAAGAGGTCTGGGCAGCAAACAAATATATGAAGAAATGATCACAATTGCTATCCATTAGACAGAATCAAATCAAAACAACAATGATATATCATCTCACACAAGTAATTACAGCAAAGATCAATAGAGTAGAGGACAATATATGCTGGAAAGAATGTGGCAAGCCTGGGACCCTCCTTCATTGCTGGTTGGATTGTCAAATGATCCAACCTCTTTGGAAAGAAATATGGCTCTTCCTCAGAAGGTCGTTAAATAGATATGCCTTATGATCCAGGAAATCCTCTACTTGGTATTTACCCACAGGAAATATGAGCCATAACACAGGTAGATATATGCACACCAATGTTCACAGCAGCACTAGTTACCATAGCAAAAAGATGGAGACAGCCTGAGTGCCCATAAAATGAAGAATAGATAAACACATTGTAGTATATACACATAATGGAATATTATGCTACCTTGAAAAACAACAAGGAAGCTGCAAGCCACCACATAGCATGCATGAACCTTGAGGACATTATACTGAGTGAAACTAGTCAGTCACAAAAGGAGAAATACTGCATAGGAACACTATTGTACAATAATAAAATAAGAACCAATACTAAAAGGGAAGGGGGACACGCCGTTGGCGCTATAGCAATGGTAGCTAACAACGGAGAAAGTGGTGCTTTAAAAAAACAACAACAACACTTTGGTGGTGAGAAGGGAGGGGATCTCATGAAGGAAACTTTCATTTATCAGACCCACGGATTTTGGACTATCATAAGATCTAGTATTTCAGTCTACTGAACTCGCATTTTTGAGAAATCGTGCTACTAAGGAAAAAAATGTGCATTTTGGGACTCTCACCCGCGGGACTGCAGGTCGCTCCCAAAACTGCCGAGTTTAGAGTGCGGGGCTAAGGCCAGCCCATTTGAAAAGCGGCGTTTCCAGCAGGAGTAAAAAAGGGGACGTTGGACAAAAAAGCTGCAAGAAACGACATAGCTCCCCCCCAGAATCTCCCTGCCCTGGCTTAAGATCTCAATAAGATCATCAAGCAGGGCAGTTCACTGACGCACAGAGAGAGGGAGAAAGGTGGCGACTTTTGATGTCATCTATCATCCACCATCCCCAATCTGAAGCCCTACATCTAAGCCCCTGCCCCAACACCCAAGTAGCAGTGAGGATCTTCCAGCAGCTGTTCTGGTGGGACAAGAAACAGAAAAAAGTTAAGGAAAGTCACATCTCCGCTCCAAAGTGGTGATTTCTGTCCATGTGTTTATATTACTTCTGCTATTCGTCCTTTTGATTACACATATACAGAGCATTCTATCCAACAACGGCACAATACAGATTCTTCTCCAATGTGCATGGAACATTTTCCAGAATTGACCACGTGGTAGGTCACAAAGCAAGGCTCCATAATTTCACAACCACCAAAATTCTACAGAGCATCTTCTCAGACCACAATGCAATGAAACTAGAAATCAACAATAAGAAGGCCAAAACAATAAAGTCGAATACATGGAAACTGAACAACACCCTGCTGAAAAGTGACTGAGTTAAAGAAGAAATTAAACGTGAATTCACAAAGTTCCTAGAAACAAACGAGAATGAAAAAAAAACATATGAAAATCTTTGGGACACAGCAAATGCAGTACTGAAAGGACAATTTATTGCAATAAATGCACACATCCAAAAAGAGGAAAGAGCCAAAATCAACACATTAATACAGCATCTTCAACAATTAGAAGCAGACCACCAGAGGGACTCTACAGTCACCTAAAGAAAGGAAATAATAAAGATAAGAGCAGAAATAAATGAAATGGAAAATCAAAAAAATTATAGAAAGAATCAACAGGACAAGAAGCTGGTTCTTTGAAAGGATTAATAAAATTGAGAAACCATTGGCAAAACTAACTAAAGGAAAGAGGGAAAGGACACAAATAAATCGCATTAGAAACCACACAGCAAAGACACAACAGAACCAAGCGAAATAAAAAAAGATAATAACAGAATACTATGAAGAGCTGTACTCCAACAAATTTGAAAATTTGGATGAGATGGATACATTTCTAGAAAACCACGACCTATCTAAACTTACTCGGACTGAAGTAGAAAATTTGAACAAGCCAGTAACAAAAGAAGAAATTGACCAGGAAAAAAAACTCCTGACCAACAAAAGCCCAGGCACGGATGGCTTCATGGCTGAGTTCTACCAAACATTCAGAGAAGACCTGTCACCAATTCTACTCAAATTATTCCAGAACATAGAAGAGGATGGAAAACTCCCTAATACTTTCTATGAAGCAAGCATAACCCTCATACCAAAACCAGGGAAGGACATCACTAAAAAAGAAAATTACAGACCAATATCCCTCATGAACATAGATGCAAAAATCCTCAACAAAATCCTAGCCAACAGAATCCAACAGCACATCAAAAATATAATACATCATGACCAAGTGGACTTCATAAAAGGGATGCAAGGATGGTTCAACATCAGGAAAACAATCAGCATAATCCATCATATAAATAAAAAAAAAAGAAAAGACAGATATTTGACAAAATCCAACATCCATTCCTGATAAAAACACTTAACAAAATAGGAATTGAAGGGAAATTCCTCATTATAATCAAGAGCATATATACAAAACCAAGAGCCTACATCATGCTCAATGGAGAGAAACTGAAAGCCTTCCTCCTGCGAACTGGAACCAGACAAGGATGTCTTTTATCACCGCTCCTATTCAATATTGTGCTGGAAGCTTTAGCCAGAGCTATACGGCATGATAAAGAAATTAAAGGCATCCAAATTGGCAAAGAAGAAGTAAAACTCTCCTTATTTGCAGAAGATATGATCCTATACATAAAAAAACCCCAAAGACTCAGTAAAAAAAAATCAGTCCTCATCTAAAGATTCAGCAAAGTGGCAAGGTATAAGATTAATATACAAAATCAGTTGGATTTCTCTATAGCAACAGCAATAGCGATGAAAAGGTCATTAAGAAATCAATACCATTTACAATAGACACTCAAGTGATGAAATACTTAGGCATAAATATAACCAAAGAAACAAAGGACTTATACATAGAGAATTACAAAGCACTACCACAAGAAAGCAAACGAGACCTACAGAAGTGGAAGAACATACCATGTTCCTGGATAGGAAGACTCAACATCGTGAAAATGTCAGTACTGCCCAGAGCAATTTACACATACAATGCAATCCCAATCCAGATTCCAACAACATTCTTCAAAGACATGGAAAAGACTATTAGTAATTTTATATGGAAAGGAAAGAGACCCAGGATAAGCAAAGCACTGCTTAAAAGGAAGAACAAGGTTGGAGGTCTCTCACTCCCCGATTTTAAACTTTACTACATGGTTACAGTGGTCAAAACAGCCTGGTACTGGTACAATGAAAGATACATTGATCAATGGGATCAAATCGAGAATCCAGATATTAACGCAACCACTTACAGCCAAATGAGTTTCGACAAAGTCCCTAGACACATTGCATGGGGAAGAGACAGTCTCTTTAACAAATGGTGCTGGCAGAACTGGAAAGCGATATGTAAAAGACTGAAACAAGACCTTTGTTTCATGTGCTATACAAAAAATGAACTCAACATGGATTAAAGATCTAAATGTGAATCCTAAAATTATGAAGATTATCAATGAAAAAATAGGGATGAATGTGAGGGTGCTAATTCAGGGCATATACAGAGTGCCACACATTTTGAAAACTGCACAAACAAAAATAGACAAAAACGATGAGTGGGACATACTAAAAGGTAAAAACTTGTGTGCATCAGAAGACTTCACCAAAAGAGTAAAAAGAGAACCTACAGACTGAGAAAAAATCTTTTGCAATGACATATCAGATAAGGGACTAATTTCTAAAATATATAGGAAAATACTACACATCTACAAAAACAAGACAAATAACCCAATAAAAAAATGGGCACAGGATATGAACAGACACTTCACCAGGGAGGAGATCCGGGCAGCCAACAAACATATGAAGAAACATTCATGATCACCACCGATAAGAGAGATGCAAATCAAAACAACAATGAGACATCATCTCACACCAGCAATAGCAGCAAAGATCTAAAAAGTTGAGGTCAATAAATGCTGGTGGGGATGTGGCGAGAATGGGACACTCCTGCATTGCTGGTGGGACTGCAAAATGGTCCAACCTCTTTGGAAAGCAATATGGCACTTCCTCAGAAGATTGAAAATAGAAATACCTTATGATCCAGAAATTCCTCTACTTGGTATTTACCCACAAGACAAACGAGCCACAACACAGGAAGATGTATGCACACAAATGTTCATAGCAGCACTATTTACAATAGCAAAAAGATGGAGACAGCCAAAGTGCCCATCAACTGAAGAATGGATAAATAGCACAATGGAATATTATGCTACCTTGAAAAATAACAAGGAAGCTGCATGCCACTACCTAACATGGATGAACCTTAAGGACATTATGTTGAGTGAAATTAGTCAGTTACTGCATAGGACAATTCCTGTAAAAGACTAAGTAACAGAACCCATACTAATCCACTGAAGTGGATTCTTAGCTGGCTGCTGGGACATAGGGGTAGGGTTAGGGGAGGGAGGGGAAGGTGGAGCACAGGACAGGGATTATACTTAGGATAGTTTGGGTCCTAGGGAAGGGGGCAATATACAAGAAGGGAGAGGGGAATGGAAGAACAAAACAGATGGGAGAACAATTTGGCAGGTTTGAGTGGGCTAAATGGGACAGAGGTAAATAATGATGTAGGCACAACATTGGAACAACAGGGCTCTGGGATACAGAGATTGGGACATGGTTGGAATGGGGAAAAGGGGAGAATAATGTTAAGATGCTTGGCTGTCTTTTGCATCTTGGTTTCCAGTGCATTATATTATAAAATAGACACTGGAGGGGGAGATAAAGGAATAGTCAGAAACATCACCATAGAAAGCTTGTAAGTCCATCTTCTGCCTATAACTGATGGGAACACCTACAGTGGGGCTACAACATGCACAGTGAAGGAGGTTGCTTGAGGAGCCTATGCATTACATAAGATTATAGGTGGAAAATTGAACCACTTCCAGACCTTCAGAGATGGCAAATTTCCACTTGAAATTACGTGCAGACCAGCCTGGAGCAGCTAGAAAAACAGAAGACGCTTCTTGAAAGAAAGACCTACTGGAAAAATACAAAACAATAGAGGCAGAACAACCAAGTTGCTTGCCCAGGAGACATCAAGACAAGTGGTTAGGTCCCCTCAGTGCAAATCCTCTTCCAAGACTAAGACGCAAGGGAATAAACATTCTGATTGGCGACCACACATGTCACAAAGGCAAGAAGTGACTGGCTTACAAGCTTTCAAGAGGGAACCTAGATCCAGAGGGCATGGAGGAAGGTAGAGTCTCCAGTGAATAATTGCCAACCTGTTTAGGAAGGGCTGATGAAATGAAATGCAGTTGGGTCTCTTCTGATGCAATAGTGAATAATTGTTATCAGGACTGATTGTGAGGGATGGAAATGTATAGGTGGACATTTTACAACAAGGAGGGGAGTGATTAACTTTTCATTCTAGCAGTGGAGGGCCCTGGGACCAACAATGGAGAAGAGCGGAGAGCAGGACACTACCCAGAGAATTTGTGACGCCTGAGATGGAGGCAGAGATGATGACGTGGAGAGATGGAGAGGCCAGGGATTTGAGATCCAGAGAGGGAAAGGGGCTGTGTGCTGATAACTGGGGGTGGGGGGGCAGGCTTGCTGTGTACACCCTTCGGTTGGTTGATGATGCATGATGCATAGACGGGATTGTATCTATGGCAATGAAACGATATATGACAGAATGAATGTAAAACATATGATATCCCATGTAAACTACCACATAATTCACAATAAAACATTTATTAAAAAAAAAAAAAAAGGGTGAGGGGGGCATTCTTTGCTGGTTACCGGGATAATAGGGGTGGGGTGAGGGGAAGGCGGGGAAGGTTGAGTACAGTGTAGGAAATAGACTCAGGATAGTTTGGGGTCTGGGCTAGGGAAGTTGAGTACAGTGTAGGAAATAGACTCAGGATAGTTTGGGGTCTGGGCTACACAATAAGTGGGAAGGGAATGGAAGAAAATGGCAGATGGGATAACAGTTAGCCAGGTTTGCATGGGCTAAGTAAGACCGAGGTAAATAATGATGTATGCACAACCTTGGAGCAACAGGGCTCTGGGATACAGAGATTGAGGCATGATTGGAATGGGCAAAAGGGGGCAATAATGTTAAGATACTTGGCTGTCTTTTGAACCTTGGTTTCTCTGGCATACCATTATAAAATAAACACTTTAGGGGGATAGAAGAAATAGCCAGAAACATCACCTTAGAAAGCTTGTAAGTCTGTCTTCTGCCTATAACTGATTGGAATACCTAAAATGGGGCTACAATGTGCCCAGTGAAGGATGTTTCCTGTGGAGCCTCTGCATTGCATAAGACCATAGTTGGAATCCTGAACCACATCCAGAATCTTCTGAGTGGACCAGCCTGGAGTGGCTGGAGGAACAGCAGATACTTCTTGAAAGAAATACCAACAGGAAAAATATAAACCAATAATGGTAGTCTAAATGTCTACAACAAGAACAAGCAAGTTACTCTCCCAGGAGATATCAAGGCAAGCAGTCAGGTCCCCTCAGGGCAAACCCCCTAACAAGACTGAGACTCAATGGGAATACACAAGCAGATGCGTGCTCTGAATGTTGACTATGTTAGTCACCAATAAGAGGAAGTGAAAGAAAAACAGCAATGAAGCTGCGAGCTAAGTCCTACCATTTTCAATAGATTCCTGTGAAGCTGGGTGGAGACCTGGTTGGCCAGCAGTATGGCAAGACCTGGGGACTCTTGGGTCCAGAGTCAGTGGCATAGCCACAGAGGACTAGAGTGGAGAATGAAGCATTCAGCTGATAAGAAGAGAGGACATATGCACTAGAACACCCGCACTTACAGATAATACCCACTTGACCTGGCTTCAATGACTGGATTATCAGAGCTCAGCTAGAAGAAGAAAGAAGAGGAAAAAAAAAAAAGAGTAATCTGATACAATTTGATGAACTTGACTTACACCTATGGATGCAATAGCTCAAAAGAGGGAACAAATCTTTACAACGAGAATCAGTCCACCTCTTCAATACACAGTGTAGACAGAGATAGGCAACTTGGACATTGGCTACCCCAAATGGGGTGGGGGTTACAAAGGCAAGAAGTGACTGGTTTACAAGCTTTCAAGGGGAAGCCTAGATATAAAGCGCATGAAGGATGGTAGAATCTCTTTTGAGTAATAGCCAATCTGTCTGATCGGGACTGATGAAAGGAGTTTGGGATAGCACTCATGTGGTGTCATTTGAATAATAATTATTATCAGGACTTACTGTGAGGATTGGAAATATAAAGGTAGACTTTGGGAGCAAAAGGAGGAGAGTGGTTAACTTTGTAGTCCTGGAGATGAGGTTCCTAGGACCATTAAGGGAGAAGAGTAGAGTGCAGGACCCTACCCAGAGAAACAGTGACATGAGAGATGGAGTTAGAGATGATGACATGGAGCGATGGAGCGACTGGAGACTCTAGACCCAGAGAGGGAGAGGGGCTGTGTGCTGGTGACCATGGGGAAGGCTTGCAGAGCATAACCTTTGGTTGGTTGATGATGGATGGAGGGTATTGTAACTATGGCATTGCAACTGTATACAATAGGATGAATGTAAAACTAATGTTCTCCTATGTAAACTATCACATAATTCATAATAAAACACTAAATAAAGTAAATAAAAGAAATAGAAGGATTTACATCCAGGAACATGCAGAATCACAAAAGTCCACATAGGAGATAGTTGAGGAATTTCTGGAAGAAAATTTCCCTAACATCTTGAAGGATGAGAAGATAAGCATTTAAGAAGTTGAACGAGCCCCAGGAAGGATAGATCCCCCAAAAGAAAATTGCAGATATATCATAGTCACACTCTCCAAAATCACACACAAAGAAAGAATCCTAAAAACAGCCAGGGAAAAGAGAAATGTTACCTACAAAGGCAAGCAAATCAGATTAAACTCTGACTTCTCATCAGAAATCATGCAGGCAAGAAGGCCATAGGGAGACATATAAAAAACCATCAAAGAAAGAAAAAAAAAAAAAACTGCCAACCAAGAATCATATACCCAGCAATACTGTCATTCAAATACGATGGTGAAATCAAAACATTCCAGTATAAACAAAAGCTAAGACATTTTATGAAAGCCAATCCAGCACTTCAAAACATCCTAAAGGGAGTTTTGTGGAATGAAAACCAACAAGAACAGACAACTACCAGAGATTGACAGATGTGGCAATTGACAGGTGACAGAGAGCAGAGTTCAGAACAACAAAATTACGACAATGAATTCAGAGGACCTGTGAGGCCAAACAAAAATCAAAATAATAATAATGTCAAAAGAAGGGAAAACTATAGGAACAGAGATCCAGATGGTGTGGAGTTCAGGTAGATTGAAGGACATGACAGATTGTTTTAAATTGAGAGAAAAGGTAGTAGACTATAGGCAAACTGAAAATAAAGTTAGTAATTCACAACATACCATGAAAATGAAGATCCAAAGAGAACATGAAAACATTAAAACATGAAAAGAAAAAACTGACAAGAAATAACAAAAAAAAATATGAACTCAGCACAAGAAGACATGCAGTACAACGAAGAACACCACAAAAGTTAACATAATGACATCAATTAATTCATACCTATCGATAATTACACTGAGTGTCAATGGATTAAATGCACCAGTGAAAGCACAGTAATTGGCTGAATGGACAAGAAAACAAAACTTGCCTCCTGCAAGAGACACACCTTACACACAAGACAAAGGCAGACTAAAAGTTTAAGAATAAAAAACAAAAAAAAAACAAAAAAA
>NW_006408670.1:1257667-1299722 GCF_000296735.1 Chrysochloris asiatica
TCTGATAGATTAAACTTTAAGCAAAAACTAGCATAAGAGATAAAGGACACTATCTCAGGATTAAAGGGTAAATTGAGCATAATAAATATCTACGATCCCAAGAAAGAGCACCAAGATATATAAAGGAAACCCTACTAGAACTGAAGACAGTAATAGGCAAATCTACAATTATAGTGGGAGATTTTAACATACCACTTTCAAAAACGGATAGAAAAAACAGAGGGAAACTCGAAAAAGCTACAGAAGAACTAAAAATCACACTCAACCAATTTGATGTCACAGATGTGTACAGAGCATTCAAACCAACAAGAGCATAATACACATTCTTTCCCAGTGCACATGAAACATTCTCCAGAACTGACCATGTGTAAGGTTAAAAAGCAAGCTTCCATAAATTTACAAACATTATATATATTACAAAGCATCTTTTTAGAATACAATGCTATAAAATTAGAAATCAAGAATATAAAGACCAAGAAAATAAATCCAAATACATGAAAATGGAATAATACCCTGCTGAAACAAGACTGGGTAATAAAGAAATTAAACATGACCTCAAAATGTTCCTAAAAAAAAAAAAAACTAGAATGAAAACACAACATACCAAAATCTTTGGGACACTGCAAAAGTGGTGCAGGGAGGAAAATTTATTTCAATGCGCACATCCAAAAAGAAAAACGAACCAAAATTAACACATTAACACGGAATCTTCAACAATTAGAAACAGACCAACAGAGAGATCCTACAGTCACCTAAAGAAAATAAATTATAAAGATTACAGCAGAATAAATGAGATAGAAAACAGAAAATCTGTAGAAAGAATCAACAAGACAAGAAGCTTGTTCTTCGAAAGGATTAACAAAATTGACAAACCATTGGCAAACCTAACAAAAGAAAAGAGGGAGAAGACACAAATAACAAGCATTAGAAACCACATGGGCGATGTCACAAAGGAAACAAAACAGATAATAATAGAATATTGCAGAGTTGTACCCCAATAAATTTGAAAACTTAGAAGATGAAAACATTTTTAGAAAGAAACGACCTACCTAAACTTACACACCGTGAAGTAGAAAACTTGAACAGAGCCATAACAAAAGAAGAAATTGATTAGGTCATTAAAATATTCCCAACCAAAAGAAGTCCAGGTCCAGATGGTTTCAATGGTGAGTTCTGCCAAACATATATGGAAGAGCTGTCACCAATTCTATTTAAATTACTGCAGAATATAGAAGAGGATGAAAAACTTCCTAATGCATTTTTTGAAGTAAGCATAATCCTTATACCAAAACCAGAGAAGGATGCCACTAAGAAAGAAAATTATAGCCCAATATCCCTCATGAACATAGGTACAAATGTTATCAACAAAATCCTAGCCAACAGAATTCAGAAGCATATCAAAAAGATAATGCATCATAACCAAGTGGGATTCATAAGAGTGATGCAAGGATGGTTCAACATTAGAAAAACAATTAGTGTAATCCACCATATGAATAAGGAAAAAGAAAAGAACCAAATGATCATATCGATTGTTGCAGAAGAAGCATTTGACAAAATCCAACATGAATTCCCAATAAAAATACTCAACAAAGTAGGAATTGAAGGGAAATTCTTCAGCATACTTAAGAGCATATATACAAAATCAACAGTCTACGTAACTCTCAATGGAGAGAAACTGAAAGCCTTCCCTCTGCAAACAGGAACCAGAAAAGGATGCTCTTTGTCACCACTCCTACTCAATATTGTGCTGGAAGTCTTAGCCAGACCTGTGTGGCCAGATAGGGAAATTAAAGGCATTCAAATTGGCAAAGAGGTATACGATATGATCCTATACATTGAAAACCCCAAAAACTCAGTAAAAAAGTTACTAGCTCTCATTGGAAGATTCAGCAAAGATCAACATAAAAAATCTGTTATATTCCTATATAGTAACAACGACAGCATTGAAAAGGACATTAGGAAGGCAATACTATTTACAATGGTTACAAGTTGGGCTGCGAACCACAAGGTCAGCAGTTCGAAACTACCAGCTGTTCTGCGGAAGAAAGATGAGGCTTTCTTCTCCTGTAAAGATTTACAGTCTTGGAAACCCTGGACAGGGTCGCTATGAGTCGGAACATACTCCACGGCACATAACCACCACCACCACCACCACCATTTACAATAACCAGCTAAAGGATGAAATATCTAGGAATAAAGATAATCAGTGAAATAAAGTTCCTAGACAAAGAAAACTACAATACACTACTGCAAGAAACCAAAACAGACTTACAAAAATGGAAGAATGTACCATGCTCCTGGATATGAAGTCTAAACATTGTGAAAATGCCAATATTGTACAAAGCAATAATGCAATCCCAATAGAAATTCCAACAACATTCTTCTAAGAGTTGGAAAAAACAATTACAAACTTTATACGGAAAAGAAAGAGACCCAAGATTAGCAAAGCACTGCTTGAGAAGAATAATAAAGTTGGAAGCATCTCACTTCCTGATTTCAAAATTTACTACACAGCTACAGTGGTCAAGTAGCTTGGTACTGGTACAATGAAAGATACATTGATCAATAAAACAGAATCAAGAATCCAGAAATTTACCCATCCACATGCAGCCAGATGATTTTCGACAAAGTGTCTAACTATATTGCATGAGGAGGAGGTATTCTCTTCAACAGATGGTGCTGACAGAATGGGAAAGCGATATGAAAATTATTGAAGCAAGACCTTTAGCTCATGCCTTATACCAACTCAGCATGGATTAAAGACCTAAATGTAAATCCCAGAATTATAAAGGCCATCAATGAAAAAATAGGGACAAATATGAGAGTTCTAATAAAGGACACACACACAGACTATTAAACACTTTGAAAATTATGCAAACAAAAGTTGACAAAATAGATGATTGTGACATAGTAAAAATTAAAAACTTATATTCATCAAAAGACTTCACCAAAAGTGTAAAAAGGGAGCCATCAGAATGGGAAAATTTTTTTTTGCAATGATGCATTAGAAAAGGGACTAATTTTTAAAATATATAGGAAACTACAACACCTCTATAATGAAAAGACAAATAATGCTATTTTAAAAATGGGCACAGGACATGAAAAGACATTTCACCAAGGAGATTTGGACAGCCAACAAACATATAAGGAAATGTTCACCATCACTAGCCATTAGAGAGATGCACATCAAAACAACAATGAGACATTGTCTCACACCAGCAATAACAGCATAGCTCAAAAAAGTAGAGGACAATAAATGCTGGTGAGTATGCAGAGAGACTGGGACTCTCCTATATTGCTGGTTGGAATGAAAAATCGTCCAACCACTCTGGAAAATAATATGGCACTTTCTCATTAAGTTGGAAATAGAATTACCTTATGATCCAGCAATTCATCTCCTTGGTATTTACCCACAAGAAATGCGAGTCATAACATGTTCATAGCAGTGTTATTTACAAGAGCAAAAAGATGGAGATAGCCTCAATGTCCATCAGTGGAAGAACGGACAAACAGACTGTGGTACGTACACACAATGGAATATTATGCTACCTTGAAGAATAACAAGGAAGCTGCAAGCCATTGCTAACATGGATGAACCTTGAGGAAACCGTGCTTAGTGAAATTAGTCAGTCACAAAAGGAGAAATACTGCGTAGGACCATTATTGTAGAAGATTAAGAAAAAGCACCCACACTAAAAGGGAAAAAAAATTCTGTGCTGCTTACTGGGGTGCAATTATGGGGTAAGGGAGGCAGGAGAAAGTGGAGCACAATGTAGGGAACAGACATATGACAATTTGGGTGATGGGGGGGGATACATAAGAAGGGGTTGGTGAATGGAAGAACAAGGCAGATGGGAGTACAGTTAGGCAAGTTTTCATGGCCTAAGTTCATGGCCTAAGTGGGACAAAGGTAAATAATGATGTACGCACAATTTTGGAACTCCAAGGTCGGGGATACAGGGATTGAGGCCTGCCTTGAATGAATAAAGGGAAATAATGTTAAGATGCTTGGCTGTGTTTTGAATCTTGGTTTTCCTTGCCTACTTAGACACTTGAGGGAGAGAGAAAGGAATAACCAGAAGCATCACCATAGAAAGCTTGTAAATCCTTCTTCAGTCTATAACTCATTGGAACACATAAAATAGGGCTAGAACGTGCCCAGTGAAGGAGGCTTCCTATAGAGTCTTTGCTTTGTATAAGACCATACATAGGTGGAATCCTTATCCCTATCCAGAATTTTCTGAGGTGGTGAATTTCCACTTTAAAGGGCAAGCATACCAGCCTAGAGTGGCAAGGAGAACAGAAGATACTTCTTGAAAGAAATACCAGCAGGAAAACAAAACAAAACAAAAACAATAATGGCAGTCTGATTGACTGCTACAAGAACAATCAAGATGTTTTGCTGGGGAGCATTCAAGGCAAGCGGTCGAGTCCCCTCATGGCAAACCGCTTCCAGGATAGAGACTCAAGGGGAATACAAGAGCAGGCATGTGGTCTTGCTAGTGGCCACATTGGTCACCGATAAGGAGAAGAGGGGGGGAAACAGCAATGGAGTTGTGAGCTAAGTCCGACCATGTTCAATGGACTCCTGGGCTGAGACCTGGTTGGCCAGCAGTATGGCAAGACCTGGAGACTCCTGGGCCCAGAGACAGGGACAGAGCAGAGCGTCCGGCTGATATGAAATTAGGAGAAATGCACAAGAACACCCATACTTGCAGATACTACTCACTTGACCTGAGTTCAATGGCTGGATGATCAGAACATGACTAGAAGAAGAAAGAAGAAGAAAAAAAGAGTAACTCACTACAATTTGATGAACTTGACCTATACTTATGGATGTAGTAGCCCTAAAGAGAGAGCAAAGCTTTACAGCAAGGATCATTCCCACCCCCTTGGTACACAGGGTTGACAGGGATGGGCAACGTAGACATTGGCTACCAAAAATGGGGGGTTACAAAGGCAAGAAGTGACTGGATTACAAGCTTTCAAGAGGGAGCGGGGAAAGATAGAATCTCCACTGAGTGGTTCCCAACATTTCTGGACTGGGCTTCTGAAAGGAGATGGGAATAAGACTCTTGTGGTACAATAGTGGTTAATTGCTATCAGGATTGACTGTAAATATTGGAAATGTAAAGGTAGACATTTTGTAACAAAAGGAGTGGAGAGGTCTATTTTGCAGTCCAGGAGCGGAGGTGCCTGAGACCATCAAGGGAGAAAAGTGGAGTGCTGGAGCCTATATAGAGAAACAGTGACGCCAGAGATGGAGACAGAGACAATTATGTGGAAAGATGGAGTGGCTGGGGACTCTGGACTCAGGGAGTGAGGGGGTCTGTATGCTGATGGCCAGGGGGTGGGGAGTGGGCAGATTTGCAGGGCACGCCCTTTTGTACATCAAACACTCCATGTTTGATGCATGGAGTGGATTGTCATCATTGCGATGAAATGAAATACGATAGAATGAATGCAAAGCTAATGCTCTCCCATGTAAACTATCTCTTAATTCACAATAAAAAAACTTAAAATAAAAATGAGTATGACTTTAAATTCCCTCTCCCAGCATCTTGCCTTCAAGGCTGCCTGAGAAATTGCAAGAAGTCAATGTTGATCCTTACGACATAACCCAAGATTTAATTTTCCGTCTGTTTCCTTTTTTGGTCTTTCTCTCTTCCACTCTACCCCCGTTCAGGCCTTTTTCCTAGTGATAAATCAATCAGGGTCAGCTTTAGCCATTTTGAGGGCATCTTGGTTTTAAGCACTGTATTTTTCCTACTTACATTCTGCTGGGCAGATCCATGCTCATCCATATATAACCCTCTGGGGGTGGGGATTGTCCACTAGCTCAGGCACCCCCTTTAGTCTCCAGAGTGGAGGTGCACAGACAGCGAGAAACCAATGAAAAGAAGGAAAAAAAAAAAGTGCTCTCACCTTTATTTCTGAGGATGGGTCAGATGTCTGCTGTGGGAGCACTCGTCTAATCCTTCACCCACTCAGTCATTCCCAAAATGGCCATTCCAGGTGCAGCTGGGACTAACAGATCCAAAAACACCAGTTTTCTTCCTTCTGCTACAAATCCCACTGTTTGTAAGCTCCAGATTTTCTAAATATTCCTTTATGTGTAGTTCCCAGTTCTGGGACCATCCCCTCAACCTACTTCATCTGGTATTCTGTGCTATTGCTGATGGAGGTTTGCATCACACTTCTCCCTAATCTGACATTAAGCCCTGTTTCTCCTAATATTTTGTTTTTATTTGCATCTCTCTAATGGCTAATCATCATAAACATTTCTTCATGTGTTTTTGGATGCCCAATTTTCTTTCTTGTTGATGTTTCTGTTTATGTCCTGTGTCCATTGTTAAATGGGTTGTCTTTTTCTTGTAGAGGTGTTATAGTTTCCTACAGATTTTAGAGATTATTCCCTTGTCTGATATGTCATTGAAAACAAAATTAGCATTATTTGTGCTCCATTTTTACTCTTTTGGTGAAAGTTTTAATGTGCATAAGTTTCTCGTTTTTAATATGTCCGAATCATCTATTTTGTCTTCTTTTTTTGGTATAATTCTTTCAATGTTTGGTAACCTATGTATGCCCTGTATTAGAGCCCATAAATTTGTTCTTATTTTTTCATTGATGACCTTTCTAAATCTGGGGTTTACATTTAGTTCTTTCTTTAATCCATGTCAAGTTGCTTATGTACATTATGTGAGATAAAGGTCTTGTTTCATTCCTTTGCATATCGATTTCTACTTTTGCCAGTACTCTCTGTTGAAGAAACTATCTCCTCCTCAGTCAATGTACTTTGTCAAAGATCAGTTGACTGTATGTGGATGGGTTAATTTCTGGATTCACAATTCTGTTCTTTTGATCTATGAGCTTAGCAGATCCATGCACATGCACAGTATAACCCTTCCGGTGTGTGGGGTGATCACTTGCTCAGATACCCCCTCTAGTCACCATAGTGGACGTATGCAGACAGAAAAAGGTAAATGAATGGAAAAATAATTGTTCACATTTTTAGATCTGATAGTTTTTGTGAAAGAGATCTTGTATCTGCTCTGTTAGGTTCAAAATGACCCCATCTTCTTTTGATGTCTTCTACGTAATTTAATTGACAATTGTTAAATGGGTTATTTGTCTTTTGTTGTTGTTAATATTGTTAGCTACCATCAAACTAGTACTGACTCATAGCCACCCTATGTACTACAGAACAAAACACTTCCAGTTCCTGCGCCAACCACACAATCGTTGCTAAGTCTGATCCAATCTCTGGTGCCACTGTACCAACTCATCTCGTTGGGGGTGGGGTGGGGTCTTACTGTGTTTGTCTCTGACCCTCTACTTTACCAAACAATGCATCCTTCTCCAGTGAGTGATCCCTCCTAATAATATGTCTGAAGTATGAGAAACGAAGTTTGGCCAGACTGGTTTCCAAGGAACACTCCAGCTGTTCTTTTTCCAACAAAGATCTGCTTGTTCTATGGGCAATCCATAGTACTTTCAATATTCTCCTTCAACACTATAAGTCAAATGCATCATTTTTTCTATGGCACTTCCTTATTATTGACCAACTTTTGCAAGCATATGAGGTTATTGAAAATGGCATGACATGGGTCAGGTACACCGTAGTCCTGAAACTGGCATCACTGCTGTTCAATACTTTAAAGAGGTGCAGCAGATTTTTCTAATGCAATATGTTGTTTGATTTCTTAACTGTTATTTCCATAAGTGTTGATGGTCAATCCAAGCAAAATTAAATCTTTGACAACTTCAAACTCTTCTCCATTTATATGAATGCTTTTTATTAGTCCAGTGGTGAGGAATTTTGTTTTCTTTGCATTGAGATGGAAACCATACTGAAAGTTTTGGTCTTTGATATTTATCAGTATGTATTTTATGTCCTCTTCACTTTAAGTAAGCAAGGTTGTATCATGTGCATATCACAGGTTGCTAATAAGTCTTTGTTCAATCATCATGCCATATTTTTCTTCATATCATCCAGTTTCTTGGATTATTTGCTCAGCATATAGATTGAGGAAGTATGGTAAAAGAACACAACCCTGACACACACCTTTCCTATTTTAAACCATTCGGTGTTCCCTTGTTCTGTTAGAATAACTGCCTCATGAGCACAATTAAGTGTTCCAGAATCTCATACTTTGCAATGTTGTCCACAGCTTGTCATCATCCACATAATCTAAAGCCTTTGAGTAGTCAATAAAGCACAGGTAAATATTTCTTTAGTATTCTATGCTTTCAAGCAAGATCCATCTGATATCAGCAATGTTATCTGCCTTCACACATCCTCTGCTGAATCCAACTTGAATATTTCCAAGTTCTCTGTCAATGTATGGATGCATCTGTTTTTGGATTACCTTTAGTAAAATTTTACACATAAGGGATATCAATGATATTGTCTGATGATGCCCACATTCTGTTGGGTCACATCTCTTTGGAATGGGCACAAACATGGATCTCTTCCAGTCAGTTGGTCAGGTTTTCTAAATTTTGTGACATAGATAAATGAGTGCCACCCGTGCCATGTAAGTTTGTTGGAAGATTTCAATTTAAATTCCATCTATTCCAGGTGCCCTGTTATTTGTCAATTATTTCAAATGCACCTTGGACTTCTTTCTTCAGGATCATTGGCTCTTGATCATATACTACTTCCTGAAATGGTTGAACATAGACTATTTATTTTTGATACAGTGACTCTGTATTCCTTCCATCTTGTTTTGATGCTTCCTGCATCATTCAATATTTTGCCCATAGAATCCTTCAATATTTCAAGTCAAGATTTAAATTTTTTCTTCAATTCCCTCCACTTGAGAAATATTGAGCATGTTCTTCACCTTTGGTTTTCTAACTCCAGGTCTTTCCACATTTTGTTATAACATTTTACTTTGTCTTCTTGAACTGATCTTTGAAATTTTCTCTTCAGCTCTTGTAACTACCAATTTCTTGCATTTCGTTTAGCATCCCTACACTGGAGAGCAAATTTCAAAGTCTCTTTTGACAACCATTTAGGTCTTTTCCTTCATTCTTGTCTTCTTAATAACCTTTTGCTTTCTTCCTCTATAATGTTCTTGATGTCATCCCATAACTCTTCTGGGCTTTGGTCTTTGTTGTCTAATAAATCAAATTTGTTCTTCAGAATGACCTCTAAATTCAGGTGAGATATCTTCAAGATTATATTTTGGCTAGAGGGGACTTGTCTTAATTTTTTTCAGCTTCAGCCTGAATTTGCATATTAGCAATTGATGGCCACCTACACAGTCTGACGCTGGCATTGTTTTGGCTGATGATATGGAGCTTTTCCATCATATCTTGCCACAGATGTAGTCAATTTGATTTCTGTGCATTCCATTTGGTAAGATTCATGTGTCTTTTACATTATTTTAAAAAGATATATGAAATGAAGTAATTGGTATCGCAAAATTCTATCATGCAATCTCCAGCATCACATCGTGTCTATCACCAAGAACATAGTATATAACCACTGATCTTTCTTCTTTGTTTTCAACCTTTGCATTCCAAATGCTGGTAATTATTAATACATCTTGATTGAATGTTTGATCAATTTCAGTTTGAAGAAGCTTGTAAAATTCTTCTATTTCATCCTTACTGGCTTTAGTGGTTGGTGCATAAATTTGAATAGTAGTGGTATTAACTGATATTCCTTGTAGGCTTAGAGGTATTACCCTGTTGCAGACAGAGTTGTACTTCATGACTGATCTTGATATGTTCATTGATGATGGATGTGATACCATTCCTCTTCAATTCGTCATACCTGGTATAGAAAACCATGTGATTGTCAGATTCTAAATGGCCAATACCAGTACATTTATGCTCACAAATTTCTAGGATATTGATGTTTATGTGTTCCAACTCATTTTTGAGAATTTTCCATTTTCTTAGATTCATACTTTGTACATTCCATTTTCTAATTGTTAATGGATGTTTACAGTTGTTTCTCTTCATTTTAGGTTGTGACCCATCCGCAAATGAAGGTCCCATAGGCTTTACTCCATTCACGTCATCAAAGTCAACTTTACTTTGAAGGGTCACCTCTTCCCCAGTTGCATTTTGTGTGCATTCCAACATGAAGTGCTCATTTTGTGGCACTATATCTGACACTATTCTGGTACTTTTCATTTTTTTTCAAAATTCCATAATCTAGTTCTATCTGACAGTGTTACATGGCTATTCATAAAGATTTCAGTGACTAAACGTTCAGAAACAGTTCATCTCTCCTTCTCCCTAATCTACCTTGTCCAAAAAGAAGCTCAGCTGAAACCTGTCCACCATGGTGACCCTGATTGTATTTAAAATACCCATGGCATAGCTTTCATATTCACATCAATATGAATACTGCCATAGTACAACAAACTGACAGAAGAGTTGTGGAGTCTTAGCCATATAGGAATGGAAGTCAAACCAACAATGAGATATAATCTTACTCCAGCATTAATAGAAAAGTTAAAAACAACAAACAAATGTTGGTGTTGCTACTGGTATCATGATAGAAATATAAACTAATGAAACAGAATTGAAAACCTAGAAGTGAATCCATCCACCTTTGGACAGATCCTTGTCAAAGGGCTGAAAAAATCATTAAATTGGGAAGAGGTAGTCTTATTAACAAATGGTGATGGCTAAATTGGATATTTATTTGCAGAAAAAAAGAAACAGGATCCATATCTCACACCATTGTTGTTGTTATTGTTAAGTGCCTACGAGTCGCTTCCAATACACAGTGACCCTGTGTAGGGTTTCTAGAGTGACTGATGAGTTTGAACTGCTAACCTTGTGGTCCAGTGCATTATTCCACAGCACTGCATCAAGACTCCTTGGAGTGCCTTTCCTGAGTGAAACAAGTTAATCACAAAAAGTCAAATATTGCATGAAAGTAGTACTATGAAAAAGAAAAAAAATCAAGAAAAAACTTAGGCAAAAAAACAAAACAAAACAAAAACATTCTATGATGTTTACAAGGGATGAATGGGGAAGACTTCACTAACTAGAGAGTATAGAACATTAATTTAGATGAAGGGAAAGACAGGAGGTCAACACAACGTGACATAGGCAAAGAAAAACACTGGGAGTCCACTACTGTATTTCAAGGTAAACAGTATTACTAATACAATATTTCAGTAATAGTCATAGCAAACAATACTCTATGAGTAGGTGCATAGGTAGACATGCAATCTGAACAGATATGGGAAGGTGAATGAGATATATATGAGATATATAATTATTAAGTGCTGTTGAATTGTATCCAACTCAATAGCGACTATAAATAGGGTTTCCAAGAAGTGGTTGGTGAGTTTGATCTGCACACCTTGTTGGTCAATCAGACCTTGTGATCAGGTGCTGATCCTACAGCGCCACACCTGGAATCCACATATATGAGGGTGAGTCAAAAATTATTCCCACTCTGACTGTAGAATTTATTTTAATCAACTTTATAAAACAAAATTACATCATTTTTCAATATAATCTCCTTGCTTTTCAATACTTTGTCCATCCGTCAATATGCTATTGTATTCCCTCATTTTAAAAATGCTTTAGGCTGAACTACAAGCAAGAATGCCCTACTGTTTTCACTGTAATACCTCAAAAGGAAGTTTTTGCTGAGTGTCAATAATGTTAGCTAAGGTATAAGGTGTAAGGTGCAAGATCAAAAAGTCCTTGGATAGCAGTCCTCTGCTTATAATCTTAAGTTTAGGCTTCAGCTCTTCAGTGAACATCTCACTGAAAGGAGCACTGTTAATTGCTGAACTTTTTCTTGATAGTGTTCTAATACTGGCCATTGAAAATCCCAGAAAACTGTAAGCATCATTTTTTTCAGCTGATGGTTGAGTTCTGAACTTTTTGTTGGACTGTGATTGACGATGTTTCCATTGCATATTCTGCCATGCACTCTGAGGAAATGGAAAGGTGTTAAAGAATCCTGATGTGTTAAAAAGTCCTTATGTTTTTCCATTGGACTTTCAACTGTTTGGTTAAGGAAAAGTCACCTAAGACGAAGAAGTGAAAACAGTGGTGCATTCGTGGTGTGGTACTGTAGTATCAGCACTGGACTGAAAACCACAGGTTGGTAGTTCAAACCCACCAGATGTTCCTCAGAAATCCTATACAGGGTTGCTATGAGTCAGAGCTGATTTTAGGGCACTTAACAAGTCTATCTGTCTATCTATCTATCTATCTATCTATCTATCTATCTATCTGGCAGAAAATACTACTATATGTACTGTAAATATAACTATGTATGGTAGTAGAACATAGAGGGTCAAACTAATGGAAACTTCTTGTGGTTGTTGTTGTCAGGTGCCATCGAGTCAGAACCGACTCATAGCGACCCCATGCACAGCAGAATGAAACAATGTCCGATCCTGGGCCAACCTCACTACTGCTGACACACTTGACGTCATCAATGATGCCACCTGGCTGATCCATCTCGTTGGGGGTCTTCCTCTTTTTCTCTGACCCTCCACCTTACCCAGCATGACATCCTTCTCCAGCGACTGTTCTCTCTGGACAATGTGTCCAAAGTAGGAGAGACGAAGCTTAGCCATCTTGGCCTCCAAGGAGCACTCTGGTTGCATTTCTTCCAAAACAGATCTATTGGTTCTTTTGGCAGTCCACGGCACTTTCAGTGTTCTCCTCCAACACCACAACTCAAAGGCATCAATTCTTCTACGATCTTCCTTATTCACTGTCCAGCTTTCGCATCCATATGAGGTTATTAAAAATACCATGGCTTGGGTCAGGCGCACCTTAGTCCTCAAGCTGACATCTCTGCTCTTCAGTACTTTAAAAAAGTTACTGTGCAGCAGATTTGCCCAATGCAATATGTCCTCTGATCTCTTGACCGCTGCTTCCGCGAGTGTTGACAGTTGATCCTGGAAGAATGAAGTCCTTGACAACTTCAATCTCTTCTCCATTGATAAGAATGTTGTTTATTGGTCCTGTGGTGAGGATTTTTGTTTTCTTAACATTGAGATGTAATCCATATCGAAGGCTGTGCTCTGTGATCTTCATAAGTATATGTTTCAAGTCCTCTTCACTTTCAGCAAGCAAGGTTGTATCATCTGCATATCTCAGGTTGTTAATGAGTCTTCCACCAATCCTGACACCACGTTTTTCTTCATAGAACCCAGCTTCTCATATTATTTGCTCATCATACAGATTGAACAAGTATGGTGAAAGAACACAACCCTGTCGCACATCTTTCCCAATTTTAAAACATTCAGTGTTCCCATGCTCTGTTCGAACAACTGCCTCTTGGTCCAGGAAACTTCTTAGCAATAACTAAACACATTGAGCAAATGAGTCACTGGACTGGTGGCTTAGCATGGCAGTTTTAAGGAACAACTATATCAATTGGCATAAGTTCATCCAGAAAGACAATGTTCTCAATTCTTCTTTGGTTAGTAGTAATGGGATAATACAAGCTTAAAAGTGGCCATTTAAGATGCAACTACTGGTCTGTCACCATTCAAGGCAAAAAAGAATTCAGATAATCAAAGATTCAAGGAAACAATTCAACAAACTGATGGACCAATTGAAATGTGGCCTCCCCTATTCTGGGACAAGAAGAAGCAGATATTGCCTAGCTAGCACTAATGACCGTTTTGATCATTATAACAAAAGTGAACATGAGTGGTAGAAATAAAATATATAAAATAAAATTCAAAATTATAAAAAGAATTTTATTCATAAATCTGATAGAGAGTGATGGAATTCCCCACACATACCCTACCCTACCTCCCAGATTATTGCCTTTAGACACTGTTCAAGTCTTTAAACCTGGAACTTATCTTATTCCTGGGGATCACTTTTCAGTTAAACAAAGTGAACAATAATACCAGGGTGGGGTGTACTTTTAAGAGCTATCAAGCACATGAGAACAAAAGGATAGCATCTGCCCTCAAAAAAGTTAAGAAGCCAGGAATGGACAAGAAAGAAAGACCAATGGAATCAAGGAACACAGGGAGGAAATGTAAATAATGTTATTACATTGAGGGAATTGAAAATCATATCACAAAATAAAATGTGTTTACATTTCTTATGGAAAACTAATTTGCTCTGTAAACTTTCACTCAAATCACAACAACAAAATATAGACTATATAGATTGATGTTAAGAATTTAATTTTACTTGGATCCACAATCAGCACCCATGGAGGCAGAAGTCAAGAAATCAAATGACATATTATGTTTGATAAATCTGCAGTTTATCAAATGCAGATTTGATAAATCTGAATTTTCAGTTATTTTGTTTGCATGTGAATGGTGGACAATGAATGAATAAGTAAAAATGAATAATAATTGATCCATTTGGATTGTGGTTTGCTGAAGAATATTGAATACATCATGTAGTGCCAGAAGAATGAAAAGATGTGTCTTTGGAGAAGCACAGCCAGAATGTTCCTTAGATGCAAAGATGGCAAGATTTCTCACATACTTTGGTCATATTATCAGGAGGTAACAGTCCCTGGAGAAAGATACCATGCTTGATAATGAAAAACAGGAAACTATCAGAAAGATAGAATGACATGAGGCTGCAACAACAGGTTCAAACATGTGAGGGTGGTACAGGACCAGGAAATGTTTTGTACTTTTGCAGATATGGCAACTGTGAGTTGAAATTTACTCAAGGCACCTGACAATAACAACAACTTAAAAGATTGATATCCTTCTAATTATACTAAGCTGATTCTTTTGAAAACACAGTAGTAGAATAGCTTTACAGAAGTTGTCCTGATTTAAATAAAAATAACAGAGTAATAGTATGTCTAGAGGTCACATCTGTAAATAGGAGTTCAGTTTATAAGTCCTTTTATTCCTGTCCACTTATTAGATGAGAAAAATGGATGTCAAGGATTGGAATCTAAGATAAACTTGAGTCCCTGTCCAGTGATGAGATAACAAACCAAACTGCTTAATTTAAATGTAAGAGTTCTGGTGTGGCTCTGTAGGATCAATATTGGACTACTAAGTGCAAGATTGGTGGTTCAAACCCACGAGTCACTTATCAGAAACCCCATACATTGTCATTATGAGTCTCAATCGACTTGATGGTATTTAACAAAAACAGACATATTAGGAACAACTTGCTGAAAAGAGAAACCCAAGAGTGTTATTGACTTTTCCTCCAAATACACATTTAAGGCCTGGGGAAAGCTTTGGTCTACCTGTATCGACTCTCCATCCCTTGAGGAGGTCAATGTCTAGTGCTGCATATACATGTGTTCCCTTGGCCTTGATGAAATTAAAACTAATTATTTTCCTTTCATTATTGAAAAAAAAAATCCTCTAAGAGTAAAAAAGAAAATATATTTATAACAATAAAAATAAAAATGGCTAATAATACCACTACTTTAATACCATATTAACTCAAGTTCATCAGAACCAAAATATGGCCTTGAACATATCTCACCTGAATTTATAAACCATGTTGTTGTTAAGTGCCGTCAAGTCGGTTCCGACCCATAGCGACCCTGTACAGGGTTTCTGAGGCTGCAAATCTTTACGGGAGCAGAACGCCTCATCTTTCTCCTGCAGAGCGGCTGGTAGTTTCGAACTGCTGGCCTTAAGGTTCTCAGCCCGATTCATAACCACTACGCTACATATCAATAATTAATTTGATGCATTAGACACTAATTACCAAAGGCCAGAAGAGTTGTGGGATGACATCAAGAACATCATAGTGAGATCTGCAAAAGGTCATCAAAAAGAAAAGATCATAAACAAAAGAGAAGAGATTCTGAAACTTGCTCTCCAGGATAGAGATGCTAAGACAATTTGAAGAAAAGAAGAAGTAAAAGAGCTGAACAAACATGCCAAGAAATTTGGATGGCAGCTATCTGATCAACAGATTGGAAGAAAACCATATTTGTGCTCCATCTTAAGAGACTATGAAATTATCCAAAAATATCATTAATATCACATACAAGTAAAATTTTGCTCAAGATTATTTAAAAATGGATGTACCAGCAAATCCACAGACAACTACCAGAAAGTCATGCTTGATTCAGAAAAGGACTTGGAATAAGGAACATTATTGCTGATGTCAGACAGATCTTTGCTGAAAGCAGAGAATACCAGAAAGATATTTACTTGAGCTTTATTGACTATGCAAGAGTTTTTAAATGTGTGAATCATGACAAGCTATGGACAACATTATGAAAAGTGAGTATTCATGAACACTAAATTGAAAGAAACCTGTATATAGACAAAGAGGCAGTTGTTAGAACAGGATCAGGCTTGAAGGAATACCCATTAACAATCTGTGATATGCAGATGATATAACATTGATTGCTGGAAATCTAGAAGAATAACAGTACTTACTGATGAAGATCAAAGACCACAGTCTTCAGTATGGATTGAATCTAAATTCAATGAAAGTAGAAATCTTCACAACTGGACCAATAAATAACATCACGATAAATGGTAAAAAGATTTAAGTTGTCAAAGATTTCATTTTGCTTGGATCTGCCATCAACACTCATGGAAGTGGTAATCAAGAAATTAAACAATGGAGTGAATTAGACAAAGATGCTGCACAGATCTCTTTGAAGTGTTCTATAGCAAAGTTATCAGTTTGAGGATTAAAGTACACCTCATGCAACCCATTGATTATGAGTAGGGCTGCCAACCTCAAGGTCAGCAGTTCGAAACTACCAGCGGTTCCATAGAAGAAAGATGAGGCATTCTGCTCCCGTAAAGATTTACAGCCTAGGAAACCCTGTGCAGGGTCACTATGAGTTGGAACCAACTCTACCGTTCTTAACAACAACAACAACATGCAGCCCATGGTATTTTCAATTGCCTCATATACATGTGAAACTTGGACAATGAATAAGGAAGAATATAGAAGAACTGATGCATTTGAGTTATGTTATTTGAGAAGAAGATTAAAATTACCATGTACTGCCAGATGAACAAACAATTCTGTGTTGGAAGAAATGCAACCCAGACGCTCCTTAGGAACCAAGCTGGCAAGACATCATCTCTTATAAATTGGACATGTTATCCCTGAAGAAGAAAATCATGTTTTGTAAAGCAGAGTAAAATAAAAGGAAGATCTCCAAAGAGATGGACTGACACCATTACAGTAGCCATGGTCTCAAACTTTACAAAAATTGTGAGGATGAGACAGGACCAGGCAGTATTTCATTCAATAGTGCCTACTGTAGCTATAAGTTGCAGCTGTCTCAACAACACACAACAACAAGACTATCATTCTAAGTTTATACATTGCCTTCCATGTTGTTGCTGTTGCATGCCATCAAGTCGATTCAAACTAACATCAACCTTATAGACTCCTGGTGTCGCACTGTAGGATCATAATTGGATTGCGAACCACAAAGTCGGAAGTTCAGTTTTTACAAGGAACAGTTCACCAGCTGTTCCTTGTAAAACCTGTATAGAGTTGATATAAATCAGAGTCAACTCGATGCCATTTAAAAACAACAGTAGCAAATGATAGGATAGGGTAGAATTGTCTTCTTGATTTTCTAAGGTTGAATCTTTGTGGAAGCAGACTACCACACCTGTCTCCTGTGCATTGGGATGGACTACCAACATTTCAGTTAGCAGCCAGGTGAATAACCACTGTGTCACCAATGCTCCTTTACCTTCCATATGGAAATATATCTTAAAGCGGTTACCCCTAGCATGGCTTGTGTTTTTGGAGTATAAAATTTTCATTTCCTATTTGTTTTAAGGATTCTACTATGTACCTGTGGAGTCTTCATAATTATAGTTTCTTAAAGCTGCTTAAATATTCCACTTTGTTGACTCAGTCCTGTTATGGCTTCAGAATGCAAAGCCGTTTGAACTGCAAGGTTCAAGCTCACCAGCTGCTCCTTGGAAACCCTATACAGGGTCGCTATGGGTCAGAATCAACTCGATGGCACTTAACAACAACAACAACCAACAATAATCCATTCCCATTGTTGTTGTTGTTAGTTGCCATCGAGTTGGCACCAACTCATAGCGACCTTATGCATAGCAGAACGAAACAATGTCTGATCCTATGCACAACAGAACGATCCTTGGCCACCTCACAATTGTTGCCATGCTTGAGCCCATTGATGCTGCCACTTTGCCAATTCATTTCACTGGGGGTCTTGCTCTTTCTTTTTCTCTGACCCTCCACCTTACCAAACATGATATTCTTCCCCAGAGACTGGTCCTTCCTGACAATATGCCCGAAGTATGAGAGACGAAGCTTGGCCATCCTGGCCTCCAAGGAGCACTCTGGCTGCACTTCTTCCAAAATGGATCTATTGGTTCTTTTGGAAGCCAATGGCACTTTCAATATTCTCCTCCAACACCATAACTCAAAAGCATGAATTCTTCTACGGTCTTCCTTATTCACTGCCCAGCTTTCTCATGCATAAGAGATTATTGAAAATAACCTTAGTCCTCAAGCTGACATCTTTGCTCTTCGGCACTTTAAAAAGGTCTTGTACAGCAGATTTGCTTGAATGGTTATATATTCCTGTGTGCTTCAGTGTACATTAAAAAAAAAAAAAAACCCACAAAAAATCACACAAAACAACAACAAACAAAACAAAACCTGAGGGAATGGAAGCAAATGCGGTTGAATGATGATACATGGAGGGGATTGTAATCATTGCAATGAAACAAAATGCAATAGGACGAATGTGAAGCTAATGTTCTCCCATGTAAACTATCACTCAACCCTGGCACACACCTTTCCTGATTTTAAATATGTTCTGTTTCAATGACTTCCTCTTAGCCTCACAAGCACAAATAAGTATTCTGGTATTCCTGTTCTTCACAATGTTACTCATAGTTAGTTATGATCCATGCAGTCAAACGCCTTTGCATAGTCAATAAAACACAAGTAAACAAAAACAAAAACACTACTACAAGAAACCAAAAGAGACATACAAAAATGGAAGAATACACCATGCTAATGGATAGGAAGACTTAACATTGTGAAAATGTCAATACTACTCAATGCAATATACAGTTGTAACAGAATCCCAATCAAAATTCCAATGGCATTTATAAAGAGAGGGAATTAAACTATTACAAACTTTATACAGAAAGGAAATAGTCCTCATATAAGCAAAGCACTGCTTAAGAAGAACAAACTAGTTTGCCTTTCACTCATTGCTTTCAAAATTTACTGCATTGCTACAAGGGTCAAAATAGCTGGGTATTGTTATAATGAAAGATAGATAGATCAATGCAACAGAATTGAGAATCCAGAAGTTAACGCATCCACATACAGGCAATTGATCTTTGACAAAGGGTCAAAATACATTGGATAGGGAGCAGATGAACAGATGATGCTGGCAAACTGGAATTTGATATGCAAATTATTGAAATAAGACTTTTATCTCACACTGTATGCAAAAATCAACTCAGCATGAATTAAAGACCTAAATGTGAATCTCAGAATTATGAATGTCATCAATGAAAAAGTAGGGACAAATTTAAGGAGCTCTGGTAGTGTAGTGGTTATGAATCGGGCTGTGAACCGCAAGGTCAGCAGTTCAAAACTACCAGCTGCTCCGCGGGAGAAAGATGAGGCTTTCTGCTCCCATAAAGATTTACAGCCTCAGAAACCCTGTTCAAGGTCGCTATGGGTCAGAACTGACTCAACGGCACTTAACAACAACAACAATACACTTCCAAACATTGCAAGAATTGTACAAACAAAAGTAGGCATAATAGATGATTGGGACACAGTAAAAATTAGAAATTTATGTTTATCAAAAATTGGACCAAAAGAGCAAAAAGGGAGCTCACGAAATGGGAAAGAAATATTTTGCAATGACATATCAGACAAGGGACTAATTTCTTAAAACTATAGGAATTACAACACCTTTACAAGAAAAAGACAAGTAAAGTAATTAAAAATTGGGCACGGGGCATGAACAGACACTTTGTCAAAAAGATGTTTTGGCAGCCAACAAACATATGAAGAAACGATTATGATCATTAGCCATTAAAGTGATGCAAATCAAAATGACAATGAGATATCGTCTCACACAAGTAATAACAGTGAAATTCAAAAAAGCAGAGGATAACAAATGCTGTCGAGGATGTGGACAGGCTGGGACCCTCCTACATTGCTGGTGGGAATGTAAAATGATTCAATCATTGATGAAAATGGTATGGTGCTTTCTCAGAAAGTTAGAAATAGAAATACCTGATGATCCAGCACTTCATCTACTTGGTATATATATATCCACAAGAAATTTGAGTCAGAACACGAGTAGATATAAGCACACCAATGTTTATCGCAGCACTATTCTCAACAGCAAAATAATGGAGACAGCCCCTAAGTGCCCATCAATGGAAAAATGGAAAATTTTGGCACATACATACAATGGAATATTATGCTACCTTGAAGAATAACAAGGAAGCTGTAAACCACCATATAATATGGATGAATCTTGAGGACATTAAGCTGAGTAAAGTTTTAGTCAGTCACAAAAGGACAAATATTATATAAGACCATTACTGTAAGAGCTTAATAAAAGATACTCATAATAAAGGGGAAAAAAAATATGTTGGATACCAGGGGTGGGAATTAGAAGATGTTAGAGCACAGGTTAGAGGATAGACACATCATAGTTTGGGTGATGGGGATGACAATACCCAAGAAAGAAGGAGAGGCAATACACAAGAAGGGGAAGAGGGATGGAAGAACAAGGTACATAGGGGAACACATAAGCAGGTTTGCATGGGTTATATAGGACTAAGGTAAATAATGATGTATGCACAACCTTGGAACAACAGGGCTCTGTGAGGGGCTCAGGCTTAGCATAGTCTGAATGGATAAAAAGGGGGAAATTATGTTAAGATACCTGACTGTCTTGTGAATATTGGTTTCCCTTACCTACTATATTAAAATAGATACTTGGATGTGATTGAAAAGAATATTGGGAAACATGACTAAAGAAAGCTTGTAAGCCTGTCCTCATCATATAGCTGATTGGAATATCTAAAACGGGTTCTAGAACCTACCCAGGGAAATAGGCGTCTTACACAGCCCTTGTAGTGTATAAGACCTTAAGTGGAATCCTGAGCACCATACATACCTTTCTGAGTTTTGACATTCCTACTTGAAAGGATATGCAGACCAACCTAGAGGGGGTAGAGGAACAGAAGACGTTAACTGAAAGAATGACCAGTAGGGAAAAAATGTAGAAAAAAAATGGCAGTCTTTTTGGCTACTGGAAGAACAAGGAAGCTGTTACCTGGGGTGCCATAAAGACAAGCAATCAAGTCCTTTTTTGGACACACCCCTTTCCAAGATTGAAACTCAAAGGGAGCACATGAACAGGCATGTAAGCTCACTGGTGACTGTGTTGGTCTACATTTGAGTTGAAATGTGTAAAAGTCAGTACTGAAGATATGGGCTGAGTTCAACAATGCTCCATAGACTCCTGTTGACCACCTGATAAAAGAGAGATGAAGAAAGGCTGCTTGGTCTGAAGTTTGGGGAGACTTGAGAACTCCTGAGCCAATGGACATTAATGTAGATAAGGAGGGCTAGAGCTGAGAGTGAAGTGTCTAGCTGATATGAAGTGGGAAGAGATGCACAAGAATGCCTACACTTGTAAATAGCACTCATTTGATCTAGCTTCAATGCCTTAATGATCAGATCTCAACTAGATGAAGACAAAGAAATTTGTTAATAGAAACAAATGTAAATTTCTAAAATTTGATGAGGTTGACCTACATTTTTGGATGTGGTGGTGGTAGTTATGTGCCATAGAGTCGGTTCCAACTCATAGCAACTTTTGGATGTAGTAGCTCAAAATATCAACCGAGATGGAAGGATTCTTCACATGAAGAATCAAACATGTCCCTCAGTATACAGGGTTGATAGGGACTGGCAAGTTAGACATTGGCTACCTAAAATGGTGTGTGTGTGGGGGGGAACTATTAAGGTGCACAATGGTTATCTTACAAGTTTTCAAGAGGGAACTTAGTTTCAGAGTGTGCATTGGAAAGTAAATCCCCACTGAATAGTTTTTTTCTAGTGAGTAATTGTTATGACTAATTGCGATGATCACAACTGTACAAGTAGAAGTTTTGTAACATAAAGGGCAGAGTACTTAATCTTACATTCCAGGAACAGATGACCTTTTAGGATCATCTAGGGAGAAGGGCATGAATAGAATATGGGACCCTAACCAGGGAAGCAGCAACACCAGAGATGGAGGCAGAGATGATGACATGGAGACTTAGAACATTTGAGGATGCAGACTCATGGAAAGGAAAGGCTGTGTGCTGGCAGCCAGGAGGCAGGCTTGCAGAATATGTTCTTTGGTTGTTTAAATGATTACATATTCCTGAGTGTTTTGGTGTACATTCAAAAAAAAAAAGTGAATAGAAGAAAATATAGTTGAATGATGATGCATGGAGGGGATTGTAATCTTTGTAATGACACAAAATATGATAGGATGCGTGCAATACCAATGTAAACTATCATTCAATTCATAATAAAAGCTTAAAAAAAAAACAAACAACGATTGTATTGTTAATAATAATAATACAAACACTTAAACAGAGCTTATGATGTACATGTATCTATCCTAAACTCTTTGCATAAACATTTATTGCTGTGTAATGTGGTTAAACTCTTTGCATAAAATTTTATTGCTGTTTAATGTGGTCAGGTTGGTTCCAACTTATAGCGTCCCTTTATAGGATTTCCAAGGCTGTAAATCTTTGTAGCCATATCTTTTCACCACTGAGCAACTCAAATGTCTGACCCTGTGGTTTGCAGTCCATTGCTTTTCTTACAGGACCACCATGTTCCCCTTACATACATTACTTAATTTAATTATTACAAAAACGTATTACCATTCCCATTTCCCAATGAAGAAAGAGGAACATGGAGCTTAAACAGCTTGTCCCAAGTTTCACATCATGCATTGTGGTAAAGCTGGAGTTCAAGTCAAAGCCATCTGTGTCTAGAAATTGTGATTTAATACACATCAAATTAGAAAACTTTATTATATTAGAAGCAAAATAATAAATAGCAACAATAACATAACATAATTGAATTGTAAGTAATAACATGCAGTGCTGTACAAAGCTTTATAGAAAAAATCATATTTAAACACTGTTAGAAACTTGGTAAATGTTTTTTTAACCCTTTTGAAAAGCACTCTGGCAGTATTCGATAAAGGCTAGAAACAAGGTCACACTCTGTGATACAGAAATTTTAGTCTACAGCAATTTGTTTTATGGAATTATTCTAAAAGACACAAAATATTATGTGCATAAGGGAGCTCACTGCAGCTTTATTTTTATCTGTGAAGCAATGGGAAAAAACCCACAAAATTGTCTATTGCTATGGGAATGTCAAAAGAACCAATAGCTCTGTTTTGGAAGAAGTGCAGCCAGAGTGCTCCTTAGAGGCCAAGATAGCCAAACTTCGTCCCTCATGCTTTGGACATATTGTCAGGAGGGCACAATCACTGGAGAAGGATATTATGTTTGGCAAGATGGAGAGTCAGAGAAAAAGAGGAAGACCCCCAAGGAGATGGATTGGCCAGGTGGCAGCATCGATGGACTCAAGTGTGGCAATGGTAGTGAGGTGGCCCAGGATCGTTCTGTTGTGCATAGGATGGCTATCAGTCAGTACCGACTCAATGGCACCTAATAACATCAACAACAAGAAGCAACCAAAGAGAACACCTTGCAAACCTGCCCCCTGGGCATCAGCACACAGCTCTTCTCGCTCTCTGAGTCCAGAGTTCCCAGCCATTCCATCTCTCCACGCCATGGTCTCTGCCTCCATCTCTGGTATCACTGCTTCTATGGATATGGTCCCACATTCCACTCTTCTCCCTTAATGGTCCTAGGGTCCTCCACTCCTGGACTGCAAGATCAACCACTCCCCTCCTTTTGTTACAAAACTTCTACCTTTACATTTGCAACACTCACAATCAGTCCTGATAGTCATTACTCACTACTGAACCACAAATCTTATCCTGATTTCCTTTCACCAGCTTTGTCCATACTGGTTGGAAACCACTCAGTGGATATTCTACCTTCTGCCCATACCCTCCGAGACTAGGCTCCCTCTTGAAATCTTGTAAGCCAGTCATTTTGTGCCTTTGTAGTCTCCCATTTTGGGTAGCCGATGTCTAATTTGTGCATTCCTGTCAACCCTGTGTACCAAGGTGGTGGGAATGATCCTTGTTGTAAAGATTTATTCCCTCTTTTGAGCTGCTACATCCATAAGTATATGTCAAGTTCATCAAATTATAGCGAATTATTCTCTTTTTCCTCTTCTTTCTTCTTTTAATCGAGTTCTGATCATCCAGCCATTGAAGCCAGGTCAAATGGGTACTATTTGCAAGTATGGGTGTTTTTGGGCTTCTCTCCTCACTTTATATTAGGTGGACACTTCAGTCTCTGCTCTAGACCTTTGTGGCCATGTCCCTTTCTCTGGGTCCAGAAGTCCCCAGGTCTCACCATACTGCTGGTCAACCAGGTCTCAATCCAGTGGACAGGTGTCTATCAAAAGTGGTCGGACATAGCTCACAACTTCATTGCTATTCCCCACCCCCCACTTCCCCTTATCGGTAGACCAACGTGGTCACCAGCAATACCATATGCCTGCCTATGTACTTCCCTTGAGACTGCCTTGGAAGGGGGTTTCCCTTGAAGAGGCTTGACTTCCCTTGATAGCTCCCTGGTGAAAAATTTGCTTGTTCTTGTAGTAGTCAATCAGACTGCCATTATTTTTATTTTCTCTGCTCATATTTCTTTCAAGAAGTATCTTCTGTTTTTCGAGCCACTCCAAGCTAGACTGCTTGTACTTTACAGTGGAAATTTCCCACCTCAGAAGATTCTGGATGGGGATCAGGATTCCACCTATGGTCTTATGCAATGCAAAGGATCCACAGAAAACCTTCTTCACTGGGCAAATTCTAACCCCATTTTAGGTATCCTAATCAGTTCTAGGCTGATGATGGCTTTGCAAGCTTTTTATGGTTACATTTCTGGCTATTCCTTTCTCTCCCCCTCAAGTGTCCATTTTACATAGTAGGCAAGGGAAATCAAGATTCAAAAGACAGCCAAGCATCTAAACATTATTTCCTCTCTTTTACCCATTCAAACCATGCCTCAATCCCCATATATCAGAGCCCTGTTGTTCCAAGGTTGAGCATACATCACTATTTACCTCTGTTCCACTTAGCCCATGCAAACCTGCCTACATATTCTCCCATTTGCCTTATCCATTCTCTGCCCCCTTCTTTTGTATTGCCACCCCATTGTAGTAGTCTTGCAGTTTTATTTGTGTAGGTCTTTTGTTTCTTTGGATAGATTTATTCCTAAATATTTCATCCTAGGGCTGGCTATTGTGTATAGTCTTGCTTTCCTAATTTCCTTTTCAGCCCTTTCATTACTAGTATAGAGGAATTCAACTGATTTTTGTATGTTAATCTTGTACACTGCCACTTTGCTGAATCTTCCAATGAGTTTTTGTTTTGTTTTTCTCGGCATCTTTGGAGTTTTCTAGGTATAAGATCATGTCTTCTGCAAATATCGAGAGTTTACTTCCTATGTACCAGTTTGGATACCTTTAATTGCGTAGTGGTTACGAATCGGGCTGCGAACCTTAGGGTCAGCAGTTTGAAACTACCAGTCGCTCCATGGGAGGAAGATGAGGCTTTCTGCTCCCGTAAAGATTTACAGCCTCGGAAACCCTGTACAGGGTCGTTATGGGTCGGAACCGACTCGACGGTACTTAACCACAACAACAATGTTATATATGGCTCTGGGTAAAACTTTCACCACAATATTGAATAGGAGTGGTGATAAAAGGCATCCTTGTCTGGTTCCTGTTTGAAAAGGGAAGGTTTTCAGTTTCTCTCCACTGAGAGTTATGTTGGCTTTTAATTATGTATATATGCACTTAATTAAGATGAGGAATTTCCCTTCAATTCATATTTTATTGAGCATTTTTATCAGTAATTGATGTTGGCTTTTTTCGAATACCTTTTCTGCATCAATCAATATGATAATGTGGTTCTTTTCCTTTGTCTTAATTTATATGGTGCATTACATAGATTGTTTTTCTAATATTGAACCATCCTCGCATCCCTGATATGAATCCCACCTCATCATTATGTTTTTTTTTTGTTGTTGTTTTTTTGTTTTTTTTTGATGTGATGGTCAATTCTGTTATCTAGGATTGTTGGGGTTTTTTTTATTGTTTTTCCATGATAAACTTTTCTAAAAATGTTTTATTGTGAATTATGTAATAGTTTATGTGGGAGAGCATTAGTTTTACATACAGCCATTCTTAAATCATTTCATTGTCATGGTTACAACACCCTCCATGTATCATCAACCAACCAAAGGGTATACCCTGCAAGTCTGCCCCCTGGTCACTAGCACACATCCCCTCTCCCTCTCTGGGTCTAAAGTCCCCAGCCGCTCCATGTCATCGTCTCTGCCTCCATCTCTGGCATCACTGCTTCTCTGGGTAGGGTCCCGCACTCCACTCCTCTCCCTTGATGGTCCCAGGGACTTCTGCTCCTGGATTGCAAAGTCAACAACTCCCCTCATTTTGCTCCAAAATGTCTGCCTTTACATTTCCAACCCTCACAATCAGTTCTGATAGCAATTATTCACTCTTGTGCCACTTGAGTGCCATCCCCATCTCTTTTAATCAGTCACGCCCAGACAGATTATATTCTGTGAAGTGGAGATTCTACCTTCCTCCAGGCCCTCTGGATCTAGGCTCCCTTTTGAAACTTGTAAGCCAGTCACGTCTTGCTTTGTGGCACCCCATTTTGGATAGCCAATGTCCAAGCTCACCATACATACCTGTATACCCTGTGTATCACTGTAAATATTTGTTTCTTTTTTGAGCTACTGCATCCATAACTGTAGGTCAAGTTCTTCAAATTATATCAGATTACTCTTTTTTTTCCCCTCTTCTTTCTTCTAGTTGAGTTCTGATCATCCATCCATTAAAACCAGGTCAAGTGGGTATTATCTGCAAGTGTGAGCTTTTTTGTGTGCATATGCCCTCATTTCCTATTATCTGGATGCTTCACTCTCCACTCTAGTCCTCTGTGGCTATGTCACTGACTCTGGGCCCAGGAGTCCCCAGGTCTTGTCACACTGCTGGCCAACCAGGTATTGACCTGGGTTCACAGGAGTCTATTGAACGTGATAGGGCTTAGCTTGGAGCTTCGTTGCTGCTTTTCCCCACTTTACCTTATCATTGACCAACGTGGTCACCAGTCAAAGCATGTGTCTGCTTGTGTATTCCCCTTGAGTCTTAGTCTTGGAAGGGGTTTTGCCCTGAGGGAACCCAACCACTTGCCTTAATGTCTCCTGGTCAAGCACCTTGCTTATTCTTGTAGCAGTCAGTCGGACTGCTGTTATTGTTTTGTATTTTTCCTGTTGGTCTTTAGTTCAAGAAGCATCTTTTGTTCTTCTAGCAGCTCCAGGCAGGTCTGCTTCTCCTTTCAAGAGGAAATTTCCCACCTCTGAAGATTCTGGATGGGGTTCAGGATTCCACTTTTGGTCTTATGTAATGCAGAGGCACTGCAGGAAGCCTCCTTCACTGGGCACGTTGTAGCCCCATTTTAGATATTCCAATAGGAGGAAGATGGACTTACATGCTTTCTATGGTGATATTCCTGACTTTTCCTTTCTGTCCCCCTCAGGTGTCTATTTTGTAATGGTATGCAAGGGAAAGCAAGAGTCAAAAGACAACCAAGCATCTTAACATTGCCCCCCCTTTTTGTCCTTTCCAACCATGTTTCAATTCCTGTATCCTAGAGTCCTGTTTATTGAAGTTTGGTATACATCATTATTTACATCTGTCCCACTTAGCCCATGCAAACCTGCCTAATTGTTCTCCCATCTGCCTTGTATTGCCCCCCCAGCACCCAAACTATACTGTGTCTATTTCTTACCCAGTGTTCCACATTCCCCTCCCTTCTCTTACCCTTCTTCTCACACCCTGGTAAACAGAAAAGAATTCCCACACACACAATTTTCATTTGGGTTCTTTTCCTTAGTCTTTTACAATAGTTGTCCTATGCAGTATTTCTCCTTTTGTGACTGACTAATTTCACTCAACATAATGTCCTCAAGGTTCATCCATGCTATTCAGTGGCTTGCAGCTTCCTTATTATTCTTCAAGTTTGCAAAATATTCCATTGTGTGTATGCACTACAGTTTGTTTATCCATTCTTTAATTGATGGGCACAAAGGTTGTCTCCATTTTTTTCCTATTGTAAATGTTGTTGTTGTTGTTAAGTGCCATTGAGTCGGTTCCGACCCATAGCGACCCTGTACAGGGTTTCTGAGGGTGTAAATATTTACGGGAGTAGAAAGCCACATCTTTCCCCTGCAGAGCTGCTGGTAGTTTCGAACCGCTGACCTTAAGGTTCACAGCACAATTCGTAACCACTACGCTACCAGAGTTCCTTCCTATTGTAAGTAGTGCAATATAAACATTGGTGTGCATATTTCTACTAGTGTTATGTATGGCTCGTATTTTTGTGGGCAAATACCAAGTAGAAGAATTGTTGGATCATAAGGTATTTCTATTTCCCCTTCTGAAGAAGCACCATATTGCTTTCCAGAGAGGTTGGACAATTTCACAATTCCACCAGTGATGCAGGAGTGTTCTAGTCTCTCCACATCCTCGCCAGCATTTAATGTCATCTACTTTTTTGAACTTTGCTGTTATTGCTGGTGTGGGACGATATCTCATTGTAATTTTGATTTTCATCGCTCTAAGCCACCACTCATCTGTTAGTTTGTCATACGGTTGTGTCTTTTGAGTTGATGTGATTCTGAAACCTATGCCACTGGTATTTTAAATACCAGCAGGGTCACCCATGGTGGACAGGTTTCAGATGAGCTTCCAGATGAAGACAGACTAAGAAGAAGGATTGAAGAGCTACTTCCAAATATTTAGTCACTGAAAACCTTAGGAATAGCCGAGACACACTGTCAGATATAATGCCGGAAAATGAGCCCCTCAGGTTGGAAAACACTGAGTAAGAGCTGCCTCCTCAAAGTAGAGTTGACCATGATGACACAAATGGAGTAAAACCCGTGGGAGAAATGACTGCGAAACCTTCATTTACTGATGGGGCATAACTCAAAATGAAGAGAAACAGCTGCAAGCATTCATTGAAAATTGAAACATGGAAGGTACAAAGTATGAATCTGGGAAAATTGGAAGTTGTAAAAAATAAAATGGAATGCATAAACATCGATATCTTAGGCATTAGTGAGCTGAAATGGACTGGTATTGGCCATTTTAAATCTTATGACCGCATGGTTTACTATGCAGGGAATGACAAATTGAAGAGGAATGGTGTTGCATTCATTGTCAGAAAGAACATATCCAGATCAGTCATGAGGTACAACGCTATCTGTGATAAGATAATATCCATGCGCCTACAGGGAATACCAGTTAAAACCACTAGTATTCAATTTTTTGCACCAACCATGAAAGCCAGTGAGTATGAAATAGAAGAATTCTACCAACTTCTTCAATTTGAATTTGATCAAACATGCAATCAAGATGAATTGCTCATTACTGGTGATTGGAATGTAAAGGTTGGGAGCAAAGAGGAAGGACCAGTAGTTGGAAAATTTGGACTTGGTGATAGAATTGATGCCGGAGCTGGCATGATTGAATTCTGCAAAATAACTGATTTGTTCATTTCAAATACCTTCTTAAGACATCATAAAAAACGACTATACACATGGACCTCACCACATGGAATACATAGAAATCAAATTGAGTATATCTTCAGAAACTGAAGTTGGAAAATCTCCACATCATAAGTCAAAACAAGGCCAGGGGCAGACTGTGGAACAGACTATCAATTAACTATATGCAAATTCAAACTGAAGCTGAAAAAATGAAAACAAGTCTACGAGAGCCGAAATATGACGTGGAATATATCCCACCTAAATTTAGAGGTCATCTGAAGAACAGAATTGATACATTAAACACTAAAGTCCAAAGACCAGAATAGTTGTGGGATGACATCAAGATCAACATACATGAAGAAAGCAAAATGTCACTAAGAAGACAAGTAAGAAGGAACAGGTCAAAATGGACATAAGAAGAGAGACTGAAACTTTCTTTCCAGGACAGAAATGCTAAAGCAAATGGAAGAAATGAGAAGGTCCAAGAGATGAACAGAAAATTTCTAAGATCAGCTCCAGAAGATAAAGCCAAATATTACAACAAAATGTGCAAAGATCTGGAATCAGAAAACCAAAAAGGAAGAACATGCTCAGCATTTCTTAAGCTGGGGAAACTGAAGAAAAAATTCAAGCCTTGACTTTCTTTATTGAAAGATTCTCTGGGCAAATTCTTGAATGATGCAGAAAGTATCAAGAGAAAATGGAAGGAATACACAGAGTCACTATACCAAAAGGAAATGGTTAATGCTCAACCATTTCAAGAGGTAGCATATGATCAAAAGCAAATGATACCGAAGGAGGAAGTCTAAGGTGAATTGAAGGAATTGGCAAAGAACAAGGCACCAGGAATTGATGGAATAAAAAATGTAATCTTTCAAGAAAATGAAGTGGCACAGGAAGAACTCTAGATTGGAAGAGATCTGTATTTGTGCCCATTTCAAAAAGAGGTGACCCAATGGAATGTAGAAATCATCAGACAATATCTTTGATATCCCATGCGAGTAAAGTTTTACTAAAGGTGATAAAGCAATGGCTGCAAGCATACATTGACAGAGGACTTCCAGAGGTTCAAACTGGGTTCAGAAGAGGCCATGGAATGTCCAATGGATCTTGGCTGAAAACAGAGAATATCAGAAAGATGTTTACCTGTGCTTTATTGACTGTGCAAAGGCTTTCAATTGTGTGGATCATGACAAGCTACGGACAGCATTGCGAAGTATGAGTATTCCTTAACACTTAATTGTGCTCATGAGGACTCTGTACCTGGACCAAGAGGCAGTTGTTCGACCAGAACATGGGAACACTAAATGTTCTCAAATTAAGAAAGGTGTGCGACAAGGTTGTATTCTTTCACCATACTTATTCAACCTGTATGCTGAGCAAATAATACGAGAAGCTTGGTTCTATGAAGAAAAACGTGGCATCAGGATTGGAAGAAGACTCATTAACAACCTGTGATATGCAGATGATACAACCTTGCTTGCTGAAAGTGAAGAGGACTTAAAACATTTACTGATGAAAATCAAAGAGTACAGCCTTCCGTATGGATTACATCTTAATGTAAAGAAATCAAAAATCCTCACCACTGGACCAATAAACAACATTCTTATCAACTGAGAAAAGATTGAAGTTGTCACGGACTTCATTCTTCTTGGATCAACTATCAATACTCACAGAAGCAGCAGTCAAGAAATGTGTTAGACAAATGTGCTGCACAAAGACCTTTTTAAAGTGTTGAAGAGCAAAGATGTCAGCTAGAGGACTAAGGTGCACCTGACCTAAGCCATGGTATTTTCAATCACCTCATATGTATGGGAAAACTGGACAGTGAATATGGAAGGCCAGAGAAAAATTGATGCTTTTGAGTTATGGTGTTAGAAGATAATATTGAAAGTGCCATGGGTTACCAAAAGAACAAATAGATCATTTTGGAAGAAGTGCAGCCAGAGTGCTCCTTGGAGGCCAAGATGGCCAGGCTTCATTTCTCATACTTCAAACAAGTTTTCAGAAGGGACCAGTTGCTGTAGAAGTGTTGGTAAAGTGGAGGGTCAGAGAAAAAATAAGAGACCCCCAATAAGATCGATTGGCCATGTGGCAGCATCAATGGTCTCAAGTGTGGCAACAGTATTGAGGTTGGCCCAGGATTGGGCAGTGTTTCATTCTGCTGTTGCTACCAACTTGATGGAACCTAACAACAACAACAAACAAATGTTTGTTGGCTGCCCGGATCTCCTTCTTGGTGAAGTCTGTTCATGTCCTGTGCCCATTTTTTAATTGGGTTGTTTGTCTTTTTCTTGTAGCGGTGTTCTAATTTCCTATATATATTAGAAATGAGTCCCTTATCTGATGTGTCTTTGCAAAGATTTTTTTTTTTCCATTATGTGGGTTCCCTTTTACTCTTTTGATGAAGTCTTTTGGTGCACATAAATTTTTAATTTTTCACATGTCCCAATCATCTATTTTGTCTACTTTTGTTTGTGTAGTTTCAAAATGTTTGGAATTCTGTGTATTCCCTGAATTAGAGCCCTCACATTTGTCCTTATGTTTTCATTGATGGCCTTCATATTTCTGGGATTCACATTTAGGTCTTTAATCCATGCTGAGTTGGTTTTTCTAAAAGGTCTGATGTAAAGATGTTCTTTCTTTGATTTGCATATCGCTTTCCAGTTCTGCCAGCACCATCTGTTGAAAAGACTATCCCCTCCCTGTATGATATATTGAAGCACTTTGCCAAAAATCAGTTGGCTGTATGTGGATGGGTTAATTTCTGGATCCTAAATTCTGTTCCACTGATCATTGTACCTCTCATTGTACCAGTACCAAGCTGTTTTCCTCATTGTAGCCATGTAAAAAATTTAGAAATCAGGGAGTGAGAGGTTTCCACCCTTTTTCTTCTTAAGCAGTGATTTGCTTTTCCTGGGTCTCCTTCCTTTCAATATAAAGTTTCTAATTGTTTTTTATCTCTTTGAAGAATGCTATTGGAATCTGGATTGGGTTTGCATTATATGTTTAAATTGTTTTTGGCGGTATTGACATTTTCACAAAGTTAAGTTTTCCTATCCAGGAGCATGGTACGTTCTTCCATTTTTGTTGGTCTCTTTTAGTTTCTTGTAGCAGTGTTTTGTAGTTTTCTTTGTATAGGTCCTTTGTCTCACTGGTTACATTTATTCCCAGATACTTCATCTTTGGGCGGCTACTGTATATGGTGTTGCTTTCCTAATGTCGTTTTCAGTACTGTAGTTGTTGGTATAGAGGAATCCAACTGATCTTTTCTGAATCTTCCAATGAGGTCTAGTTGCTTTTTTACTGAGTCTTTGCAGTTTTCTATGTGTAGGATCATATCATTTGCAAATAGAGTTTTACTTCCTCTTTGCTGATTTGCATGCCTTTAATTTCCCTGTCTTGCTAATACTTCCCACACAATGTTGAATAAGAATGAAAAAAGGCATCCTTGTCTGATTCCTGTTTGCAGAGGGAAGGCTTTCAGTTTCTCTCCATTGAGAGTAATGTAGGCTGTTGGGTTTGTATTGTTGTTGTTGTTGTTGTGAAGTGCCGCTGAGTTGATTCTGACCCATAGCGACCCTGTATAGGTTTTCTGAGAAGCAGCTGGTGAGCTTGAACCACTGGCCTTGCAGTTCAAATGACTTTGCAGTCTGGCGCATTAACCCACAGCGCCACACCAGGGTTTGTATATATGCTCTTAATTTGTTGAGTAATTCCCCTTCAATTCCAACTTTGTTGTTTTTAAAAGGAATGCATGTTGGATTTTGTCAAATGTCTTTTCTGCATCCGTGGATATGATCATGTGGTTCTTTTTTTTTTTTTCTTATTTATATGGTAGATTACATTGATTGTTTTTCTAATGTTGAACCGTCCTTACATCCCTGTTATGAATTCCACTTGATCATGATGTATTATCATTTTCATGGGCTGCTGGATTCTGTTGGCTAGGACTTTATTGAGAATTTTTGCATCTATGTTCATGAGGGATAATAGTCCCTAATTTTCTTTCTCAGTGAATTCCTTCTCTGGTTTTGGAATGAGGGGTATGCTTTCTTCATAAAATGTATTAGGAAGTTTGCCATACTGCTCTACCTTCTGGATTAATTTGAGTAGAATTGGTAACAGCTCTTCCCTGACTGTTTGGTAGAACTCACCATTGAAGCCATCTGGGCCTGGACTTCTTAAGTTTGAGAGTATTTTGATGACCTGATAAATTTCATCTTTTGTTATGGATCTGGTCAAGTTTTCTACTTCACTCTGTGTAAGCTTAGGTTGGTCGTGTTTTTCTAAAAATGTATCCATCTCTTCTAAGTTTTCAAGTTTGTTGTAGTACAACTTTTCTTATTATTCTGTTATCCTTTTGATTTCATTTGGTTCCATTGTAACATTTCCCATGTAGTTTCTAATGTGTGTTATTTTTGTCTTTTCCCTCTTTTCTTTTGTTAGGTTTGTCAGTGGTTTGCCAATTTTGTTAATCCTTTCAAAGAACCATGTTAGCTAGGATTTTGTTGAGAATTTTTGCATTGATGTTCATAAGGGATATATTTCTATATTTTTCTTTCTTAGTGATATCCTTCTCTGGTTTTGTATGAAAGTTATATTTGCTTCATAAAATGTATTAGGAAGTTTGCCATCCTTTTCTATATTCTGTAATAATTTAAGAAGACTTGGTGACAGCTCTTCTCTAATTGTTTGATAAAACTCACCAATAAAGCCATTTGGACCTGTACTTTTTTAAATTGGGAGTTCTTTGATGACCAGATCAATTCCTTTATTTTATAGGTCTGTTCAAGTTTTCTACCTCACTCTTTATAAGGTTAGGTAGGTCATATGATTGTAAAAATGTATCCATCTCCTCTAGATTTTCAAATTTGTTTAAGTACAACTCTTTATAGTATACTGTTATTACTGTATTTATTTCTATTGGTTCTGTTTTGACATCACCCAAGTGGTTTCTTATGAGTATTATTTGTGCCTTCTCTTTATTTTATTTTGTTAGGTTTGGCAATGGTTTTTCAATTTTATTAACCCTTATGAAATACTAGCTTTCCGCTCTGTTGATTATTGCTATAGCTTTTCTGTGTTCTATCTCATTTATGTCTGCTCTAATCTTTATTATTTCTTTTCTTCTGGTTACTGTAGGTTTACTTTGCTGGTCTGTTTCTAATTCTTGGGGACGTTGTTTTAATATGTTGATTTTAGTTCTTTTCCTTTTTTGGATGTGTGCATTTATTGCAATAAATTGTCCTTTCAGTGCTGCTTTTGTCATGTCCCAAAGATATTTTGTGTTGTGTTTTCATTTTAATTTGTTTCTAGGAACTTTGTGAATGCACCTTTTATTAATTCTACTACCCATTACCTTTTAAACATATGATCTGAGAAGATACTTTGAATTATTTTGATGTTTGTATATGTACGGAGGCTTTTTTTTTTTTTTTGGTGAGCTAGCACATGGTTTATTCTAACGAATGTCCTTTGTACACTGAAAAAGAATGAGTATTGTGCTGTTTTGGGGTGGAATGTTCTGTACTCATATGTGAGGTCAAGTTGCATGATTGCATTGTTGGTTCCTCTGTCTTTGTTGAGTTTCGTTCTTGTTGTTCTATCTTTTTTTTGAAAGTTTCCTTTTAAAATCTATTATTGTAGACTTGTCTATTCCTTTCTTCAGTTCTATAACTGTTTGCTTTATATATTTTGTGGCTATTTCATTGCAAGCATAGATATTGATTAAGATTATGTCATCTGGTCCAAATGACGCTTTAATTATATGAAAATGTCTTTCTTTGTCTCTAATGCTCGTTTTTACCTTAAAGGTTATTTTATCAGAAATTAGTATTAACACTCCTGTTCATTTTTTGTTGCAATTAACTTGATTTATTTTTCCATTCATTAACTTTAAATCTGTTTTTGTCTTTAATGTAAAGTACATCTCTTGCTGACAGTCTATTGAAGGATCTTGTTTTATAATCCATTCTTCCACTGTCTCTTGAAACCTGTATTTAATCTGTTTACATCCAGTGTAGTAATTGACAGGTATGAATTAATTGCTGTCATTATGTTTGTTTTTTTGTGGTGTTTCTGTATTCTGTTTTGCATGCCTTCCTATGTTGACTTCATATTTTTTCCCCTTTTTCTTGTCAGTTTCTTCATAGTTTTAATGTTTCCAATTTATTCTTGGATTTTCATATTCTTGAATTGTTGTGAATTTTTTTTTTTTTTAGCTTACCCTGTATTATATTAACTTTCTCCTCCATATAAAACTGTTTACCTTATCCTACAATCTACCTGACCTCCTCATTACCTGGATCTCTGTTCATATATTTTCCCTTCTTTCACATTGTAAAGTTTTGATCATAGACTGATCTCCCAGATTCTTTGAAACCATTCTTGTAGTTTTGTTCTCTTCTGGAGTCTTCCATCTGTTTACTAAGGTCTGGGTGGTGCTGCCACATATGTGAATCTCTGGTTGTTGTCGGTACTTGTTGGTTTTCAATTAAAAGAATTCCCTTTAACATATTTTGAAGTGCTTGCTTGGCTTTGACGAAGTCCCATAGCTTCTGTTTATCCTGGATTTTATTACATCATCATATTTGATTGACAACTTTGCTGGGTAGATGATTTTTGTTTGGCAGTTTTTCTTTTTTATTGTTTTTCTTTCAGGTTTTATATATGTCTCCCCTTTGCCTTCTTGCCTTTGTGGTTTCACTGAAAGATTAGAACTTTTTGCCTTTGTAAGTAACACTTCTCTTTACCCTTACTGCTTTCAGGATTCTCTTCTAGTCTTTGATTTTGGATAGTTTGATTATGATATGTTTTAGTGAATTTCTTTTGGGGTCTATCCTTCATGGGGTTCGTTCTGCTTTTTTAATGCTTATCTTTTTGTCTTTCAGGATGTTAAGCAACTTTTCTTCCAGCAGCTCTTAGCCTTTTTCAGATTTTTTTTTTATTATTATTCAAATTTTTTTCTGCTTACTCTTCTATCTTAACAGTATTGGGAGAGTTGTCTTCCTGCTCACTAGTACTGGCTTCCTTCTTCAGTTATACACCTTTCCCTTTCAGTGTACTGTCCATTTCTGATATTTTATTATTCACTTGTACCTCTTGTTGTGGGTTTTGAATTGTTGTCAATGCTAATTCTATTTCTATTTGATTGTTCCTGTAGCACTCTCCTGACTTCCTTGTTTTTTCAACCCATCTTCTGTAGTATTTGGATGCACCTCAATATCATTTTCCTGTATTCCTTCTCAGGCATTTCCAAAGCCTACACTCCCTCCAATAGGAAGTCTTGGTCTATCTCCAGCTCCTTTGTTTCAGCTTCTCTCTATTTTTCTGGACATATGCTGAAATTTTCAATCATTTTTTGGACATTTTCAATAATCACATGCATTTTCAGTGATTATATTGAAGTATGATGGTTTATTTGATTACCTACAGGTAGATGTGATAAGGAGATGGACTTCCCTTAATACTCAACTTAGAGTCATTTTAGCAAGTTTTGGCTATCTATCTGTTATATATCAGCTCATATTGACTCTTGCCTGGATGGTGGGATTTTATAGGCTGTGATTATACCTTGGCTATATGACTGCAATTGCTGCCTCTTTTTGGATAACATAGGGAGAGATATATCCACTCCCCACAAAGGTTAAAGCCCCCCCCCCAAAAAAAAAAGACATAAAACACAACAAGAACAACAACAAGAAAAACAGATTGGACACTAAAGTCTATAATCACCACAAAACAACAACAAAAACCAAAAACACCAAAAAAGAAAGGAACAAATGGAAAACTGTAGTAAAATATGAGTAATGCTTTAAAGAACCCCTTTCTCAGATTTTTGCCTTCAAGGGTGCCTGAGAAATTTCAGGATGATATCTTTGCTCCTTATGACATAACTCAAGGTATCATTTTTGTATTCTTTTTTGTTTATTTGTTTGTAGTCTATTCCTCTCCCCCTCCACTAGCCTGTACAGTTGTTTCTCCTAGAGAAAAACTGCCCAGGGTTGGCCAGAGACATTTTGGGATAACTTTCTGTTTTAAACTCTTCCTGTTGTCTCCTTCCCCTTCTTCAATTCTGGGCCCAGTTGTCTTTGCTGAACAGATCAGTGCACAGATGTATTAGAACCCTCTTTACTTGCTCAGGCACCCCCTCTATTCACCAGAGTATAGTTGCACCAACAGAGGCAAATGAACAGAAAAGAAAAAGTTAACACCTTTATCTCCATTTTCTTTGGAATAAACTGGTACATGAATAAACTGCACCCTAATAGCAATGCTTTTTTACTTATCCTTATTTAGGTAAAGTGATATGATTATATGAGGAAATAAGAGATTTATGCCAACAGAGCCAATTTCAAGTTTCTGGGTGTTTGACATTTTTAAACAGATTATATTTATGTATAAAATTTCATCAGGCCAAGATATACATGTTTATTGTTTCCAGAAACAATGCTAATGTAAGGAAAACATATATTACTCATAAATGTAAAGGAAACATTTAAATATACCAAACCTGTTGCCATTGATTGGATTCAAAATCATTGTGACCTTATAGGACAAAGTAGAACTGACCCATATGACCCAATCTTTACAGAAGCAGATTGCCAAACGTTTGTTCCAGAGAGACTGGTAGGTTACGACTGCTAAATTTTTAGTTATCAGTTGTGTGCTTAATCGATGTGTGATTAGGACTTCTAACTCTAACTAAAAACTCATTTTCATCAAGTTGATTCCAAATCATAGTGACCTTATATAGAGTTTCTGAGACTGTAAATTTTTATATAAGTAGACAGCTTCATCTCTTTACTGAAGAGCAGTTGGTGTCTTTGAACTGTAGACCTTGCAGTTTGCAGTCCAAATTCTGATCCTACAGAATCATTATAATAGAATGCTTATTTTAAAAATGAGAAGTAGTTCTGAAATCCTCAAACTGGACCAATAAATAACATCCATATTAATGAAGAAAAGATTGAGGTTGCCAAAGACTTTATTTTGTTAGCATCAATCTTCAACACTCATGGAAACAGTAGTCAAATCAAATGACATATTGTTTTGGGAAAATCTGCTGCACAAACATCTTTAAAATGTTGAAGAGCAAAGATGTCACTTTGAGGACTAAGGTGTGCTTGACCCAAGCCAATAATCTCACATGTATGCAAAAGTTGGACAATGAATAAGAAAGACCACGGAAGAATTGATGCATGTGAGTTATGATGTTGGGGAAAATATTGAAAGTACCATAGACTACAAAAAGAACAAATAGATCTGTGTTGGGAAAAGTGCAGCCAGAATACTCCTTGGAGCTTGATGGTGGCTAGGGTGGATGTGCAATAAAATTTGCTATCAGCAATACCACAGAACACCAGGCAAAGCAGATCCAGGGCTTTGTTGTTGTTAAGTACTGTCGAGTCAGTTCCTACCCATAGCAACCCTGTACAGGGCTTTCAAGGGTGTAAATCTTTATGGGAGTAGAAAGCCTCATCTTTCTCCCGTAGAGCAGCTGGTAGTTTCAAACCGCTGACCTTTAGGTTTGCAGCCCGATTCATAACCACTACGCTACCAGAGCTCCTTTAGCCCGATTCATAACCACTACACTACCAGAGATCCAGGGCAGAGCTCCAAAACTCGGAACCACAGAGATAGGAATATTTTGAAAGTTTGAAGGTTTATAGATTGGGGAATTTGAAGCGGAAGTAAAAAATTACATACTTTTGAATCTGCTGGGCTGGGCTTGGAGGCCTGGAGCCAAGATCTTGGGCGAGACCAAACGGCAAGACCAAGTGGGAGAGCAGAAACAACACAGAAAAATGCAGCGGGAACCTTGGAGCAAAGGTGGACAATACACTTAGTCAGTTTTTCTTTGTTCTGGTTTTCTTTCTTTCTTTCTTTTTTTGGTGTCTGGTCATTGGTGTAACCACTATTTCCCTACCTCCATTCTGGTGACTAGAGGGGGAGGCTGAGCAGTGGACACCTCCAACCGTCACCACTGGGGGTTCTTCTGCCACAAATGCACACAGATACTCAACCCAAGAGTATGCCCTGGAGGATTTTTGCTTGTTTGTCTTTTGTTTTGTTTTTTAATATGGGAAAGGACAGGACGGGTCTGTAGAAAGGAAAAGAATGTTTTAAAACAAAACAAGCCAAAAATTAAATTAAAGCTTAAGGTATACCATAACAACCAACAGTAGCATCTTGAAATCTCTCAGGCAGCTTTGAAAGCAAGAAGCTGAAGAGAGGACATTAAAGTCATACTCATATTAGGCTACAGATTTCTTTTTCTTTTCTTCTCTCCCTCATCCCTCTTTTCTGTGATTATACACTGCAATATTCAGTCTAGTTTTAGTTGTTGCTGTTTTTTGTTTGTTTGTTTTGTGTGTTTTTTTTTCTCTTTTTGTTTTTATCACGAGTGCTGTTATATGCTCCCCCTTATTCCTTTGGAGAACTCTTTCTATCCATAAATTACACAAGAAGAGTCAGCAACTGCTGCCATATAGATAAGCGACAATCACATTCTACAAAACACTAAAACCTAGGCAAGAATGAATATCAATGGCCATATACCAGGGAAACAGACAACATCTTTGAATGTTACTCTGAGATAAGCAATAAGAAGAATGAAACGGGAAGACCACATCCTGATCACATCTTCCTGGAAACAATCAGGAAGAAAAAACAAACAAACAAACAAACAAAACATATACTCACTTAAATATCAAGACCAAAGTAAAACACTAAATATGCCCAAGAAGCAAAAGCAGATGACCATATCAGCACATGTCCAGAAACAAGATAAAATGTCTGTAACAAATGACCTAGAAATAAACTTGAACTCCATTGTGGATGGAGGGCAGGCCTTAGAAATGACTGAAAAGGAATTCAGAAAAATGATTATAAAATGTTTCAAAACACTTTACAATGGAGTTCAGAAAACAGTCAGGAAAGTGCTACAGGAACAATCATTTAAGAAACATACAGCACTGGAAACAACTCAAAACCTGCAGAAAGAGGTCCAAATGATCAATAACAGAATATCAGAAATAGACAATACTCTGAAAGGGCAAAGGAGTAAAATAGATGAGGTGGAAGACAGAACCAGTGAGCTAGAAGACAAATCTCTTTATACCACTAAGATAGAAGAACAAACACAAAAAAGGATTTAAAAAATCTGAAGAAGGTCAAAGATTCATGTTGGACAACATGAAGAGAAATAATTTAAGAATTATCGGCATTACAGAACAAGAAGAATCACACAAGTCCACAGAGGAAATAGTTGAAGAACTGCTGAAAGAAAATTTCTCTAACATCCTGAAAAGTGAAAAGAAAAACATTCAAGAAGCTCAACAAACGCCAGGAAGGATAGCCCCCAAAAGAAAATAACCAAGACATATCATATTCAAGCTCTCCAAAATCAAAGGTAAGGAGACACTCCTAAAAGCAGCTAGGGAAAACAGAAGTGTCACATAAAAAGGCAAACAAGTCAGATTAAGCTCAGCATTTCTCAGCAGAAACGATGCAAGCAAGAAGGCAATGGGGAGACATATATAAAATGCTGAAAGAAAAAAAAATTCCAACCAAGAATCCTTTATTCAGCACAGCTATCAATCAAAAACAACAGTGTAATCAAAACATTCCAGGATAACAGAAGCTAAGGGATTTTGCCAAAGCCAACCATGCACTACAAAACATCCTAAAGGGAGATCTGTGGACTGAGAACCAACAAGAACAGACAACATACAGAGATTGACATATGTGGCAGCACCTCCCAGAATTAAGTTGACAAAAAGAAGAGCTGAGAACAGAACAAAACTATAAGAACAAACTCAGAGAATCTGGGAGCCAATCTATGATCAAAACAAGTACAATGTAAAAGAAGGTAAACACGTAGGAACAGAGATCCAGATAGTGAGAAGGTCAGGTCAATTTCAGGATAAAATAGACTGCACTAAATGAAGAGAAAGTGAATGGACTATAAGGCAACGTCAAAGAAAATTAACACTTAACAACATACCAAGAAAATGAAATTCAAAGAAGAAAATGGGAACATTAAAATTATGAGGACACTCACAAGAAAGAAACAAAAAGGATGAACTCAACAAAGGAAGACACACAGAACAAAGAAAGCAGAACACCACACAGAAAAACAACACAATAGCAGCAATGAATCAATATTCATAAATAATTGCATTAAATGTAAATGGATTAAATGCACCTATTAAGACAGGAAGGGTGGCAGAATGGATAAGAACATAAGATCCTTCAATATGCTGTCTGCAAGAGACACATCTCACACACAGAGACAAAAACAGATTAAAAGTCAAAGGATGGAAAAAAATATACCA
>NW_006408670.1:1301017-1302200 GCF_000296735.1 Chrysochloris asiatica
ATTAAGGATGTTAGATTATCAAGACAGTTTGTGATGTATGTTTTAGAATTTGTTCCTGTAAATCATTGTGTCCTGTTTTGAATGATTAATCACATTTCACTTCTGTACCCTGTCTTAATAAACCCTGCCTTCCTTTGTGTAAAGCTCCTCCCTGCAATAAAAAGGAGGCACAGACTGAAACCAGCATGTGTTACGGCTTGCAGGGCATGCATTATGGGAAGATATTGCAGTTGGTAAGGTGTGCCTACTGCTTGCATAGCCATGATGTTTACAATGCAGTATCTGTCTGATACCAGTGTCGCATCCACTCTGGTCTTGGGGTGTCTTCTTGTCTCTCTTGTTGCGTTGTTGTGTGTATTCTTTCTCTATCTCTGTTGCCGCCAGATCTCCCTACTTCTTGAACCAAACTCTCATGTCGAGGCCAGTTCTCTACACAAAACAAATCTCCATAAATTTATAAATATCAAAATACTACAAAGCATCTTCTCAGACCACAGTGCTATCAAATTAGAAATCAACAACAGGAAGACCAAGGAAATCAAGTCAAATACATGGAAACTGAATAACACCCTGCTGAAAGGCGACTGGGTAGTAGAAGAAATTAAACATGAATTCACAAATTTCCTAGAAACAAATGAGAATGAAAACACAATGTACCAAAATCTTTGAGACATGGAGAAAACGACCTTAAGAGGACAATATTTTGCAATAAATGCACACATCCAAAAAGGAGAAAGAACCCAAACTAACTCATTAACCCAGAATCTACAACAATTAGAAAGAGACCAACAGAGGGAACATACAGTCACCAAAAGAAAAGAAATAATAAATATTAGAGCAGAAAAAAATAAGATAGAAAACAGAAAAATTATAAAAACAATCAATAGGACAGAAAGCTGGTTCTTTGAAAGGATTAACAAAATCAACAGACCAACTAACAAGCCTAACAAAAGAAAAGAGGGAGAAGACACAAATAACACGCATTAGAAACCACATGGGCGATGTCACAACAGAACTGAAGGAATTCAAAAGGATAATAATAGAATATTATGAAGAGTTGTAATCCAAAATATTTGAAAACTTAGCAGAGATGGATATATTTTTAGATAAACACAATCTACCTAAACTTACACACAGTGAAGTAGAAAACTTGAACAGACCCATAACAAAAGAAGAAATTGAT
>NW_006408670.1:1305176-1317345 GCF_000296735.1 Chrysochloris asiatica
GAGAAATACTGCATAGGACCACTACTGTAAAAGACTAAGAAAAAGAACCCATACTAAAGGGGGGGTTGGGAATTCTTTGCTGGTTGCTAGGATGTGGGGGTGTGAGGGGAATGAGGGGAAGGTGGAGCACAGGGAAGGGAATAGACACAGGATAGTATGGGTGCTGGGGAGGGGGGAGTATACAAGAAGGGAGAGGGGAATGGTAGAACAAAGCAGATGGGAGAACAATTAGGCAGGTTTGCATGGGCTAAGTGGGACAGAGGCAAATAATGATGTATGCAGAACCTTGGAAAAACAGGGCACTGGGATACAGAGATAGAGACATGATTAGAATGGGGGAAAGGGGGGAATAATGTTAAGATGCTTGGCTGTCTTTTGAGTCTTGGTTTTCCTTGGAAGGGGAGAGAAAGAATTAGCCAGAAACATCACCATAGAAAACTGTATGTCTGTCTTCGGCCTATAACTGTTTAGAATACCTAAAATGTGGCTTCAATGTGCCCAGTGCAGGAGGCTTACTAAAGATCCTCTGCGTTACATAGGACTATAGGTGGAATCCTGAACAGCATCCAGAATCTTCAGCGATGGGAAATTTCCACTAGAAAAGATGAGCAGACCAGCCCGAAGCAGCTAGAAGAACAGAAGATAATTCTTGAAACAAAGACCTACAGGAAAAATACAAAAAAATAAAGGCAGACCAACTGTTACTACAAGAACAAGCAAGTTGCTTTCCCAGAAGACATAAAGGCAATTGGTTCAGTGCCTTCAGTGTAAACCTCCTTCCAAGACTAAGACTCAATGGGAATTCACACTCTGATTGGTGACCACGCTCGTCACCATTAAGGGTAAGTGAGGGAAGAACAGCAATGAAGCTGCAAGCTAAGCCCTACAATGTTCAATAGACTCCTGTGAACCTGGGTGAAGACGTGTTGGCCAGCAGTGTGGCAAGACCAGGGAACTCTTTGGCCCAGAGTCAGTGACATAGCCACAGAGGACTAGAGTGGAGAGTGAAGCATCCAGCTGATAAGAAGAGAGGGCATATGCACAAGAACACCCACACTTGTAGATAATACCCACTTGGCCTGGCTTCAATGACTGGATTATCAGAGCACAACCAGAAGCAGAAAGAAGGGGGGGGGGGGGAGAAAGAGTAATCTGATACAATTTGATGAACTTGACCCACACCTATGGATGTAGTAGCTCAAAAGAGGGAACAAATCCTTACAGCAAGGATGATTCCCACCACTTCCATACACAGAGTAGACAGTGATGGGCACCTTGGACATTGGCTACCCAAAATGGGGGGTGGGGTGGGGAGGGGAGGCAAGATTCAAAGGCAAGAGGTGACTGGCTTGCAAACTTTCAAGAGGGAACCTAGATCCAGAGGGCATGAAGGAAGGTAGAATCTCCACTGAGTAGTATCCATTCTGTCTAGGCGGGGCTGATGAAATGAAATGCGGATGGGTCTCTTGTAATACCATAGTGAATAATTGTTATCAGGACTGCTTGTAAGGGTTGTAACTGTAAAGGTAGATGTTTTGTAGCAAGGAGGAGAGTGATTAACTAAGCAGTCTAGGAGTGGAGGTCCCTGGGACCATGAAGAGAGAAGATCGGAGAGCGGTACCCTACCCAGAGAAGCAGTGATGCCTGAGATGGAGGCAGAAACGTGGAGAGATGGAGCAGTTGGGGACTTTAGACACAGACAGGGAGCAGGGCTGTGTGCTGATGACCACGGGGGCAAGCTTGTAGTGTATACACTTTGATTGGCTGATGATGCATGGAGGGGATTGTAACCATGGCAATGAAACGATACACGATAGGATGTATGTATAACTAATGTTCTCCCATGTACACTATCACATAATTCACAATAAAACATTAAATAAAAGAAAAAAAGAATACTCCTTGGAAGCCAGGATGCCCAGACCTCAGCTCTCATACTTAGGACATGTTGCCAGTAGGGACCAATCACTGGAGAAGGATATCATGCTTCGTAAAGGGGAGTGTAAGAGAAAAATAGGACAACATCCAATGAAATGGATTTGACATAGTGGTGGATTCGATAAGCTCAGGCCTAGCAATGATTTTGTGGTTGGCCCAGGAATGGGCAACGTTTCATTCTGTTTTACACAGGGACACTATGAGTAAGTACTGACTTAATGACATGAAACAACAACAAGTAGTTCAATATGCTTTACTGAAAGATTGTAGTGCCATGAGGTACAATGATAGATATGGCCAAGATGTTGTTGATGTTAGGTGCCATCGAGTTGGTACCGAGTCGTAGCAACCTTATGCATAGCAGAAGAAAACACTGGCCGATCCTGGGCCAACCTCGCTATTGTTGCCACGTTTGAGCCCATTGATGTTGCCACTTTGACAAGCCATCTCACTGGAAGTCTTCCTCTTTTTCTCTGACCCTCCACCTTACCAAACATGATATCCTTATCCAGTGACTTTTTTTTTTTTTTCTCTGACATTCACCTTACCACACATGATATTCTTGTTTGAAGTATGAGAAATGAAGTTTGACCATCCTGGCCTCCAAGGAGCACTCTGGTAGCACTTCTTCCAACACAGATGGTTCTTTTGTCAGCCCATGGCACTTACAATATTCTCCTCCAACGCTATAGGAAGGGCTTAATGATAACAAAGGCTCTAAAAGTTTGGCCAAAATTTAATTGGTGGTCAGTCAAAACCAATCAGATTCAGAGACCACATATTCAGAAACTTCAAAAGCAAACTACTCAAACCTATTTCTTTTTATCTTCTCCTTCTCATTAAAAGCCACCACTGCTCATGAATTTGCTTATCTGTGAGACAAACCTGATTCCTCCATCTGCCTATAACCCAACTCAAATGCCCTAACCATTTCATCATCACATCTTATCTTGAATCTATCTACCTCTTGCCATATCCACTGCTACCTGTCTAAAGTCAGCATTAACTTCACCCAGATTACTGCAATAGACTCTTCAATTATATCTCCATTTCACATCTCATCACCACTTTCGACCGAGCAGCCAGACAAGTATTAAAATTCACATTAGACGGTGTCTTTTTGCAGATTAAAATCCTCCAATACTTACTTTTTCTTTTTTCTTTTTTAATTTATTGTGAATTGAGAGAACACCAGCTTTACATTCATCCTTGTGTATTTCATTTCATTGCAATGATTACAATTCCTTCTATGCATCATCATTCAACAGCATTTGCTTCTGCTCAATCTGTTTTTGTTTTTGGATGTATACCGAAGCACTCAGGAATATAAAATCATTCAAACAACCAAAAGGCATACCCTGAAAACTTGCCCCCTGGCTGCCAGCACACAGCCCTTATCTCTCCTGGAGTCTAAAGTCACCAGCCAGTCCATCCCTCCATGTCATCATCTCTGCCTCCCTCTCTGGTTTTGCTGCTTCTCTGAATAGGGTCCCAAACTCCACTCTTCTCCTTTGATGGTCCCAGGGTCCTCCACTCCTGGATTACATGACCAACCACTCCCCTTCTTTTGTTATAAAAGTCTACCTTTAAATTTGCAACAATCACAATCAATCCTGATAGCAATTATTTACTATTGAACCACAAGAGTCTTATCCCCATCTCCTTTCACCAGCCTTGTCTAAACAAGTTGGAAACCACTCAGTGGAGATTCTACTTTCCCCCGCACCCTCTGAAACTAAGCTCCCTCTTGAAAACTTGTAAGCCAGTCCCTTCATGCCTTTGTAGCCCCCCATTCTGGATAGGCACTGTCTAAGTTGCCCATCCCTGTCAACCCTGTGTACATAGGGGGTGGGAATGATCCTTTTGTAAAGATTCACTCCATCTTTTAAGCTACTACTTCCATAAGTATAGGTCAAGTTAATCAAATTGTTGCATGTAACACTTTTTTTCCCCCTCTTTCTTACTCTAGTTGAATTCTGATGATCCAGCCATTGAAGCCAGGTCAAATGGGTATTACATGCAAGTATGGGCATTCTTGTGCATCTCCCCTGACTTCACTATCTGCTCTAATCCTCTGTGACTCCAATAGATTTTGTTTTGTTTTGTTTTAAATGAAGTAATTCACTATACCACAAACACCATTTATCATGATACTGCTTACTATCCCAGTTATGAAGAATTTTCTTTCTTTCTAGGTATAATTATCAGTAATTGCTTGAAGTCTAATATACTTTTTGTGTGTGATTTGCTTTCCTTTATTTTTTTTTGTTTTAATGTGAATTGTGTGGTAGTTTACATAGAAGAACATTAGTTTTACATTCATCCTATCATATATCATTTTGTTGCCATGGTTCATGGTTACAATCCCCTCCATGCATCACCAACCAACCAAAGGGTATATACCCTGCAAACCTGCTCCCTCTCCCCCCCCCCATCTTCAGTGCACAGGCCCTCTCCCTCTCTGGGTCTATAGTCCACAGCCACCCCATCTCTCCACGTTATCATCTCTGCCTCCATCTCTGGCATCACTGCTTCTCTGGGTACGGTCCCGCTCTCCGCTCTTCTCCCTTGATGGTCCCAGGGACCTCTGCTCCTAGACTGCAAAGTTAATCACTCTCCTCCTTGCTACAAAACATCTACCTTTACATTTACAACATTCACAATCAGTCCTGATAACAATTATTCACTACTGTATCACAAGAGACCTATCCACATTTCCTTTCATCAGCCCCACGTAGACTGATTGGATATAATTCAGTGGAGATTCTACCTTCCTCCATGCCCTCTGGATCTAGATTCCTTCTTGAAAGTTTGTAAACCATTTACTTCTTGCCTTTGAAGACCCCCTCCCCCATTTTGGGAAGCCAATGTCCCAGTTGCCCATCCCTGTCTACTCTGTGTATGGAGGGGGTGGGATTGATCCTTGCTGTAAAGATTTGTTCCTTCTTTTCAGCTACTGCATCCACAGGTGTAGGTCAAGTTTGTCAGATTGTATTAGATTACTCTTTGTTTCTTTCTTCTTCTAGTTGAGCTCTGATCATCCAGTCATGGAAGCCAGGTCAATTGGGTATTATCTGCAAGTGTGGGTGTTCTTGTGCAAATAACCTATCTTCTTATCAACTTCACTCTCCACTGTAGTCCTATGTGGCTATGTCACTGACTCTGGGCCCAAGCGTCCCCAGGTCTTGTAACAGTGCTGGACAACAGGTCTCCACCCGGGTTCACAGGAGTCTATTGAATGTTGTAGAGCTTATCTCACAGCTTCATTGTAGTTTTTCCTTCACTTCCCCTTATTGGTGACAAACGTGGCCACCAATCAGAGTGTGTATTCTCATTGAGTCTTAGTCTTGGAAGGGGGTATGCTCTGAGGGGACCCAACCACTTGTCTTGATGTATCCTGGGCAAGCAACTTGCTTGTTCTTATAGTAATCCATCGGTCTGCCATTATTGTTTTGTATTTTTCCTGTCCATCTTTCTTTCAAGAAGTATCTTCTGTTCTTCTAGCCACTCCAAGCTGGTCTACTTGTCCTTTCAAGTGGAAATCTCCTACCTCGGAAGATTTTGGATGCTGTTCAGCATTCCACCTATGGTATTGTGTAATGCAGAGGCTCTGCAGGAAGCACATTATAGCCCTATTTTAGATATTCCAATCAGTTATAGGCAGAAGATGGCCTTACAAGCTTTCTCCTCCTCAAGTGTCTATTTTATAAAGGTATTCCAGGGAAACCAAGATTCAAAAGATAGCCAAGCATCTTAACATTATTTCCCCCCTTTTTCCCATTCCAACCACGTCTCAATGCATTTATCATGGAGCCCTGTTTTTCCAAGGTTGTGCATATATCATTATCTAACATTATCTAGCCCATGCAAACCTACCTAATTGTTTACCGATTTGCTTTGTTCTTCCATTCTCCTCCCCCTTCATGTATATTGCCCCCCTCCCTAGCACCCAAACTATCCTGTGTCTATTCCCTACTCTGTGCTCCACCTTCCAGTCCCTCCTCTCACTCTATCCACCACATCCCAGTAGCCAGTAAAAAGTCCCCTCCCCCCTTTAGTATGGATTCTCTTTCTTAGACTTTTACAGTGGTGATCCTATGCAATTTTTCTCCTTTTGTGACTGACTAATTTCACTCAACATAATGTCCTGTCCTCAAGGTTCATTCATGTTTTGTGGTGGCTTGCAGCTTCCTTGTTATTCTTCAAGGTAGCATAATATTCCATTGTGTGTATGTAACACAGTTTGTTTATCCATTCTTCAGTTGATGGACACTTTGGCTGTCTCCATCTTTTTGCTATTGTAAATAGCGCTGCTATGAACATTGGTGTTTATATATGTACTCATTTTATGGCTTGTATTTCTTATGGGTAATTATCAAGTAGAGGAATTGCTGGATCATAAGGTATTTGTATTTCCAAACTTCAGAGGAAGCGCCATATTGCTTTCCAGAGAAGTTGGACCATTTTGCAGTCCCACCAGCAATGCAGGAGCATCCCGGTCTCTCCACATTGCCACCAGCATTTATTGCCCTCTACTTTTTTTTTTATCTTTGCTGCTATTACTGGTGTGAGATGATATCTCATAGTTGTTTGGATATGCATCTCTCTAATGGCTAGTGATCATGAACATTTCTTAATATGTTTGTTGGCTTCCTGGATATCTACCTTGGTGAAGCGTCTGTTCATGTCCTGTGCCCATTTTTTAATTGGGTAATTTGTCTTTTTCTTTTAGAGGTGTTGTAGTTTCCTCTATATTTTAGAAATAAGTCCTTTGTCTGATGTGTCATTGCAAAAGATTTTTTCCCATTCTGTGGGTTCCCTTTTTACTCTTCTGGTGAAGTCTTTTAATGCACATATGTTTTTAATTTTCAGTATGTCCCACTCATCTACTGTGTCTACTTTTGTTTGTGTAGTTTTCAAAATGTTTGGTAGTCTATATATTCTCTGAATTAGTGCCCTCACATTTGTCCCTATTTTTTCATTGATGACCTTCATAATTCAGGGATTCACATTTAGGTCTTTAATCCATGTTGAGTTGGTTTTTGTACAAAGTGTGATGTGAAGGTCTTGTTTCAGTCTTTGGCATATCACTTTCCAGTTCTGCGAGCACCATCTGTTGAAGAAACTATCACCTCCCCATATGATATAATTAGGTGTTTGGTCAAAAATCAGTTGGCTGTATGTAGATGGGTTAATTTCTGAATTCTCAATTCTGTTCCATTGATCTATGTGTCTTTCATTGTATCAGTACCAAGCTGTTTTGACAACTGTAGCTGCGTAGTAAATTTTGAAGTCGGGAAGTGAGAGGTTTCCAACCTTATTCTTCTTCTTAACCAGTGCTTTGCTTATCCGGAGTCTCTTTCCTTTCCATATAAAGTTTGTAATTGATTTTTGCATGTCTTTGAAGAATATCATTGGAATCTGGATTAGGATTGCATTATATGTTTAAATTGCATTATATGGATAGTATTGACATTTTCACAATGTTAAGTCTTCCTATCCAGGAGCATGAGACATTCTTCCATTTCTGTAAGTCTCTTTTGGTTTCTTGTATTTGTGTTTTGCAGTTTTCTTTGTATAACTCCTTTGTTTCTCTGGTTACATTTATTCCTAGATATTTCATCTTTTGGGTGTCTATTGTAAATGGTATTGCTTTCCTAATGTCCTTACATTGCTGTCGTTTTTGGTGTAGAGGAATTCAACTGATTTTTGCATGTTGCCACTTTGCTGAATCTTCCAATGAGGTCTAGCAGCTTTTTTACTGAGTCTTTGGTGTTTTCTACGTATAGGATCATGTCATCTGCAAATAGAGTTTTGCTTCCTCTTTGATAATTTTGATGCCTTTAATTTCCCTGTCTTGCCGTATAGTTCCTGCTAAGACTTCCAATACAATATTGAATAGGAGTTTTGACAAAGGGCATCCTTGTCTTGTTCTTGTTCGCAGAGGGAAGGCTTTCAGTTTCTCTCCATTGAGAAAAATGTAGGTTGTTCATTTTGTATACATGCTCTTTATTATGTTGAGGAATTTTCCTTCAATTCCTACTTTGTTGATTGCTTTTATCAGGAATTCATGTTGGATTTTGTCGAATGCCTTTTCTGCATCAATTGATATGATCATGTGGTTGTTGTTGACAGGTGCCATCAAGTTGGAACTGACTCATGGACAGTAGAATGAAACAATGTCTGATCCTGGGCCAACCTCACTACTCCTGCCACACTTGACGCCATCAATGATGCCACCTGGCCGGTCCATCTCGTTGGGGGTCTTCCTCTTTTTCACTTACCCTCCATCTTACCCAGCATGGCATCCTTCTCCAATGACTGTTCCCTCCTGACAACATGTCCAAAGTATAAGACACGGAGCTTAGCCATCCTGGGCTCCAAGGAGCACTCTGGCTGCACTTCTTCCAAAACAGATCTATTGGTTCTTTTGGCAGTCCATGGCACTTTTAGTATTTTCTTTCAACACCACAACTCAAAGGCATCAATTCTACTATGATCTTCCTTATTCAATGTCCAGCTTTCGCATCCATATGGGGTTATTGAAAATACCATGGCTTGGGTCAGGGGAACCTTTGTCCTCAAGCTGACATCTCTGTTCTTCAACACTTTAAAAAGTTCCTGTGCAGCAGATTTGCCCAATGCAATACATCGTCTGATCTCTTGACTCCTAGGGCTCCTAAATTCAAGTATGTTGTTTTTGTTGTTAAGTGCCATGGAGTTGGTTACAACTTTTCATGGCTCTGCATAGGGTTTCTGAGGAACAACTGATGAATTGAACTGCTGATCTTGCAGTCAGTAGTCTAATGCTTATCCTACAGCACCACACCAGGACCCCAATAAGAGCATAAGGCAATTTCAATAGTCATACCTGTATAGGAAAAGGAGAGGATTAAAAAAATGAAACAAAGCTGTTTTCATTATCTAGTGCTCTTATAACAGAAATACTGCAAGGTTTGACAAATGGAAAGTTTTTTCTTTAGAGTATAAAAGGCTTGGTTTTATCTTAGGTATCATTAAGTTAACTCCAACTCATAGCAACCCTATTCACAACAGAATTAAAAACTGCCTGGTTCTGCACTGTTCTCACAATTGTCATTACCTGTGAGCAAATGGCTGCTGCCACTGTGTCAATCAATCTCATTACGGGTCTTTATCTTTTGCTGACTCTCCATTTTATCAAGCATAGTGTCTTTCTACAGGGAATAATACCATTAAGATTGTGTGGAAGAAAATTATGCTTAAGATAATTTTAAATCATGTTTTAAAATTGTCTTAAATCATGATTTAATATTAAGATAATTTCAAATCATTGACAGAACACTGCCAGATGTATAAGTCAGATTCAGATGAGGACATGTAACAAGGGTTATCATTGCTGATATTAGCTGGATCTTAGCTGAAAACAGAAAGTGTCATAAAGATGTGCTTTATTGACTATGAAAAGGCTTTAAATTGTGTGACTCATGACAAGCTATGGACAACTTTTGGTTGTTGTTATTGTTAAGTGCTATTGAATCAATTTTAACTCAGAGAAACCTTGCATAGTGTTTTCGCTGAGCAGCTGGTGGATTTGAACTGCCGACCTTGTGATTCAAACTCACCTAGCAGTCTAGTACACTACCACACTGTGCCACACCAGGACTCCATATGGACAACTTTGTAGAGAATGAGTATTCCAGAACACTTAATTGTGCTCATGAGGAACCTGTCCATAGACTAAGAGGCATTTGTTCAAAGATATTTAAATGGAGGAAAGTTGGGCACCAGGACTGTATTCTTTTACTATACTTGTTCAATTGTGTGCTGAGCAAATAATCTAAGAAAATGATTATATGGAAAAGAAAGAAGTATCCAGCTTAGAAGAAGACTCATTAACAACCTGCAATATGTATATGATATAAGCTTGAATGCTGGAAGTGAAGAGTACTTAAAATTCTTACTGATGAAAATTAAATACAAAGCCTTTGATATGGGTGGGATCTCAATATAAACAAAAACCAGCATTCTTACTACTGGGCCAATAAATAACATCAAGATAAATGGCGAATAAATTAAAGTTGTCAAAGATTTCATTTTGCACACAGAAGCATCAGTCAAGAAAGCAAACAATTATTGCATTACACAAATCTGTTGTGCAAGATCTCTTTAGAGTGTTCAAGACCAAATGTGTCAATTTAAGGACTACGATGAACCTGACATAAGCCATTGTGTTTTCAATAATTTCATATGCATATGGAAGTTCGACAGTGAATAAAGAGGAACATAGAAGATGTGTTTGAGTTACAGTGTTGAAGAAGAGTATTGAAAGTACAATGGGCTGCCAATAGAACAAACAAATCTGTGTTGTAAGAAGTATAGCCCAAAAGCTTCTTAGAAGCCAAGATGGCCAGACTTTGTCTCTCATTTAAGAAATATTATCAGAAAGGAGCAGTCCTTTTATAAGGACATGATGTTTAGTAAAGTTTGAGAGTCAATGACAAAAGAAGACCACAGCAAGATGGATTGGCACAGTGGCAGCAACAATGGTCTCAAGTTTAGCGATTGTAAGGTTGGCACAGGAGTGGTCAGTGTTTCATTCTGTTGTTCATAATAGCACTGAGTTTGTACCAACTTGACAGCATCTAAAACAACATCAATAACAGCATCAATGGGATGAGAATTCTCAGTGTAATCTAGCATAGTCAATGGGGAGGTCCAAGTTATGAAAACCAGATATATCTTTCTGAATTAGTTGGCAAAAATCTCCTATTCCTGAGACAACCAGAGCAGGCTCCATCAGGACACAACTTCACCCACCTTAAAAATACTCGCTGCTACTTGAGCCACTTCTTTTACTAAACAAAACAGGAAGATTAACAATATTGCAGTTTCTACAGTAATTATGGATGTCTTAGTGAGGCTCTGTAGGATAAGTACTGGACTGTTGGACCAAATCCATCAGATACTGTTTGGAAACCACATATAGGGTCCCTGTAAGTCAGAACTGCCTTTATGACACTCAATAAGAAAAACAACAATGTAGTAATTTGAAGATTAAGCCAATAAATCAGATTGGGGAAGAGATTGGTGAACCAGTCCCAGGGTATGTCTTTGGGGGTTTAGGGCTGGTCCATTTTACTACCTTAAGAATGACACAAATTCCAAGCTCAACTTCCCTTATAGTATTAAATCAGGTGTAGCAAGTCTTGTTAATATCAACACAAAACCTTTCAAATTTAACAAGAAGAAAGTTCAAAGCAAAGTGATTAGTTAAAAGTTCTTCAGGTAATCAATTCAGGATGTATTGAGCCCTTAAAGATTTTTCTATGTCCAAAGCCAGGAGATGAATAGCGTCTAACAAATTACATATTACCATTTTCATTTCATACAATTCCAGTCCCAGGATAATAGCTTAGAATGGCCAACATCTGAAACTGTTTTCTTTTAAAATGGAGTTATATCCTTCTATCTCGCAAAATGTGATACCATCAGCATTTTTTTTTTTTTTTTGCTCTGTTTTTCGATGGTAAAAAGTGGATTGGTGTTGGAAAGGTGAATAAATCCAGTGTGTATTGTAGTCACTTTGGCAGCCATAAGACTTAGAGTCGAGTTGGTGACACACCAAACAATCCCCCAACTTCCTTCTTCTCTGGTGTCGCTGTTTATCTGGATAGAGTCTCACATTCCGCTAATGCTCTTCTCCCTTGATGATCCTAGCGTCCTATATGTCAGAAGCCAGCTCCGACATTCTTATTTGGGGGTCCAAGAAGGAGGTATGATGTCAGCGAAGAATGAAGCTCACAGGATAGATGGGTCTTGTTAAATGGTGAATTTTCTCCTTTCACATTTTATTTCTCCTCATGAATATTTCAGATTCTCAAGCAGCTTTTATACTACTCTATACCATCAATCTATTAATCATTCTTTTCAAAGTAGTGGTCTAAATCATACATATTAATCATTTCAACATAGAACATCAAGAATATCAAAATCTTCCTTGTACCCCTTTACATAGTTAGACAATATCTAATTTCTTTAAGCAAATGTCATTGCGCTAAAAATGTCACATTAACCTTAAAACATAATTCTAAATCTTAACTCCTATTTCTACCTTCACCTATTATTTTCTATAGATTCATTAAATCACAACATGTACCTAGACATTATTTGCTATGGTAACTGACAACACAATTGTTTCTCATGATTGATTAAACAATAAATACAAGAAGCATAAAAAGTTTTGTAGCCA
>NW_006408670.1:1317990-1321312 GCF_000296735.1 Chrysochloris asiatica
TGATTACTTATAATATTGATTCTTATTAAAATGAAAGAATTAAAAAAGAAACTACAAAGCCATCAAGGTACCCCGCACGAAATTTCCCCATGAGGCTTTGCCAAATCAACGAGGCACCCATTGCTGCTTTGCAACCCAATGGGCTTTCTTCATGCATAGGGTTTCCCACTGCTCTGTGTTGTTGCAATGTATTTGGGATCAGAGCCATCATGGCCCCTACCATTTCGTCCCTTTTATTTTTTTAAATGAAGTGTATGTACTTTTTGTTGAACAGCTGTAATGGTCAACTTTAGACAGGAAAAAATTAATATAAGTATGATTGCAAAAATAGATGCATTAATGATTAGAGTTCAAAAGGAACTAGTTGAGACTGTGTTCCTAATAGAATTGACTAAAGATGCAGCCACCTGTTCTAAGGAGGTGGCTTGTAAGTGTGGCTGACTAATAGACCTAATTTGTCTATTGGATGAAATGTCTGAGTTGTTCCTAATGCCTTTAAGATGAGCCTGAATTTGAGGCTAGGTAATGTCTGTGCCATTGTAGGACAGAGGTGTTACACATATCCACTTGTAATTATGATGACATGCAGTAGTCATCCTAGTTTTAATATTTTCTATTTGTGTCCCCATGTAGAGAACAGCTTCTTCTAGAATATTAATCCTATCTACTAATCCTTTATCTATATGTTCTTGAGCAGTTAATGCCAAAGAAATATTTTTAGACAAATCATTTACATGATTTGCAGTATGAACTTGCAGGACTAAAGCTATGGCTGATGCTGCGATAGAACCCAATATAGATGTGAAGGCTACTATTTCTAACATTAAAGCAGCTACAAATTTTTAAAGCATTAAAGTTGCTTGAGGCAACTTAACCCAATATAGATGTGAAAGCTACTATTTCTAACATTAAAGCAGCTACAAAACTTTAAAGCATTAAAGTTGCTTGAGGCAACTTAACGAAGAGGATACAGTCTCTAAAGTATATAAAGCAGGATTAGTATACAAGGGTATAGACAGATTTACAGGTAACATGACAGAAGGTAGATGTCTTACAATGATAAAAAATATTAGGGGAAGATGAAGCATTAACACAATTAGTAACATAATAATGTTTGCAATAAATTTTGTACACAGAGCCAAAATGGGTTATAGTTAAATCATAAGGGTGATTAGGATACAAAATAGCAAATGGTGTAACAACATAAGCTGTAACTAAGTAGGATTTAGGGTTAATTTACCAAACTGCTTTAAAAATGTTTAAGGCAGTAAAAAGTTTGTATAGATTATTTTTAATTATTAAGGAAAAGGAAGGGGTAACAACAAAACATAGCATAACCCAACTAAGCATAAACCAACCTCTATTTTTTGACTGAGTTAGATTATAATTTGTATAATTAAAACTAGAATATGAAATAGACCAATTATGAATTAAACTGGTAGAGTAGATAACACCTTTTTTAACAAAACTATAAGAAAATCATTTAGGGAATCCTGTAAAAAGACTTTTGATTGACTTCCCAGCATTTGAGAATTATTTACAAAATTAAGAACATTTATTGAATCCCATTCCCAATACCTGACAAACAAAATTTACAAGCATAGCAACAAAGAGAGTCTTTGGAGTTGTTTCAGCTTTTTAAGAGTTAACAGTTCTTGTAGTGTACGCCTTTAAGCACTTCATGTCCTCAGGTGGAAGCAGCCTGCTTGATTTTGCAGAGACAGACGTTGGAGGGTAGAAATTAAAAGTCCAGCTTCTGGAGCCTGTGGGAGCTTGTGGAGACACGCCTTCAGATGGCTCTTCAGTGGACAGTTCTATGCTCCAGGGAGGGAGGAGTAGCTGTTTTCTTGCTATAGGGTTGAATTAGTTGGTTTGGAATCCATATGGGGTGGTTTGTGTCCTGTAAAAAAGACTAGATCTTCTCCCCTTGGTTAGTAAGTAATACATGTACACTATAAAAATTAGAAAGCAGATAAAGGGTGGTTTGTTACCGGAAATTAAAGGCAAAAATAACAGCAATCAACTTCTGTCTTCTGTGTCAAAGTTTTTGAGGTTTGTTGCACATGAGAAATTTCTCTGATAAGACTTTCAGCAAAAACCGCATTAACAGGTTCAGGGAGAGATTTATTGAGAAACTGTAAAGAGAGAGCTACAAAATGTTTATTAATAAATTGAAGCAAGGGGTTACTGGGAAGGTGGGATAGAGTTTGTCCCGAAAAATTTCCAAGGCAATTTGCCAATCTGTATTTTTCTGCAAAAAAGTGGTTATTTAGTCTGGGGTATAATGACTGATGATTTTAGAGAAATCTTTTTCAAATACCTCTCGGCTTTTTTTTTTTCCTACCTTTCATTATTAAAGTTGCAATTCATTCAAGGAGGTCTTTCATGAAAGAGAAAGTCCAAATAACTCTGATGGAATTTGGCAGCTTTCTTTTTTAACTCAGCCTGATGTTTTGGGCTTAAGAGATCAAGAGCACTTTTACTTTCAAAATTGTCACTGTTCTTTTGTTTATTAGCATAAAAAATGCTCAATTCAGATGTTAACAGAGGTATTCTTTCTGTATGGGGTGCAGATGAACATTCAGTATCTGATTTAGTATCTAATGTCTGCCTAAAAATATTCCATAGTGAGAATGCTGTTACTGGCATATCTGCTGCGCCATTGTTAGCATACCAAGATTTTAACTCTTTCCGCATAGTATCCCATGTTTCTAAGTCCAAGGTCCCCTTTTCAGGAAACCAAGGATTTATTTCTGTACAAATTCAAAAAATTCAAGTAATTGGGAGGTACTCACCTTAATCCCTTTTAGCTGTAAAGAATGTTTAATTATATCAGTATATAATTTTCTATTTTTAGATTCATTTTGACCCATGGCTCAAAGCGTAACTTCAATAATCAATCTTTTCACAGATTAATTATGGCACTAAAACATCTCACTGCTCACCCGTCTCTTTCCCGACCTTCTCTATCCGGGGGGACCGCGGTTCCCTGGGTTGAGGTCCTAGTCACACCGAAAATTCTCAAGTTGCTTAGTTTCTGTTTCTATAAATCTAAATGTACTTACCCTCTTCGGGCCCCACGTTGAAGGCGCCAGATGTCGGAAGCCAGCTCCGACATTCTTATTTGGGGATCCTAGAGGGAGGTATGACGTCAGCGAAGAATGAAGCTGACAGGATAGATGGGTCTTGTTAAATGGTGAATTTTCTCCTTTCATATTTTATTTCTTCTCATGAATATTTCAGATTCTCAAGCAGCTTTTATACTACTCTATACCATCAATCTATTAATCATTCTTTTCAAAGTAGTGGTCTAAATCATACA
>NW_006408670.1:1321852-1323993 GCF_000296735.1 Chrysochloris asiatica
ATATTTCTTACTAAGATTCTACTGAAAACTTTTATTATAAAATCAAGAAAATTAAAAATAAGCTGATTAAAACAAAGAGACAGCAGAGTCCCCACATGAGATCTCTCCTGGGGCCCCGTGCCACAAAAGGGGGGACCCATTGTGGCCCTACTTAACAATGAGCCCTTCATGTTTAGGGTCCTCTGCATGTAATGTTGCATTAACTACTCCCCCTTTTATGTTATAAAATGTCTATCTTCACAGTTGTGACAACCACAATTACTCATGGTAAAAACTACTCACTATAGAATCATGAGAATCTTACCCCATCTCTTTTCACCAGACTCATCTAGACTAGGTTGAAAACTATTCAATGGGGATTATATTTTCCCACACACATTCTGAAATTAAACTCCCTCTTGAAAACTTGTACGCCAGCCACTTCATGCCTTTATAACCCCCTCATTTTAGGTAGCCACTATATAAGTTGCCTGTCCCTATTAACCCTGTATACAGAGGGGTAAGTTTGATCCTAGATGTGAAGACTTCCTCCCTCGCAGTTGGTAGTTTGAGCCACTACATCTATAAGAATAGGACAAGGTAATAAAATTGTACCAATTTACACTTGTGTCCTTTGTCCAATTTCTTTATCTTACTGTAGTCGAATTCTGATCATCAAGCTATTGAAACTAGGTCAAATGGGTACTATCTACAAGTTTGTGTCCTCTTGTGTGCCTCCACTCGCTTCATATCAGCTGCACACTTCACTCTGAACTCTAAGCTTCCGTGGCTACTTCCTTTTACAAAGGGCTTAAAAGTCTGCAGGTCTCACCACACTTCAAACCAACCAGCAATTCCTCTTTTCTGTCTCACCTCCAGGTCGTCGGGAGTCTATGGAATGTGGTTGAATTCAGCCCATATCTTCATTGCTGCCTTTTCCCCACTTCCACTCACCAGTAGACCCATGTGGTCACCAGCAAGATTACACGCCTGCTCATGGGTTCCCAAGAGTTAATCTTGGAAGGAGTTTTTTCCTGAAGGGACTTGATTGCTTACCTAGATGGCTCCCTGGTGAACAACGTGCTTGTTCTTGTAGTAGCCAATCAGACTATCGTTATTGTTCTCTATTTTTCCTGCTGGTCTTTCTTTCAAGTAGTATCTTCTGTTCCTCTAGCTGTTCCAGGCTAGTCTGCATGTACTTTCAAGTGGGAATACCCCACCTCAGAAGGTTTTGGATGGGGCACAGGATTCCATCTAATGTCCTATACACTACAAAGTCTCCACAAGAAGCCTATTAAACTGGGCAAGTTCTAGAATCCCTTTCAGGTATTCCAATCAGTTATAGGGTGAAGACAGGCTAACAAGCTTTCTATAATCATGTTTCCTGATATTCATTTCTATCCCATTCAAGTGTCTATTTTACAAATGTAGGCAAGGGAAACCAATATTCATAAGACAGTTAAGCATCTTAACATTATTTCCCCTATTTTACCCAGTTAGACTGGGATTTGATCCCTGCATCACAGAGCCCAATTGTTCAAAGTTTGAGCATTCCTCAATATTTACCTCTGTCCTATTTAGCCCATGCAACCCTGCCTAAGTGTTCCCCTATCTACCTTGTTCTTTCATCCCCCTCCTACTTCTTGAGTATTGCCCTCCGATAAACTGTGCTCTACTATACCCTCACCACTTGTAACCAACAAAGGATTTTCTTTTTCTTTTAGTATAGGTATCATTTCTTAAGCTTTTACAATAATAAGACCATTTACTTTTATGTTGTTGAAATATTTTATTTTAAATTTTCCTAGAAAAATACATTTGTAATATTTAATTTTTAAAGCAATTGTAAACACAAAACCTCTGTTAAGATAATTTCACTTTATCAATTTTCCACAGTAGTGATTATGGTGAAAACTCTGACCCATGGAGTTAGTTCTGACTCATAGCAACCCTGTATATGGTATCCAAGGCTGTAAATCTTAATGGGAGCAGAAAGCCTATCTTTCTCCTGCAGAACAGCTGGTAGTTTTAAACTGCTAACCTTGCAATTAGCTGCCCAATTCATAATTTATTAGGCTAACAGATTTCCTTTTCACAATGTCTGTTCCAATTGACAAGCACTCACCTGTTTTGTTTTGTTTTTAATCTTTTTTTTTTTTTTA
>NW_006408670.1:1327532-1329082 GCF_000296735.1 Chrysochloris asiatica
GGACTAGAAAGCAATAGATTTCTTGCTTCTGCCACAAATCCCCCCAGTTGTGAGCCTTCCAACCTTCTAAGTATTCCTTCATATGTGGTTCAGAGTTCTGGGACCAACCGCTGAACCTGCTTGGTCGGGTATTCTGTGTTGTTGTTTGCAGAGCTCTCTGCTATACATCCACCCGATCCGCCATCTTGTTTGTTCTTCCGACTCACCTGTTTTTAAACCAAATTAGAATCTGTAAAAGGAGCTCTGGTAGTGCAGTAGTTATGAATTGGGCTGCGAAACTTAAGGTCAGCAGTTTGAAACTACCAGCCACTCCGCGGGAGAAAGATGAGGCTTTCTACTCCCATAAGGATTTACACCCTCGGAAACCCTATACAGGGTCGCTATGGGTCGGAACCGACTCGACAGCACTTAACAACAACAACTAGAATTACAAGCAGGAAGCAGTTTTGTTGTTGTTGTCAGAAGGGAAAAAGAAAAGAAAAAACAAAACTGAGATTAAAGATCATCCTCTGAAAAAGTTAGTCATGGCCTTTAATGTCATATAAAAACAGAAGCTTAAACACAGTAAGCTTTCAGAACTAAAGGAAATAAGATCATGTTTGGTTGATTGTGTACCTTTGAGTCAATTCTGGCTCATAGTGACCTTGTTTAAGATTTCTTAGGTTATAAATCTTTATGGGAGCAGACATCCTCATCTTTCCCCAATAGAGCAGCTGATATATTTGAACTGCTGATCTTTCAGTTAACAGCCCATTGCATAATCCTATGCTTGTTGTTATTGTTGCTAAGTGCCGTCGAGTCAATTCCAACCCATAATGACCCTGTATAGAGTTTTCCGAGGAGCAGCTGGTGAGCTTGAATTACCAACCTTGCAGTTCAAATGGCTTTACAGTCTTGCACATTAACCCACAGCACCACAACAGGACTATGCTACCAGAGCTTATATATAGCTTAAAATTCAAACTAATAAGCTTAAACTAATAAGCTTATATATAGCTTAAAATTCAAACTAATAAGACATTATATAACATAGCCATGTGGGAGCCAAATAAGCTTATTTTTCAGAAGTTTAAACATTAACAGGTAAAATATAAACAATTAACCATATCATTTGGAAACATTCCATATACAGAATAACAGTTTTGTTATTTTCTTAAATGTTTTATTCCATATACAGAATAACAGTTTTGTTATTTTCTTAAATGTTTTATTGTGAATTATGTGATAGTTTACATGGGAAAACATTAGTTTTACATTCATTCGATTGTATATCATATCATTGCCATGGTTACAATCCCCTCCATGCATCATCAACCAACCAACCAACCCTGCAAGCCTGCCCCCCACACCTCCCTGGTCTTCAGCACACAGTCCCTCTCCCTCTCTGGATCTAAAGTCCCCAGCTGCTCCACCTCTCCACGTCTCTGCCTCCATCTCAGGCATCACTGCTTCTCTGGGTAGGGTACCACTCTTCTCCGTTGATGGTCCTAGGGACCTCCACTCCTAGACTGGAAAGTTAAACACTCCCCTCCTTGCTATAAAACATCTAC
>NW_006408670.1:1330072-1333654 GCF_000296735.1 Chrysochloris asiatica
CACAGGGCATATTATAGCCCCATTTTAGGTACTCCAATCAGTTATAGGCAGTAGACAGACTTACAAGCTTTCTATGGTGATGTTTCTGGCTATTCATTTCTCTCCCCCTCCAGTGTCTATTTTATAATATAATGCAAGGAAAACCAAGATTCAAAAGACAGACAAGCATCTTAACATTATTCCCCCCTTTCCCTGATTCCAACCATGTCTCAATCTCTGTACCACAGAGCCCTGTTGATCCAAGGTTGTACATATATCATAATTTACCTCTGTCCCACTTAGCCCATTCAGACTTGCCTAATTGTTCTCCCATCTGCTTTGTTCTTCTATTGCCCTCTTCCTTCTTGTATATTGCCCCCTCCCCTCACACAAACTATCCTGTGTCTAATCCCTGCCCTGTGTTTCCCCTTCCCCTCCCTCCCCTCACCAACCTCCATATCCAAGCAATCAGCAAAAAATCACACACACCCCCAAGCCCCTTTATTATGGGTTCTTTTTCTTAGTCTTTTACAGTAGTGGTCCTATGCAGTATTTCTCGTTTTGTGACTGACTAATTTTATTCAACATAATGCCCTCAAGGTTCATCCATGTTATGCGGTGGCTTGCAGCTTCCTTGTTTGTCTTCAAGGTAGCATAGTATTTTATTGTGTGTATGTACCACAGTTTGTTTATCCATTTTCAGTTGATGGGCACTTTGGTTTTTTCCATATTTTTGCTAATGTAAATAGTGCTGCTATGAAGATTGGTGTGCTTCTCGTGTTGTGGCTCGTTTTTCTTGTGGATAAATACCAAGTAGAGAAATTGCTGGATCATAAGGTATTTCTATTTTCAACCTTCTGAGGAAATGCCTTATTGCTGTCCAGAGAGGCTGGACCATTTTGCAGTCCCACCAACAATGCAGGAGTGTCCCAGTCGCTCCACATCCCCGCCAGCATTTATTGCCCTCCACATTTTTTTTTATCTGTGCTGTTATTGTTGGAGTGAGATGATACGTCATTATTGTTTTGATTTGCATCTCTCTAATGGCTAGTGATAATGAGCATTTCTTCAGATGTTTGTTGGCTGCACAGATCTCTTCCTTGGTGAAGCGTCTGTTCATGTCCTATGCCCACTTTTTAATATATATATATATTTTTTTGTCTTTTTCTTGTAGAGGTGTTGTAGTTTCCTATGTATTTTGGAAATGAGCCCCTTGTCTGATGTGTCATTGCAAAATATTTTTCCCATTCTGTGGGTTCCCTTTTTATTCTTCTTGTGAAGTCCTTTAATGCACATGAGTTTTTAATTTTTAGTATGTCCCACTCATATATTTTGTGTACATTTGTTTGTGTGGCTTTCAAATGTTTTGTAGTCTGTGTATTACCTGAATTAGTGCCCTCACATTTGTCCTGATTTTTTCATTGATGGACTTCATAATTCTGGGATGCACATTAAGGTCCTAAATCCATCTTGAGTCTGTTTTTGTATAAGGTGTGAGGTGAAGGTCTTGTTTCAGACTTTTGCACATTGTTTCCAGTTCTGCCAGCACCATCTGTTGAAGAGACTATCACCTCCCCATGCGAGATATTTAGGTGTTTTGTCAAAAATCAGTTGGCTGTATGTAGATGCATTAATTTCTGGATTCTCGATCCTGTTCCATTGATCTATGTATCTTTCATTGTACCAGTACCAAACTGTTTTGACCACTGTAGCCATATAGTAAATTTTGAAATTGGGAAGTGTTTTGCTTATCCTGGGTCTCTTTCCTTTCCATATAAAGTTTATAATTGTTTTTTTCCATCTCTTTGAAGAATGTCGTTGGAATCTGGCTTGGGATCACATTATATGTGTAAATTGCTTTGGGCAGTGTTGACAATTTCACAATATTAAGTCTTCCTATCCAGGAACATGGTACATTATTCCATTTTTGTAAGTCTCTTTTGGTTTCTTGTAGTAGTGTTTTGTAGTTTTCTTTGTATAAATCCTTTGTTTCTGTGGTTACAGTTATTCCTAGATATTTCCTCCTTTGGGTGGCTACTGTAAATGGTATTGCCTTCCTAATGTCCTTTTCAATGCTGTTGTTTTTGGTATAGAGGAATCCAACTGATTTTTGTATGTTGATCTTATATCCTGCCAGAGGAATCCTACTGATATTTTAAAAAAAAATTTTATTGTGAATTATATGTTAGTTTACATGGGAGAACATTAGTTTTACATTCATTCTATCATAAATTGTTTCATTGCCATGGTTACAATCCCCTCCATGCATCATCAGCCAACCAAAGGGTATATCCTGCAAGCCTGACCCCTACACTACCCCACCACCACCACCACCACCCCACAGTCTTCAGCACACAATCGGTCTCCCTCTCTGGATCACAAGTCCCCAGTGGCTCCATCGCTCCACGTCATCGTCTCTGCCTCCATCTCAGGCATCACTGCTTCTCTGGGTAGGGTCCCGCTCTCTGCTCTTTTCTGTTGATGGTCCTAGGGACCTCCACTCCTAGACTGGAAAGTTAATCACTCCCTTCATTGCTATAAAATGTCTACCTTTACATTTCCAATCCTCACAATCAGTCCTGATAACAATTGTTCACTATTGTATCACAAGAAACCTATCTGCATTTCATTTCATCAGCTCCGCCTAGACAGTTTGGATAATACTCACTGGAGATTCTGCCTTCCTCCAGGCCCCCTTGCTCTATGTTCTCTCTTGAAAGCTTGTAAGCTAGTCACTTCTTGCCTTTGTATCCCCCCACCCTCCACCCCCATTTTGGGTAGCCAATGTCCAAGTTGCCCATCCCTGTCTACTCTGTGTGTGGAGGGGGTGGGAATGATTCTTGCTGTAAGGATTTGTTCCCTCTTTTGAGCTACTGCATCCATAGGTGTAGGCCAAGTTCATCAAATTGTATCAGATTACTCTTTTTTTCCTCTTCTTCATTCTTCTGGTTGAGCTCTGATCATCCAGTCATTGAAGCCAGGTCAAGTGAGTATTATGTGCAAGTGTGGCTGTTCTTGTGCATATAACTTCTCTTTTTATCAGCTGCACGCTTCAATCTCCACATTGTTGGGCTTAGCTCGCCACTTTATTGCTGTTTTTTACTCATTTCCCCTTATCAGTGAGGAGCATGGTCACCAATCAGAGCGTGTATTCCCATTGAGTCTTATTCTTGGAAGGAGGTTTGCACTGAGGGAACCCGACCACTTGCCGTGATGTTTGCTGGGCAAGCAACTTCTTTGTTCTTGTAGTAAGAGTCCATCTGCCTCTATTGTTTTGTATTTTTCCTGTAGGTGTTTCTTTCAAGAAGTATCTTCTGTTCTTCTAGCTGCTCCAGCCTGGTCTGGTCCTTTCAAGTGAAAATTTCCCATCTCTGGAGCTCTGCGTGTGGTTCAGGCTTCTACCTATAGTCTTGAGTATTGCAGAAGCTCCGCAGGGAGCCTCCTTCCCTGGGCATGTTGTAGCCCCATTTTAGGTATTCCAATAAGTTATAGGCAGAAGACAGACTTGCAAGCTTTCTATGGTGATGTTTCTGACTATTCCTTTCTCTCCCCCTCCAGTGTCTATTTTATATTATAATGCAAGGAAAACCAAGATTCAAAAGA
>NW_006408670.1:1340046-1340767 GCF_000296735.1 Chrysochloris asiatica
CATTATGTTTTTGTGTTGTTGTTGTTTTTTTTGTGTGTGTGCTGTTACTGCTTGTTTGTTCTGTTTATTTTCCTTTGTTGAGTTCATGACTTTTGTGTTCTTTCTTTTGATTTTCCTCATAGTGTTAATGTTTTCATGTTCTTCTTGGATTTTCATTCTCTTTGTATTGTTGTGAAGTGTTAATTTTCTTTGAGGTTGCCTTGTAGTCCATTAACTTTTCTCTCCATTTAGTGCAGTGTATTTTATGTTGTAATCGACCTGACCTTCTAACTGTCTGGATTTCTTTTCCTACGTGTTTACCTTCTTTTACATTGTACTTGTTTTGATCATAGACTGACCTCCCAGATTCTCTGAGATTGTTCTTTTAGTTTTGTTTAGTTAATAACTCTTCTTTCTGTTGACTTAATTCAGGGAGGTGCGGCCACGTATGTCAATCTCTGGTTGTTGTCTGTACTTGTTGGTTCTCTGTCCACAGAACTCCCTTTAGGACGTTTTGTAGCGCAGGATTGATTTGGTAAAATACCTTAGCTTCTTTTTATCCTGGAATGTTTTGATTATACCATCATATTTGATTAAAAGTTTTGCTGGATAAAGGATTCTTGGTTGGCAATTTTTGTCTTTCAGGGTTTTATATATGTCTCCCCATTGCCTTCTTGCTTGCATGGTTCCTGCTGAGAGATCCAAGCTTAATCTGACTTGCTTGCCTTTGTATGTGACACTT
>NW_006408670.1:1342187-1351535 GCF_000296735.1 Chrysochloris asiatica
CCATGTTAAAAAAAAAAAAAAAGAACAAAAGGCAAACAAATAAGAAAAGTTCAGGGTCTGCTCTTGGACTGAGTATCTGTGCACATGCCTGGCAGAAGAACCCACCAGTGGTGAGGGTGGGGGGTGTCTCACACTCAGGGTCTCCCTCTAGTCACCAGAATGGAGGTGGGCAAACAGTGAGCGTGCCAATGACCAGATACCAAAAAAAAGGAAAATCAGAACAAAGCAAAACTGCCAAAGTATATTGTACACCTTTGTCCCAAGGTTCCTGCGGCGTTTTTCCGTAGTGTTTCTGCTCCCCCTGGTAGGCCTTGCTATTTGGTCTTGCCCAGGATGGCGGCTCCGAGCCTCTGAGCCTGGCCAGGCAGATTCAAAAGTATGCTATTTTTTACTTCAGCTCCAAATTCCACAAGCTATAAGCCTTCAAACTTTAAAAATATTCCTATCTCTGTGGCTCCGAGTTTTGGAGCTCTGCCCTGGATCTGCTTTGCCACGTATTCTGTGTTATTGGTGATGGCGAACCTCACTGCATCTCCTCCCTATCCACCATCAAGCCCCACATCCTCCAGAATAACAGTTTTGAAAAACATTTTATATGATAAGTTATTAAGTTGTTCACCATCTGAATTAAACTTAATCATTAAGTGGAGTAGCTCTTTGTTGAATTCCCTGGATTTTGTCCTATTATATTGAAAAGAAACCCAGTTTCAACCAAGATTTGGAATAAAAAATATAGATTAATAAAATTTTTAATTTATATCATGTATCGGCTGTCCAGTATTAAGCAAAAACATAGTTGAAAAATAGCAATAAGTATTCTAAATTTAAACAACAATCAGACACCTCTTTCATTAAATAAAAGCGCTTAAGAACACATTCTTCATAAACAGAGAAACCTTTGCAACATTTTAATGAAGTTCCAAATAGTTAGAAGGATTTTTTTATGCTCAGAAAAAATATCTGTTGAAAATATCCCTTGCTTGAATTCAAATTTAAGCAATAGGAAACCCACTTATTTGCTTTCTATGCCATTTGACTATTAAGGCTTTTAAATATTTTATATATTAACCTGTTAAATTTTTAAGTGATAATAACCAAGAATCTGGACCATAAACTTTCTACTGTTCTTGGCTTTTATATGCATATATTTTCATACCATTTTCATTTCTAGATCAAAGCACAGGTACACATTATTCTATTTTTTGTGACATAAATTTTCCTACCTATTTAACTTTCCTCTTACTTTCTATGATTTTTCCATATCTATTTAAATTACATTCCTTTTCTCATCTTGTTTCTATGCTTTTCTTTTTTAAGCATTTATTGTGAATTGAGTGAAAGTTTACACTGTAGATCATTAGTTTTGCATTCAATAAATCATACACTTTGTTTCATTTCTATGATTATAATCTCCTCCATATATCATCAATTAACAATAATTTTCTCTATTCAATTTAGTTTTTTTTGTGTGTGTTTTTTAAACATTCAAACATATATAATAATTTAAATCACTAAAGGGCACATTCTGTAAGTCTGTCTCCTGGCTACCAGCTCTCAGTCACTTTCTTTCCATGCATCTAGAGTTCTCAGCTGCTCCCTCACTCCATGTTCCCATCTCTGCCTGCATCTCTGGTATTGCTGCTTTGGGACAAAGGTCCCACATTGTGCTTGTGCTTTTCCCCCTTGATAGTCCTAGAGTCTGCTGTTTATGGACAGTAATATTAACTACTCCCCCGTTTTTGTTACAAAACTTCTACCTTTACAATTGTGACAGTTGCAATTAGTCATAATAATAACTCACTACTGAATGATAAGAATCTTATTCCCATGTCTTTTTACCAGGCCCATCTAGATAAAATGAAAACTATTCAGTGGGGGCTCCATCTTTCCCCACACACTTTGAAATTAAACTCCCTCTTGAAACCTTGTAAGCCAATCACTTTGTGCTTTTATTGCTCCCTTATTTTAGCTAGCCAATGTCTGAGTTGACCCTCCCTATCTACCCTGTGTACAGAGGCGATAACATTGATACTTGATGTGAAGACTCCATGACTCTCTGTTGCTATTTGGAGCTACTACATCCCATCCATGAGTATAGGTCAAGTTCATCAAATTGTAGCAATTTACCCTTTTTTCCTTTATCAAAAATTGTTTTGTTTTGTTTTATCTTCCTCTAGTTGAGTTTTGATTATCAATCCATCAAGGAGTGGTCAAATGGGTTCTGTCTATAAGTTTGGTTGTTCTCGTGTGTCTCCCTTCACTCCATATCAGCTGATTGCTTCAATATCAGCTCTAGCCCTCTATGGAGTGAAGAAGCCCTTCATCTTCTCTCTCTTATCTCCATGTCAACGGATGTCTATGAAATATGGTGGTACTAAGCCCATTACTTCATTGCTGCCTTTCCCCTTCTTCCACTCACCAGTACACCAATGTGGTTGCCAGCAAGTTTACATGTCAGCTCATGTGTTCTCTTTGAGTTTCAGTATTAGAGGGGGTTTGTCCTCAAGGGAGTTGATTGCTTGAATTGATAATTTCTTGGTGAACAATTTGCTTATTTTTGTAGTAGCCAATCATATTGCCATTTATGTTTTAGGTTTTTTCTGATGACCTATCTCTGAAGATGCATCTTCTGTTGCTCTAGCTGTTCCAGGCTGGTATGGTTGTATTTTCTATTGTGAATGTCCCACCTCAGAAGATTCTGGATGGGGCTCAGGATTCCTGCAAAGGCTCCCGAAGAGGCCTATTTCCCTAGGAAAGTACTAGAACCCTTTATAGGTATTCCAATAGGTTATAGGCTGAAGACAGGCTCAGAAGCTTTCTGTAATCATGTTTCTCTAGGGCAGCGACAGTCTATGGAACGTGTTGAACTCAGCCCATTTCTTCATTGCTGTATTTCCCCCTCTTCCACTCATCAGTAGACCCACATGGTTGCCAGAAATCTTACATGCTTATTCTTTTTTTTTTTTTTTTTTTTAAGTTTTACTGTGAATTATGAAATTGTTTAAATGGGAGAACATTAGTTTTACATTCATCCTATCATATATTGTTTCTCTGCCATGGTTACAATCCCCTCCATGCATCACCAATCAAGAAAAGGGTATATCCTACAAGCCTGCTCCCCCACCCACCCCCCAGTCATCAGTACACAGACCCTCTACCTCCCTGGGTGAAGAGTCCCCAGCTGCTCCATCTCTCCACGTCGTCATCTCCGCCTCCATCTCTGAGATCACTCCTTCTCTGGGTAGGGTCCTGCTCTCTGCTCTCCTCCCTTCATGGTTCCAGGGACCTCCGCTCCTAGCCTGCAAATTTGTGAACATGATCACAAATCAGAGAGTGTATTCCCACTGAGTCTTAGTCTTGGAAGGGGGTTTACTCTGAGGGGACCTGACTACTTGCCTTGATGTCTCCTGGGTGGGCACCTTGCTTATTCTTTTAGTCATTGGTCGGTCTGCCTCTATTGTTTTGTATTTTTCCTGTTAGTCTTTCTTTCAAGAGTTATCTTCTGTTCCTCTAGCCGCTCCAGGCTAATCTGCCCATCCTCTCAGGGAGAAATTTCCCACCTATGAAGATTCTGGATGCTGTTCAGGATTTCATCTTTAGTCTTATATAATGCAGAAGCGTTGCAGGTATCTTCCTTCACTGAGCACGTTGTAGCCCCATTTTAGGTATTACAATCAGTAATAGGCAGAAGACGGACTGACATGCTTTCTATGGTGATATTTCTGGCTATTCCTTTCTCGCCCCTTCCAATATCTATTTTATAATGTAAGGCAAGGAAAACCAAGATTCAGAAGACAGCCAAGTATCTTAACATTATTTCCCCTCTTTTCCCCATTCCAATCATGTCACAATCCCTGTACTCCAGAGCCCTGTTGTTTCAAGGTTGTGCATACATCATTATTTTACCTCTGTCCCACTTAGTCCATGCAAACCTGCCTACTTGATCGCCCATCCGCTTTGTTCTTCAATTCCCCTTTTCCTTTTTGTATATTGCACCCCTCCCCAGCACCCAAACTATCCTGTGTCTATTCCTTGCCCTGTGCTCGACCTTTCCATCCTCCCCTCACCCCATCCCCCACATCTGAGCAACCAGCAAATAATTCTCCCCATCCTCCTATAGTATGAGTTCTTTTTCTTAGTATTTTACAATAATGCTCCTATGCAGTATTTCTTCTTTTGTGACTGACTAATTTCACTCAACATAATATCCTCAAGGTTCATCCATGTTATGTGGTGGTTTGCAGCTTCCTTGTTATTCTTCAAGTTAGCATAATATTCCATTGTGTGCATGTACCACAGTTTGTTTATCCATTCTTCAGTTGATGGGTGCTTTGGCTGTCTCCATCTTTTTGTTATTGTAAATAGTGCTGCTATGAACATTCGTGTACATATATCTACTCATGTTATACTCGTATTTCTTGTGGGTAAATAACAAGTAGAGGAATTGCTGGATCACACGGTATTACTATTTTCAACCTTCTGAGGAAGCGCCATATAGCTTTCCAGAGAGGTTGGACCATTTTGCAGTCCCACCAGTAATGCAGGAGTGTCCCAGTGTCTCCACATCCCCACCAGCATTTATTGTCCTCAACTTTTTTGGTCGTTGCTGTTATTGCTGCTGTGAGATGATATCTCATTGTTGTTTTGATTTTCATCTTTTTAATGGCTAGTGATTGTGAACATTTCTTCATATGTTTGTTGATTGCCTGGCTCTCCTCCTTGGTGAAGTGTCTGTTCATGTCCTGGGCCCATTTTCTAATTGGGTTATTTGTCTTATTTTTGTATATGTGTTGCACTTTCCTATATATTTTAGAAATGAGTCCCTTATCTGATGTATCATTGCAAAACATTTTTTTCCCAGTAAAAAGGGTTCCCTTTTTACGCTTTTGGTGAAGCCTTTTGATACAATTAAGTTTTTAATTTTCAGTATGTCCCACTCATCTATTTTGTCAATTTTTGTTTGTGTACTTTTCAAAATGTGTGGTAGTCTGTATATGCCCTGAATTAGCACCCTCACATTTGTCCCTAATTTTTCATTGATGATCTTCATAATTTTGGGATTCACATTTAGATCTTTAATCCATGCTGAGTTCATTTGTGTATATAGGCTTGAGTCTTGTTTCATTCTTTTACGTATTGCTTTCCAGTTTTGCCAGCACCAAGAGACTGTCTGTTCCCCATGCAATGTGCCTAGACACTTTGTCAAAAATAATTTGGCTGTATATGGTTGGGTTAATTTCTGGATTCTCGATTCTGTTCCATTGATCAATGTATCTTTCATTGTACTATTACCAGGCTGTTTTGACCACCGTAGCCATGTAGTAAAGTTTGAAATTGGGAAGTAAGAGACCCCCAACCTTGTTTTTCCTTTTAAGCAGAGCTTTGCTTATCCTGGATCTCTTTTCTTTCCATATAAATTTAATAAATGTCCTTTCCATCTCTTTGAAGAATGTTGTTGGAATTTGGATTGGGATTGCATTGTATGTGTCAACTGGTCTGGGCAGTATTGACATTTTCAAGATGTTGAGTCTTTCTATCCAGGAACATGGTATGTTCTCCCACTTCTGTAGGTCTCTTTTGGTTTCTTGTAGTAGTGTTTTGTAATTTTCTTTGAATAAGTCCTTTGTTTCTCTGGCTATGTTTATTCTTACACATTTCATCCTTTGTGTGGCTACTGTAAATGGTATTGCTTTCCTAATGTCCTTTTCATCGCTATCTCTGTTGCTATAGAGAAATTCAATTGATTTTTGTATGTTGATCATATACCCTGCCACTTTCCTGAATATTTCGATGAGGTCTAGTAGTTTTTTTTAATGATTGTTTGGGGTTTTCTACATATAGGATAATATTGTCTCCAAATAAGAAGAGTTTTACTTCTTCTTTGCTAATTTAGATGCCTTTAATTTCTTTATCATGCCATATAGCTCTGGCTAAAACTTCCAGCACAATATTGAATAGGAGCGGTGATTAAGGGCATACTTGCCTGGTTCCTGTATACAAGGGGAAGGCTTTCAGTTTCTCTCCATTGAGTGTGATTTAGGCTCTTGGTTTTGTATATATGCTCTTGATTATGTTGATGAATTTCCCTTCAATTCCTAATTTGTTGAGTGTTTTCATCAAGAATGGATGTTGGATTTTGTCAAATGCCTTTTCTGCATCAATCGATAGGATCATGTGGTTCTTTTCCTTTTTTTTTTTTTATTTATTTGATGAAGTACGCTGTGTGTTTTCCTGATGTTGAACCATCCTTGCATACCTTTTATGAAACCCACTTGGTCATGATGTATTTTTTTTTTTTTTTATGTGTTGTTGGATTCTGTTGGCTAGCACTTTGTTGAGGATTTTTGCATTTATGTTCATTTTGGATATTGTTCTATAGATTTCGTTTTAGTGATGTCCTTCCCTGGTTTGGGTATGAGGGTTATGCTTGTTTCATAAAAAAATATTAGGGAGTATTCCATCCTTTTCTATGTCCTGGAATAATTTGAGCAGAATTTGTGACAGTTCTTCACTGAATGTTGGGTAGAACTCACCCGTGAAGCCATCAGGGCCTGGGCTTTTTTTGGTTGAAAGTTTTTGGTGACCTGGTCAATTTCTTCTTTTGTTATGGGTTTGTTCAAGTTTTCTATTTCAGTCTGAGTAAGTTTAGGTAGGCCGTGTTTTTCTAGAAACATATCCATCTCATCTAAGTTTTCCAATTTTTGGAATATAGCTCTTCATAGTATTCTATTAGTATCCTATTGATTTCATTTGTTTTTATTGTGACTTCACCCATGTGGTATCTAAAACGATTTATTTGTGTCCTCTCTCTCTTTTTTTTTAGTTAGTTTTGCCAATGGTTTGTAAATTTTGTTAATCCTTTCAAAGAACCAGATGCTTGTCCTGTTGATTCTTTCTATAGTTTTTTGATTTTCCATCTCATTTATTACTGCTCTTATCTTCATTATTTCCTTTCTTTTGGTGACTGTATGTTCCCTCTGCTGGTCTGCTTCTAATTGTTGAAGATGCTGTGTTAATGTGTTGATTTTGGCTCTTTCTTCTTTTTTTATGTGTGCATTTATGGCAATAATTTGTCCTCTCAGGACTACTTTTGCCATGTTCCAAAAATTTTGGTATGTTGTGTTTTCATTCTTGTTTGTTTCTAGGAAATTTATGAATTCACACTTAACTTCTTCTTTTACCCAGTCGCTTTTCATCAGGGTGTTGTTCAGTTTCCATGTATTTGACTTTATTGCTTTGGTCTTCTTAATGTTAATTTCTAGTTTCATAGCATTGTGGTCTGAGAAGATACTCTGTAGAATTCTGATGCTTGTGAATTTATTGAGGCTTTCTTTGTGACCTAACACATGGTCAATTCTGGAAAATGTTCCATGCTCACTGAAGAAGAATGTGTATTTTGCTGTTTTTAGAAAGAATGCTCTGTATACATCTATGAGGTCACGTTGGTTGATTGTGTTGTTTAGTTCCTTTGTAGCATTGTCAAGTTTCTTTCTGGTTGTTCTGTCCCTTTTTGAGAGGTGTGTGATGAAATCTCCCTTATAATTGTAGATTTATCTATTTCTTCAATTCCAGTAAGGTTTGATTCATGTATCTTGGTGCTCTTTCATTGGGTGCATATATATTTATTATGGTTATGTCATCTTGCTCAATTGACCCTTTGATCATGAGATAGTGTCCTTCTTGTTCTCTTATGATGGTTTTTATCTTAAAGTTTACTTTGTTGGAGATTAGTATTGCCAGTCCTGCTTGTTTATTGTTGCAGTTAGCTTGGTAAATGTTTTTCCATCCTTTAACTTTTAGTCTGATTTTGTCTTTGTGTGTAAGTTGTGTCTCTTGCAAGAAGCATATTGATTGATCTTGTTTTCTTATCATTCTGCCACTCTTTGTCTCTTCACTGGTGCATTCAATCCATTGACATTCAATGTAGTTATCAATAATTATGAATTGATGACTGACATTATGTTACTTTTTTGGCAGTGTTGTTCGTTCTTTTGTTCTGCATTCCTTCTTGTGCTTAGTTTGTGGTTTTTGTGCTGTTTCTTTTAGGTTTCTTCCTAGTTTCCATGTTTGCTGTTCTACTTTGGAATTTGTTTTTATGATATGTTTTGAAGTGGTAACTTTCTTTGGCATTACCTTGTAGTCTACTAATTTTTCTCTGCATTTAAGATACTCCATTGTAACCTGCAGTTTACCTGGCATCCCCACCACCTGGGTCTCTGTTGCTATGTTTTTCGCTTGTTTGACATTAATATACATTTCGTCTTCAGTTGATCTCTCAGCTCCTTTGAGTTTGTTGTTGTAGTCTTATTCTGTTCTGGACTGTGCTATCTGTTGGCTGTGTTCCAGGTGGTGTTGCCACACCTGTCAGTCTCTGTTTGTTGTCTATTGTTGGTTTTCAGTCCACAGAACTTTCTTTAGGATTTTTTTAGTGCTGGGTTGGTTTTGATAAAATCTGTCAGATTCTGTTTATCCTGGAATGTTTTGATCACACCATCATATTTGAATGATAGTTTTGCTGGATAGACGATCCTTGCTTGACAGTTTTTTGTCTTGCAGGGCTTTATATATGTCTCCCCATTGTGTTCTTGCCTGCATTGTTTGTTCTGAATAGTCAGAGCTTAATCTAATTTGCTTGCCTTTATAAGTTATATTTCTTGTCTCCCTAGCCACTTTTAGTATTCTTTCCTTGTCTTTGATTTTGGAGAGCTTGATTGTTATATGCTTTCTAGACGTTCTTTTGGGGTCTATCCTTCCTGGGGTATGTTGGACTTCTTGAATGTTTATCTTCTCATCTTTTGAGATGTTAGGGAAATTTTCTTCCAGCAGCTCTTCAACTATCTCCTCTGTGGCCTTCTCTGAGTCTTCTTGTTTGGGAATGCCAATAATTCTTACATTGTTCCTCTTCATGTTATCCAGCATGAATCTTAGACTCTCTTCAGGTTGTTTTATCCTTTTAGCTGCTTGCTCTTCTATCTTGGCAGTATTGAGAGATTTGTCTTCCAGATCGCTAGTTCTGGCTTCCATTTCTTCTAGTCTGCTCCTTTCCCCTTTCAGCATATTGTCCATTTCTGATACCTCCTTATTGATCAGCTGGACATCTTTTTGCAGGTTTTGAATGGTTTCCAATGCTGTGTCAATCCTATTTGATTGTTCTTGTAATACTTTCCTTACTTCTTCCTTATCTTCCTCGGCCCCTTTTCTGAGCATTTGAATTTGTTTCCATATCATTCTTCTGAATTCCCTCTCAGGCATATCCAGAACCCGCTTCTCTTCCTCTATAAAGCCCTTGTCTGTCTCCAGCTCATTTGCATCAGCAGCTCTCTTCTGTTTTTGGACATGTTTCAATAA
>NW_006408670.1:1351635-1361542 GCF_000296735.1 Chrysochloris asiatica
ATTATTAATATGAAATAGGCTTCCCTTATTGCCTGTAATGCATAGCAGGTGCTGTTAGGTCTTGTCTCAGTGGTCGAGTATTATGGTGTATGCTTATATCTTGGCTATATGGCCACAATTGCTGCTTCTTTTTGGGTGAATAGGGAGGAAAAGGTCTCACCTCCAGGAAAGATGTGTGATCAATAGAACCAAAAGCAGAAGTAATATGAACACATAGACAGAAATCACAACTTTGGAGCAGAGATGTAGCTTTGGTCAACTATACCGTGCTATACCATCAGTTTGTGTGCAAATAGAAGCCTCCAGCAGGGGTTGTGGATCGCCCCTCTCTCAGACCCCTCCTCTAGCCACTACTGTATAGGTGGGCAGATTTATATTGAGGAGTTAATGGGAGAAATATTGACCAATATTTTTGTCTCTGAAGGTCAGTTAGTTATCTGCGTGTGCTCAGCACCAATCTCTTGATGGTTGAGACCTGTTCTGTTGGGGTTTTATAGATTGCTTTGAGTTTGTCCTGCACAGTGAACTCTGGAAGCATGGTGGGCACGGGTTGCAAGGTCAGTAGCTGGAGATTCAAAGCTGCTCCCTGGCAGAAAGGCGAGATGCCCCGCCCCAGCTCAGATGCACCATCTCAGAACCTTGGTCAGGTTGCTTGCAGTAGGAACCTTCCAGCCTCAGATTTGGGCCCATGGGTGATGTCATAAGTCGCCACCCAGCTCTCTCTCTCTCTCTGTACCATGGGAAAACTGTCCTGCCTGATGTCCAGGCTGAGAAATGAAGCTGGGACAGGGAGAGAGAGAGGGAAAAATGAGTAGTTTCCCGCGGGTTTTTTTCTCCTTTTTTTTTTTTTTTTTGCTGAAAACACCACTTTCTGAACGAGGCTGGCTTTAGCCCTGTCCTCTAAACTCTGCCTGAGCGGGATAGTTTCCAATGCGGTTCAGCCTCCAGATTCCTAAGATGCCCGTATTTTTCTTAGTAACACTAATTTTTTTACACATGCGAGTTTGGGAGACTGACATTCTGGATCTTATGGTAGATCTGGAGCTTTGGAGTTGTTCTATGAGTGCTTCCTTCGTGAAATCCCCCTCCCTTCTCACTGGAGTGTACCCTACCTGGTTTCTGCTGCTGCAGCCCCCAACCAAAAGTCCCTTACATGCTTATTCTTGTAGTTGCCAGTCATATTGCAATTTTTGTTTTGGGGTTCATGATGATCTTTCTTTGAAGATGTATCTTCTGCTGTTCTAACTGTTGCAGGCTAGTCTGCTTCTCCTTTTTGAGGGGAATGTCCTTCCTAAGAAGGTCCTAGATAGGGCTCAGGATTCCACCTAAGTTACTATACATTGCAAAGTTTCTGTAAGAGGTCTATTTCACAGGGCAAGTTCTAGAACCCCTTGAAGTTATTGCAATCAGTTATAGGCTGAAGACGTGCTTGCATGTTTTCTGTAATCATGTTTCCTAACATTCTTTTCTATCCCACTCAAGTGTCTGTTTTACAATAGTAGTCAAGAAGAACCAATATTAATAAGACAGTCAAGCATCTTAGTATTATTTCCCCTCTTCAGACTATGCCTTGATCCCTGTATCAAAGAGCCCAGTTTTTCCAAGTTTGAGCATGCATCATTATTTACCTTTGTCCCATTTAGCCCATACAAACTTGCCTCAGTGTTCCCCTATCTACCTTGTTCTTTAACCCCTTCCTTCTTGTGTATTGTCCTCCCCAACTCCTGAACTACAATATATCTGCCCTTACCATGTGTTCTATTTTCACTTCCCTCCACTTCCCCCAAGCCCCTCACCCTTATAAATATTTGTTCTTCTTGCTTATTATTCTTGTTATTCTTCAAGGTAGCATAATATTCCATTGTGTGTCTGTACCAAAGTTTGTTTATCCATTCTTCCATTGATGGGTACTTAGGCTGTCTCTATCATTTTGCTATTGTTAATAGTGCTGCTGTGAACATTGGTGTGCATATATATCTACTCATGCTATGGCTCATACTTCTTGTAGATATATAGCTAGTAGAAGAATTGCTGTATTATATGGCATTTCTATTTCCAACTTTCTGAGGAAGTACTATACTATTTTCCAGAGTGGATGCTTTTCTTTTGGTTTAAAAACATTCTCTTTTTATCTGTCATGGGATCATAACAGAAGGTTTTCTAATATTTTAGTGTGAAGTCTGAGTAGAAGAAGCTCCTAGAATTTTTTTTTTTTTTTAAGTTTCACCTGAAGTCTTCTGTTGCTACTGCTTTAAATTAATCCTTCTTGAAGAGTAAATCCTCACAATCTTAATCACTGGTAAATTTGACTCACCGAGTGCATCTGCAATTGTCATCCTATGTTTCCTGGGAGCTCTCTGTCTACAAATAAAAAGAAAATAATTTTCACACCTGGTGATGATTGTCCTTGGTGGTTTCTGGTTTAGGATAATTTTACTCCTACATTTCTTCCTTCCAGCAGGTTTTCAAACCTAATCCAGCTACCACTTCTCTACTTCCAGCTTTCTATTTCTAGTGTTCCACCACAACTCTCAAATACCTGCTCAAGGGTCTTTACTCTCTCTTACATGGGCATTCTGAAAAAGCCAAAACTTCATCTCCTATTTATAGACCAAAAAGGACAAACAAAAACACAGGACTAACAAACATCTGAACATGTGAAATGTTAAAATCCCAGTAACATAATTTTCTTGCCTCTCACATTCTATTCATAACTCAGACTTCAAGGTCTCTTCCTACGGTTCTCTCCCCACGGTCTTTATCCCAGGGACAGGGGCTTCTCCGTACAGTTCTCAACCCAAGTATTAGGAGCCACTGGATGTCAGACAGTGATATAAGTTTTATAGTGAACGTCTTGCTAAATTGAGCAGAAGTCAGTAAAATTTCCTCTATCCCACATGCTGATAAAGGCAGCACTTTCCTTTAATGGTGGTCACATGACAGTACACACATCCCCTGGCAGATTCTTTGCAAAATGGCCCAGAAATTCTGTCCTATTCACAATTCCAAAACCGGAAAATCTTAGATGTGTCAACTGAGACAAATATAAAACAGAAACCACACACACACTCCCTGAAGAGGAACCAAAAACCAAAACCCAGACCTGCCTTCCTGATACTATATGCAGTCCTTGCTCTCTGTGATTCTACTGACAGGAACAGTCATCTGAGGTGTTTTTCTTTTCTTAGAATGCAAAGGTTTTACAAGTGATCCCTCTGGTGACCAGTGTTTCAGTCTTGGAAACAACAGGAGAGGATCACAGATTTCCCTGGGCATCTCCCCAACTGCCTTGCATTGCTCAATTATGCTATAAGAGTGGAAAAGGAACTGGGAGCACCATGCTGTTGCTCAACCCTCAAAATGGGCCCATGAGATGAAGTCACCTCTTACAGCTGCTAGGACCTATTGGAGGATAAGTCTTACATGGGACCCCGTGTCTCAGGCAATTTGGAGTGCCAGAATTGTACCCACAAAAAAGGTTCATAGTCATCTGCTGCTAACACAGCCAATACTCAGAAACAAGACTCAGAAAAAAAAGAGCAGGAGAATAGGGCAATGGGAAATTCCTAGATTTGCCTTCTTGACTGAAGGGTAACATTAAATTTTTAAGGAGTAACTGGTGGGTTTGAACTGCTGATCTTGTTTAAAAGGTTACTAGATTACCATCGCTATGAGTCAGAACCCACTCCACTGCACATAACAACAACAGATTATCATCTCTTTAATTTAACTGATCTTCATGCAATGCCTTTAGCACACATCCAGCAGAAAGCTTGCTGAGGCCACGATGTTCTTTCAAATTTGAAAATGTCAAACCGTGTGAGATTCCTACTTCAGTAGCTATTATATCACTGGTGATTCTACTGTCTTTTTCCACCAATTGCTGAACTTCAACATTACATTCTTCATTCATTGAGGTTGACAGTTTCCCTCTCTGGGTTTATGTTTTTGTTTTATTTTTAAAGTTTTCTTTGTTAATTGAGCGATTAGTTTACGTGGTGGAACATCAGTTTTTACACTCGTTATTTCATTGCAATGATTACAATCACCACTGTGAATCATCCTTCAAGAGTATTTGCTTCTATTCCCTTTGTTTTTGTTTTGTTTTGTTTGTGTTTTGGGTTTTTTTTTTTTTTTAGGGGGGTACACAAAAACACTCAGGACTATATAATCATTTAAACAACTAAAGGACATATTCTGCAAGCCTGTCGCATGGCCTGTCACACCTGGCTGTCAGCACACTGCCTTTCTATTTCCATGAGTCTAGAGTCTTCAGCTGCTCTCTGTCTATGCTCTCATCTCTGGTGTCACTGCTTCTCTGGATAGGGTCCCACATTATGCTTGTTCTCCTCTCTCTTGATGGTCCTAGGGTTCTCTGCTCCTGGACTGACTGAAAGATTAATTACTCCCTTCTTTTTGTTACAAAACTTCTTCCTTTACAGTTGTGACACTTGCAATTAGTCATGATAAGAATTAGTCACTATTGAATCATAAGAATCTTATCCTCAACTCCTTTCACCATACCTGTCTTGATAAACTGAAAACTATTCAGTGGGGAGTCTCCCTTCCTCCACACACTCTGAAACTACCTCCCTCTTGAAAAGGTGTAAGCCAGTCACTTCCTGCTTTTATAGCCCCTCCCATTTAGGTAGTTGCCCATCCCTATCAACCCTGTATACAGAAGGGATGGTATAGATTTTGAATGTGAAGAATCCTTTCCTCTCATTTGGTATTTTGAACTGCTACATCCATAAGTATAGACTGTTAATCAAATTGTAGCCATTTACACTTGTTTCCTTTATTTTTCTCTAGTCAAGTTCTGATCATCAAGCCATCAAAGCCAAGTCAAATGGGTATTATCTACAAGTTTGGGCATTGTTGTGCGTCTTTCCTCACTTCATATCAACTGGGTACTTGCTCTCAGCTCCAGCCCTCTGTGGCTATGTCCTTGCCTAGGCTCAGGAATCCACAGGTCTCACCACACTTCAGATTAGCCAATCTCTCCTCTTCTCTCTCTATGTCATCTCCAGGTCGATGGCAGTCTATGGAACATGGACTAACTCGGATCATATCTTCATTGCTGCTTTTCCCCCTCTTCCACTCACCAGGAGACTCAAGGTGGTCGCCAGCAAGCTTACATGCCTGCTCATGTGTTCCTATTGAGTTTCAAACTTGGAGGGGATTTGTCCAGAAGAGACTTGTTTACTTGCCTTGATTGCTCCCCCAGCAAACACCTTGTTTGTTCTTGTAGTAGCCAATCAGACTGTCATTTTTGCTTTGGGTTTTTCCTGTTGGCATTTTTTTTTTTTAAGTTTTAATTGTGAATTGAGTGAAAGTTTACAGGGCAGAGCATCAGTTTTACATTCAACAAATCATAGACATTGTATTGTTACAATGATTATAATCCCTTCCATGTATCATCAGTTAACAGTACTATTTATTTTAGCTCTTTTATTATTTTTTTAAACATTTAGGCATAAATTATATTTAAACCATCAAAGGGCACATTCTGCAACTCTGCCTCCTCCTCATTTTAAGTGGCTCATGTCTAAGTTGCCCAACCTTACCTACCCTGTATGCAAAAGGGATAGCATTGATACTTGATGAGAAGATTCCTTCTCTCTCTGTTGGTATTTTGAGCTATTGCCTCCATGAGTATAGATCAAATTCATCAAATTGTAGAAAATTACCCTCGTTGCCTTTATCATTTTTATTTTTTATCTTCCTCTAATCGAGTTCTGATTATCAAGCCACCAAGGCACGGTCAAATGGGTACGGTCTGCAAGTTTGAGTGTTCTTGTGTGTCTCCTCTCACTTCATATCAGCTGATACTTTACTCTCAGCTCTAGGCCTCTGTGGCTATGTCCTTGTCCATGGGCTAAGGTGTACCCAGGTCTCACCACACTTTGGACCAACCAGTCCTTCCTCATCTCTTGCTCATCTCCACATTAATGGGAGTCTATGGAACATAGAACTCAGTCAATTTCTTCACTGCTGTATTTTCCCCTCTTGCACTCACCAGTAGACCAATGTGGTCACCAATAAGCTTACATGCCTACTCATGTGTTCCTTTTGAGTTTCAGTCTTGGGGGGGGGGAGGTTGTCCTGAATGGACTTCTTGTTTGCCTTGATGGCTTCCCAGCAAACAACTTGTTTATTCTTGTAGCAGCCAATCATATTGGCATTTTAATTTTTGGGTTTTCCTGCTTATCTTTATTTGAAGATGTATCTTCTGTTTCTCTAACTGTTCCAGGCTGGTTTGCTTGTCCTTTCTAGTGGGAATGTCCCACTTCAGAAGGTTTTGGATGGGGTTCAGGATTCCACCTAAGAGCCTATCTATACACTGCAAAGTCTCCGCAAGAGACCTATTTCACTGGGCAAGTTTTAGAACCCCTTTTAGGTATTTCAATCAGTTATAGGCTAAAGACAGGCTTACAAGCTTTCTGTAATAATGTTTCCAGACGTTCCTTCCTATCCTACTAAAATGTCTATTTTACAGTAGTAGGCAAGGGAAACCAATATTCAGAAGACAGTCAAACATCTTAGTATTATTTCCCCTCTTCTGACTATGCCTCGATCCCTGTATCATAGAGCCCAGTTGTTCCAAGTTTGAGCATGTATCATTATTTACCTCTGTTCCATTTAGCCCATGTAAATCTGTCTCAGTGTTTCCCTTTCTACCTTGTTCTTCGACCCCTTCCCCCTTCTAGTGTATTGCCCTACCCAATACCCAAACTATGATGTGTCTTCCCCCTACCTTGTGCTCTACCATTGCCTCCCTGAACTTCCCCTAAACCTTCCCACCCCACCTGACCGGTCACCAAAAAATATATGTATTTTCCCCATTTTTAGTATGGATTTCTTTTCTTAAGCTTTTACAATAATGGTCTTATGAAATATTTGTCCTTTTCTGATTGACTGATTTCATTCAGCATAATGTACTCAAGGTTCATCCATGCTGTGTTTCGGCTTGCAGATTCCTTCTTATTCTTCAAGGTAGCATAATATTCCATTATCTGTATGTACCTATGTTTGTTTATCCATTCTTCCATTGATGGGCACTTAGGCTGTCTCCATGTTTTTGCTATTGTGAATAGTGCTGCTGTGAACATTGTTGTACATATGTTGTACTCATGTACTGGCTCATATTTTTTGTGGGTGTATACCAAATAGAGGAATTGATGGATCACAAGGTATTTGTATTTCCAACTTTCTGAGGAAGTGACATACTGTTTTCCAGAGTGGTGGGACCATGTTGCATTCCCACCAGCGATGTAGGAGGGTCCCAGTATCTCCACATCCTTGCCAGCATTTATTGTCCTCTGCAATTTTTAAATTAGCTGTTATTAGTGTTGTGAGATGATATCTAATTGTTGTTTTGATTTGCATCTCTCTAATGGCTAATGTGAAGTAGCTCTGGTAGCCTAGCAGTTATGAAACAGGCAGCAAAACACAAGGTCAGCAATTTGAAACTACCAGATGTTCCGTGGGAGAAAGATGAGGCTTTCTGCTTCAGCAAAGATTTACAGCCTCAGAAACCCTGCACAGGGTGGCTATGAGTCGGAACCGATTCCACAGCACATAATCACCACCACCAATGGCTAATGCAAAAGCTTGACAGTGAACAAGGAACACCATAGAAGAATTGATGCTTTGAGTTATGGTGTTGGAGGAGAATATTGAAAGTTCCATGAGCTGCCAATAGAACAAACAAATCTGTGTTGGAAGAAGTGTAGACAAGGAGCTCCTTGGAGGCCAGAATGGCCAAACTTTGTCTCTCATACTTTGGACATATTGTCAGGAGGGACCATTCTCTGGAGAAGAATATCATGTTTGGTAAGGTGGAGGGTCAGAGAAAAAGAAGAAGACACGCAACATGATGGATTGGCAGAATGAAAGCACCAATGAGCTCAAGTGTGGCAACAATTGTGAGGTTGGCTCAGGACCGGGCAGTGTTTCGTTCTGTTGTGCATAGGGCTGCTATAGGCCAGTACCAACTCAATGGCAGTTAACAACAACAATAATTGCTAATGATCGTGAATATGTCTTCAAATGTTTATTGGCTGCCCCAGTGTCTTCCTGGGTGAAGTGTCTGTGCATGTCTTGTGTCCATTTTTCAGTTGGGTTACTTTTCTTTTTCTTGTAGAGGTGTTGTAGTTTCCTATAGATTTTAAAAATTAGTCCCTTGTCTGATGTGTAATTGCAAAATATTTTTTCCGATTCTGTTGGCTCTGATTCTTTTGGTGAAATTCTTTGATGCACATAAGTTTCTAATTTTTAGTATGTCCCAATCATCTATTTTGTTTTCTTTTGTCTGTGCAATTTTCACAATGTTTGGTAGTCTGTATGTGCATTGATTTAAAATCCTTAAATTTGTCTCTATGTTTTCATTGATGACCTTTATAATTCTGGGACTCACATTTAGGTCTTTAATCCATGCTGAGTAGGTTTTTGTATATGACGTAAGGTAAAGGTTTTCTTTCAATCTTTTGCATACTGATTTCTAGTTCTGCTAGTACCATCTGTTGAAGAGACTATATCTCCCACACTCAATTGTACTTTGGTCCATTGTGAAAGATCAGTTGGCTGTATATGGATGGGTTAATTTCTGGATTCTTTATTCTGTTTCATTAATCTATGTAACTTCCATGGTACCAGTACAAGGCTATTTTGACCACTGTAGCCATGTATTAAATTTTGAAATCAGGGAATTAGAGGCCTCCAACTTTGTTCTTTTTAAGCAGTGCTTTGCTTTCCACATATTTTGTAACTGTTTTTTCATCTCTCTGAAGAATGTCACCTGAATCTGGATTGGGATTGTCTTATATGCATAGATTCCGTTGGGTAGTATTGACATTTTCACAATGATAATTCTTCAGATCCAGGAGCATGGTATATTCTTCCATTTTTGTAAGTATCCTTTGGTTTCTTGTTGTACTGATTTGTAGTTTTCTTTGTATAGGACCTCTGTCTTTGGTTACATATATTCTTAGATATTTCATCCTTTGGGTGGCTATTGTAAATAGTAATGCTTTCCTAATTTCCTTTTCACCATTGTCATTATTAGTATAGAGGAATCCAACTAATTTTTGTATGTTGATCTTGTATCCTGCCATTTTGCTGGATCTTCCAATGAGTTCCAGTAGCTTTTATATTGAGTCTTTGGAGTATTATATGTATAGGATCATATCATCTGCAAATAGTTTTACTTATATCTTTGACAATTTGGATACCTTTAATTTCCCTGTCTTGCTATATAGCTCTGGCTAAGAATTCCTAAACATTATCGAACAGGAGTGGTGATAAACGGCATCCTTGTCTGGTTCCTGTTCGCAAAGGTAAGACTTTCAGGTTCTATCCATTGAGAGTGATGTTGGTTGTTTGTTTTGTATTGTTGCTGTTGTCAGGTGCCATAGAGTCGGAACCTACTCATAGCGACCCCATGCACAACAGAAGGAAACAATGTCTGATCCACTACCGCTGCCACACTTGAGTCCATCAATGATGTCACCTGGCCGATCCATCTCATTGGGGATCTTCCTCTTTTTCTCCGACTCTCCATCTTACCAGGCATGATACTCTTCTCCAGCGACTGTTCCCTCCTGACAATATGTTCCAACCTTCCTAAGAAGATTGAAAATACAAATACTATTCAATCCAGCAATTTCTCCCATCTGCTTTGTTCTTCCGTTCCCCTCTCCCTTCTTGTATATTGTCCCCCTCCCCAGCACCCAAACTATCCTGTGTCTATTACCTGCCCTATGCTCCACCTTCCCTCCCTCCCCTCACCCCAATCCCAGCATGCCAGAAATCAGCAAAGAATCCCCCAAGCTTTAGTATGGGTTCTTTTTCTTAGTCTTTTACAGTAGTGGTCCTATGCAGTATTTCTCTTTTTGTGACTGACTAA
>NW_006408670.1:1363499-1366243 GCF_000296735.1 Chrysochloris asiatica
CTTTTCTGCATCAATCGATATGATCATGTGGTTCTTTTCTTTTTTCTTATTTATATGGTGGATAACATTGATTGTTTTTCTAATGTTGAACCATCCTTGCATCCCTGAAATGAATCACACTTGATCATAATGTATTATCTTTTTGATGTGCTGTTGCATTCTTTTGGCTGGGATTTTGTTGAGAATTTTTGCATATATGTTCATGAGGGATATGGGTCTATAATTTTCTTTCTTAGTGACATCCTTCCCTGGTTTTGGTATGAGGTTTATGCTTGCTTCATAAAATATATTAGGAAGTTTTTCATCCTCCTATATCTTCTGGAATAATTTGAGTACAATTGGTGACAGCTCTTCCCTAAATGTTTGGTAGAATTCACCAGTGAAGCCATCTGGGCCTGGACTTTTTTGGTTGTGAGTCTTTTGATGACCTGATCAATTTCTTCTTTTGTTATGGGCCTCTTCAGGTTTTCTACATCACTGTGTGTAAGTTTAGGTATGTTGTGTTTATCTAAAAGTGTACCCATCTCTTCTAAGTTTTTAAATTTGTTAGAGTACAACTCTTCAGAGTATTCTGTTATTATCCTTTTGATTTCCTTTGGTTCCGTTGTGACATCGCCCATGTGGTTTCTAATGCATGTTATTTGTGTCTTCTCCCTCTTTTCTTTTGTTAGGTTTGCCAATGGTCTGTCGATTTTCTTAATTCTCTCAAAGAACCAGCTTCTTGTCCTGTTGATTTTTTCTATAGTTTTTCTGTTTTCTATTTCATTTATTTCTGCTCTATTCTTTATTATTTCTTTTCTTTTGGTGGATGTAGGTTCCCTCTGTTGGTCTGTTTCTAATTGTTGTAGATGCTGTGTTAATGTGTTAATTTTGTTTCTTTCTTCTTTTTGGATGAGTGCATTTATTGCAATAAATTGTCCTCTCAACACTCCTTTCGCCGTGTCCCAAAGATTTTGGTATGTTGTGTTTTCATTCTCATTTATTTCTAGGAAGTTTTTGAATTCACGTTCAATTTCTTCTACTACACAGTCACTTTTCAGCAAGATGTTATTCAGTTTCCAGGTATTTGATTTGATTTCCTTAGTCTTCCTATTGTTGATTTCTAATTTGATAGCCTTGTGGTCTGAGAAGCTGCTTTGTAGTATTTTGATATTTGTAAATTTATGGAGATTTGTTTTGTGGCCTAAAACATGGTCTATTCTGGAGAATGTTCCATGTGCACTGGAAAAGAATGTGTAATGTGCAGTTATTGGGTTGAATGCTGTATACACATCTATGAGGTCCTGTTTACTGATTATGTTGTTTAGTTCTTCTGTGTCTTTGTCAAGTTTCTTTCTGGTTGTTCTATCCATTTTTGAGAGCAGTGTATTAAAATCACCCACTATTATAGATTCATCTATTTCTTTCTTCAAATCTATTAGAGTTTCTTTTATATATTTTGGAGCTCTTTCATTGAGAGCATAGTTATTTATTATGGTTATTTCATCTTGTTCAATTGTCTCCTTTAATCATGAGATATTGTTCATCTTTATCTATTATGCTGTTTTATGTCTTAAAGTTTATTTTACCAGAGATTAGTACTGCCACTCCTGTTCATTTTTTTATTGCAATTAGCTTGGTATAATTTTTCCATCCTTTGACTTTTAATCTGTTTTTGTCTCTGTGTGTGAGATGTGTCTCTTGCAGACTGCATATTGAAGGATTTTGTTTTCTTATCCATTCTGCCACCCCCTATCTCTTAACAGGTGCATTTAATCCATTTACATTCAGTGTAATTATTGATAGGTATTGATTAATTGCTGCCATTGTCTTTTTGTTTTTGTTTTTTGTGGTATTGCTGCTTTCTTTTTTCTGTGTGTCTTCCTTTGTTTAATTCATGATTTTTGTTCTTTCTTGTGAGTTTCCTCATTGTTTTAATGTTTCCATGTTCTTCTTGGATTTTCATTCTCTTGGTATGTTGTGAAGTGTTCATTTTCTTTGAGGTTGCCTTATAGTCCATTAACTTTTCCTTCCCTTTAATGCAGTATATTTTATCCTGTAATCACACTGACCTTCTCAGTATCTGTATTTCTGTTCCTACATGTTTACCTTCTTTTACATTGTTCTTGTTTTGATCATAGACTGACCTCCCTGATTCTCTGAGGTTGTCCTTATAGTTTTGTTCTGTTCTCAACTCTTCTTTCTGTTGACTTAATTCAGGGAGGTGCTGCCACGTATGTCAATCTCTGGTTGTTGTCTGTTCTTGTTAGTTCTTAGTCCACAGAACTCCCTTTAAAGATGTTTTGTAGTGTAAGGTTGGTTTGGCAAAATCCCTTAGCTTAAGTTTATCCTGGAATGTTTGATTATACCATCATATTTGATTGATAGCTTTGCTGGATAAAGGATTCTTGGTTGACAATTTTTCTCTTTCCAGGTTTTATATATGTCTCCCCATTTCCTTCTTGCTTGCATGGTTTCTGCTAAGAGATCCGAGCTCAATCTGACTTACTTGCCTTTGTGTGTGACACCTCTGTTTTCCCTAGCTGCTTTCAGAAGTGTCTCCTTATTTTTTATTTTAGAGAGCTTGGCAATGATATGTCTTGGTGATTTTCTTTTGGGGTCTATCCTTCCTGGGGTTTGTTGAGCTTCTTGAATGTTTATCTTTTCCCTCTTCAGGATGTTAGAGAAATTTTCTTCCAGCAGTTCTTCAACTATTTCCTCTGTGGACTTGTGTGATTCTTCTTGTTCTGGAATGCTGATAATTC
>NW_006408670.1:1367019-1368413 GCF_000296735.1 Chrysochloris asiatica
TGGCAGCAGTTGCTGACTCTTCTTGTGGTATTTATGGAAACAAAGAGTCCTCCAAAGGTCAAAGCAGGAGCATATAATAGCAAAACAGCACCAGCAAAAAAAAAAAAAAGAGAGAGAGAGAAAAAATAAACTAAAAACAAACAAAAAACAGCAACAACAAAAACTAGACTGAATACTGAAGTCTCTAATCACAGAAAATTGAGAGGAGGGAAAGAAGGAAATATAAAAATCTGTAGCCTAATATGAATATGACTTTAAGGTCCTCTGTTCAGCTTCTTTTTTTCAAAGCTGCCTGAGAGATTTCAGGATGCCAGTGTTGGTTGTCATGCTATATCTCAGGCTTTAATTTAATTGTTGGCCTGTTTTGTTTTTAAATTCTCTTTCCGTCTCTACAGCCTTGTCCTGCCCTTTCCCGTTTTAAGAAAAACAAAAGACAGACAAGCAAAAAGTCTTCAGGGCCTGCTCTTGGACTGAGTATCTGTGTGTATGTGTGGCAGAAAAACCCATCAGTGGTGATGGTGGGGGGTTTTCACTCGTGCAGGCTCCCCCTCTAGTCACCGGAACGGACTTATGACCAGACACCAAAAAGAAAGAAAGAAAAAGAAAAAAATGAAGGAAATCAGAACAAAGCAAAACTGACAAAGTCCACCTTTGCTCCAAGGTTCCTGCGGCATTTTTCCATGGTGTTTCTGCTCCCCCGTTTGTCTCGTCGTTTGATCTCGCCCAATATTTCAGCTCTGGGCCTCCTAGTCCAACCCAGAAGATTCAAAAGCACATGAATTTTTACTTCAGCTTCAAGTTCCACAATCTGTAGGCCATCAAACCTTCAAAGTATTCCTATCTCTGTGGTTCCGAGATTTGGAGCTCTGCCCTGGATCTGCGTTGCCAGGTATTCTGTGGTATTGCTGATGGCGAACTTTACTGCACCTCCACCTTAGTGAGCATCAATCCCCACCCCATTTGGTTTTAAGTGGAAACTGTTCCTTTAAATTTTGAGCAAATCTCTGTGCATGCACAATAGAACCCTCCAGTGTTTGAGGGGTGTCCACTCGCTCAAGCACCCCCGCTAGTCACCAGAATGTAGGTGTGCAGACAGTGAGAGACCAATGAACAGATTTTATTTTATTTTTTAAAATGTCCACGTTTTATCTCTCAGGATCAGTAAGGCATGAGGCATCTGTGGTGACTCTGATCCTTTCCCCACTCTGTTTTGCTCAAGATGGCCATTCCAGGAGTCACTGAGGCCAATGTGGTTCAGAGTTCTGGGAACGTCCCCTGAACCTGCCTCATTCAATATTCTGTTTTATTGCAGAGGGAAATCCTCACTGCACTTCTCTCCAATCCACCATCAAGCCCCTCATCATCATCATCCTGGTCTTTCTTTGAAAAAAAAA
>NW_006408670.1:1369764-1372968 GCF_000296735.1 Chrysochloris asiatica
TGTCACACACCTTTCTTAATTTTAAACCATTCAGTGTTCCCATGTTCTGGTCAAACAACTGCCTCTTGGTCCAGGTACAAATTCCTCGTGAGTACAATTAAGTGTTCCAGAATACTAATATTTCTCAATGTTGTCCATAGCTTGTCATGAGCCACACAATCAAAACCCTTTGCGTAGTCAATAAAGCACAAGTAAACATCTTTTTGATATTCTCTGCTTTCATCCACGATATATTGGACATCAGCAATGATATCCTTCATTCTACAGCCTCTTCTGAACCCGGCTTGAGCCTCTGGAAGTTCTCTGTCAATGTATGATTGTAACCTTTTCTGTACTACCTTGAGCAAAACTTTACTTGCATGGGATATCAAAGAGATTGTCCGATGATTTCCACATTCCGTTGGGTCACCTCTCTTTGGAATGGGCACAAATTTGGATCTATTCCAATTAGTCGGCCACATAGTTGTCTTCCAAATTTCTTAGTAGAGATGAGTGAGTGCCTCCTGTGCCGCCTCACTTTCTTGAAAGATTTCAATTTTGATTGCATCAATGCCTGGTGACTTGTTCTTTGCCAATTTCTTCAATGCACCTTGGACTCTCTCCTTCAGGATCATTGGTTCTTGATCATATAATACCTCTTGAAACAGTTGAACATTAACCATTTCCTTTTGTTACAGTGACTGTTTATTCCTTCCATCTTCTCTTGATGCTTTCTGCATCATTCAATAATTTGCCCACACAATCTTTCAATAATGAAAGTTGAGGCTTGATTTTTTTCTTCAGTTCGCCCCCGCTTGAGAAATGCTGAGCATTTTCTTGCTTTTTGGTTTTCTGATATCAGACCTTTGCATAGTTTGTTGTCATATTTGCCTTTATCTTCTCAAGCTGATACTTGAAATTTTCTGTTTAGCTCTTTGACCTCCTCATTTCTCCCAATTTTACTCAGCATAATATCCTAAAGGTTCATCCATGTTATGTTGTGTCTTGCAGCTTCCTTGTTATTCTTCAAGGTAGCACAATATTCCATTGTGTGTATATACCAAAGTTTGTTTATCCATTCTTCAATTGATGGGTACTTAGGCTGTCTTCATCTTTTTGCTATTGTGAATAGTGCTGTTATGAACGTTGGTGTGCATGTATCTACTCGTGCTATGGCTCATATCTCTTGTGGATATATACCAAGTAGATAAATTGCTGGATCATACAGTATTTCCATTTTCAACTTTCTGAGGAAGTGCCATACTGTTTTCCAGAGTGGTGGGAACATTTTTCATTATCACCAGCAATGTAGGAGGATACCAGTATCACCACATCCTCACCAGCTTTTATTCTCCTCTACATTTTTGAACTACAGTCTTATTGGTGGTGTGAGATGATATTTCTTATTATTATTATTATTTGCATCTCTCTAATAGCTAATGATAGTGAACATTCCCTCATATGTTTGTTGGTTGCCTGAATATCTTCCTTGTTGAAGTATCGGTTCATGTCCTGTGCCCATTTTTTAATTGGGTTAGTTGTCTTTTTTTGGTAGAGGTGTTGTAGTTTACTATAGGCTAAGAAATGAATCCCTGTCTGATATGTCATTGTAGAAGATATTTTTTTCCCACTCTATGGGCTCCCATTTTATAATTTTGAGAATGACCCAATCATCTATTTTTGTCTTCTTTGGTATCTCTATTTTTCACAAATTGGTAGTCTGTGTGTGCCTTGTAATGTTGTTGTTGTTAAGAGCTGTCAAGTCAGTTCTGACCCATAGCAGCCCTGCACTGGGTTTCCGAGGCTATAAATCTTTATGGGAGCAGAAAGCCTTAGCTTTCTCCCATGGAACTGCTGGTAGTTTCAAACTGCTGACCTTGAGGCTAGCAGACCTATTCATAATCACTACTCTACCAGAGCTCCGTGTGCCTTGTATTAGCGTCCTTAAATTTGTTCCTATTTTTCATTCAAGACCTTTATAAGTCTAGGATTCACATTTAGGTCTTTAATCCATGCTGAGTTGGTTGTGGTATACAGTGTGAGGTAAAGGTCTTCTTTCAGTCTTTTGTATATCAATTTCCAGTTCTGCCAGAATCATCTGTTGAAGAGACTATCTCCTTTCCATTTAATGTACTTTCGCCCTTTGTCAATGATCAGTTGATTGCAATTGGATAGGTTAATATCTGGATTCTCAATCTGTTCCACTGATCTATGTATCTTTCATTACACCAGTACCAGGCTGTTTTGACCACTGTAGCCATGTAGTAAAATTTGAAATCAGGGAAATTTTTAAAATTTGTTCTTTATCTTAAGCATATAATGTTTGGTTGTTTTATCCATCTATTTAAAGAATGTTGGGTGGAATCTGGATTGGAATTGTGTTATATGTATAGATTGCTTTGGGCAGTACTGACATTTTTACAATTTTAAGTCTTCCTATATAGGAACATGGTATATTCTTACATTTTTTAAAGTCTTTTATGGCTTCTTGTAGTTGTGTTTTGTAGTTTTCTTTGTATAGATCTTTTGTGTCTCAGGTTACATATATTCCATCATATTTCATCCTCTGGACAGCTATAGTAAATGATAATGCTTTCCTAATTTATTTTTCATTGTTGTCATTATTAGTGTAGAGGAATCCAACTGATTTTCGCATACCCTGCCACTTTCTTATACCCTGTCATTTTGCTGAATCTTCCAATGGAGTCTATTAGTAGTTATTTGCTGAGTTTTTGGGATTTTTTATCTATAGGATCACATCATCTGCAAATAGAGAGAGTTTTCCTTCCTCTTTGACAATTTAGATGCCTTTAATTTCCCTATCTTGCCTTATAATTCTTGCTAATCACAATAAAGAATAGGAGTGGTGACAAAGGCCATCCTTTTAACTTTATAAGAATACTGCCCCACATGAAACAAGTCTTTAGATGGATCAAGCATATTAAGTAAGATCAGAAGCACTTCAAAGATGTGCCAAGAGAGGTAAGACTGTCAACCTCAACAAATGAAGAAACTTGCTGAAGTCCATAAACTGGTGGAAAAAGACCTGAGAATCACCACTGGTGTGGTAGTTACTGGAGTTTGGATATCACATAATTCAACATTTTCAATTTTTAGCAAACATCTTGATCACAGCAAGCTTTGTGCTCAATGGGTGTCAAAAGGGTTATGTGAAGATCAGCTAACTCAAAGAGCTGATCTTTCCATCAGTCTTTTTTTTATTAT
>NW_006408670.1:1383258-1385125 GCF_000296735.1 Chrysochloris asiatica
ATCTTGATTATATCTTATATGTATCTTGATTATATCAGGATTGTATCAAGATTGACATCGAAATTTAAAGAGACAGTATATACATAAAACCAAACAGCCACCACTCGTCTGTCTGTTGTGCTGTGGTGGTCTGAGTTGCTGTGATTCTGAGAAATGTGTTTACCTTTGTTTTATTGACTATGCAAAGCCATTCAACTGTGTGTATCATAAGAAACTATGGATGATATTTCGAAGAATGAGAATTCCAGAACTGTTTATTGTGCTTGTGCATGAGGATTTTATTATTTCACCATTGTTCCATAATTATTCAATCTGTATGTTAGGCAAACAATCCTAAAAGTTGAATTATATGAAGGATTGGAGGAAGACTCATTAACAACTTGTGATATGCAGATGATAGAACCTTGCTTGCTGAAAGTGAAGGAAACTTGAAAGTGATGCAGATCAAAGACTACATCCTTCAAGATAATGAAAACAAAAAGCCTCACAACTGGACCTATACACAATATCATGATCAATGGAGAAAAAATTGAAGTTGTCAAGGATTTCATTTTACTTGGACAATCAACACCCATGTAAGTAGCGGTCAAGGAATTAAATGATACATTTCCTTTGGCATATTTACTCAAAAGACCTCTTTAAAGTGATAAACAGCAAAGATGACAGTTTGAAAACCAAGGAGCATCTGGCCCAAACTATGATATTTTCAGTGAGTAAGGGAGACAGAAAAAGAAACATCTCTGAATTAGGATGTTGGCCAAGAATATTGACTCTACAGTGGATTGCCATAAGAATAAACAAATTTATCTTGGAAGAAGTACAGTCAAAATGATCCTTAGATATAAAGATAATGAGAAATATTTCATTTCACTTACTTTTGACATATTATCATCAGGAACCCGTCCCAGGAAAAGGACATCAAGTTTGTTATAGTAGAGAATCAGTGAAAAAGAGGAAAACCCTCAATAATTAAGATTAACACAATAACTGAAACAATGGGCTCAAATATAGCAATGGTTGTGAGGAGGTCACAGTCCAGACACTGTTTTGCTATGAGTTAGTATGAGTAGGAACTGACTGTATGTCACCTAACAACAGCAGGTCTTTAAAGCATACTCAGGTCTCAAGCAACTTAAAATAAATCACATTCTAGTGCTCACTCCACAATTCTGTAATAACTCAGTTGTTGTTGTTAAGTGTTGTCTAGTCAATTCTGACCCATAGAGACCCTGTACAGGATTTCTGAGGCTGTAAATCCTTACGGGAACAGAAAGCCTCATCTTTCTCCCACGGAACAGCTGGTAATTTCAAACTGCTTACCTTAAGGTTCGCAGCCCAATTCATAACCACTTTGCTACCAGAGCACCTTACAATAACTCAGTACTACATTCTAAAAAGAAAAGTTTCCATAAGTTGGCTCATGGTTTCACCTCCTAGCCTACTGATACTTAGAATTTTACTTGTTCTCCATTTCCATTTTTGCATGGATCCTGTGTTCTAGGATCACCAAATTGCTATTAACGAATCCAGAAGCCTCTCTTTTCACCCTCATCCACTTCAACATCTTTGCTTGCCATTCATTTTAGGAATCTTTCCTGAACTTATTTTAATGACATCCTCCCTCTTTAAGTGGAATTCCATCAGAAAAGACAATATATATATATATATATTTCTTGTTGTTGTCAAGTGCTGTTGAGTCGGTTCTGACCCATAGCGACCCTGAACAGAGTTTCTGAGGCTGTAAATCTTTATGGGAGCAGAAAGCCTCATCTTTCTCCCACGGAGCAGCTGATAGTTTTGAACTGCTGACCTTGCGATTCGCAGCCCGATTCATAACCACTACGCTACCAGAGCTCCATAAATATAT
>NW_006408670.1:1385225-1388511 GCF_000296735.1 Chrysochloris asiatica
GGGAGGGCAGAAAAATGTAACAATTCCTATTAGTGCAGTGATTCTTGACATGAGAGCAAAGACACATGGCACGTTTAAGGGCCAGGCACCGCAATGATTTGCCTAGCTTCTGAAAACTTTAACAGGCAATAAAACCTACGATGGTTGATGGACGATTGCGAAATCAGTAACATCTATTAACTCCCCATTCCCCACGTCCGACAAGCAAAGCAGCAGAATGTCTGTGGGTTTTAACCAGTTCTCTAAGGGTCCATCAGTCTTTTATGCAACTTCAGAATTAATAAAAAAAAATTTCATAGAATAAATTATTACTGGGAAAAAGACTTAGATTTACAAATATGATCCAGAGAGCAAAGTCAAATAAAAAACTGTGCTTCCAAGGGCATCTGTTGGGTCAGTTAAATTCAAGGAGAGAGGTAAGATCGGAAGGCAACCATTTGGGATGATTCTAAAGGGGTAATCTTGATATGCAACCCTGGTGTGGTGCTGTGGGTTAATGCACTGGAATGCAAAGCCAGTTTGAACCATAAGGTTGGCTAATCACAAACTGCTCTATTGAAACCCTATACAGGGTCACTATGAGTCAGAACTGACTTGACAGCACTTAAAAACAACAGCAACGATCTTGATATATTTTCTTGATGGGTGCAGGAAGATAATGAGGGTTTATTATGAAGAAATTTTGAGAAAATGGAAAACTGCATTATTGAGAAAAAGCCAGGAAATTTATGTCAAAGATTTTTCTTTTGACTTCATGACAATGCACCTGCTCATTCAATGGTAGCAAGAGATGTCTAGAAAAATCTTCATCGTTCCCCCTACAGCTTTGATCTTGCCATTTCAGACTTATTTTGTCTCCAAAATGCAAAGAACACTTAAAAGGAATATAATTTTAATCTCTCAAAGATGCCAAAGTAGTTATTTTTTATGTTGCAGAAATGAAAGAGTACAAAAGTCCTCAGAAAAAGGAAAGATGGAAACACCACCTTCACTGTTATATGCACCTTAGATGGACGTCATTTTGAGAAACAGTATCTTCAAATCTTGATGTTTTCGTTTGCAAAATTCTTCTATGATTCTATAGCAATTCTTTTTTTTATTCTCATATTTTTATTTAAAAATGATTTCTATGATATTGCAGCAATATTTTTGAGTGATCTTCTTTTAATTATTATAGAATACATGCATAGAACTTAGAGAATAAATAACAGAAAATCTAATCTGGTAAGAGAGTTTGGGGAAGCCTTTCTTCCAAAACAATGTCTGAAACATACATTCATATAATATAATAATTTACTTTTGTTTTTATAATAAAGCATATAGGGGACAGCGTTTTGAATGTTTCTTAGTCATAATCAAACTCCTCACAAGGATTAGGGCCATAGTCTCATGGGACTTCTTGGTCAATTGGTACAATATAGTTTATAAAATTATGTTCTATATCCTAATATGGTGAGTTGTTGTTGTTTTTAAGTGCCATTGACTACATTTTGACTCATAGTGCACCTGTATAGGGTTTCCAAGGATCAGTTCGTGGATGTGAACTGTTGACTGTGTGGTCTGCAGTCTAGTAGTGCTGATCCTATAGTGTTACAACAGGAGTAATGTCTAATTGTCCAGAGCAAAACAAAAAGATGGAAACAAAAGATTCAGAAGAAAATAGTCTACACAGCAAATAAACTTCAAGAACTACATTCCCATCAAAATTTGGACCAAAAATAATCCCTGTGGTCATCTTGTAGTTAAGTAATAAACTATCTAAAAAATTGTGAATATCACTCCATAAGTACTATGATCCTTTTATGAATCACTTATGTGAGACCAAATGATCAACAATTACTTTTAAATAAATCTAAGTATATATTGGGGTAGAGAATCTAGATTAATGAAAAGGTAACAATCAGAACAGAAATAGTGTGGAGTCCCTTCTTTGTGAAGAGAGTAATAAATATCACTAAACAGATTTTGTAGGAATTGTTGAATGGGGACCTAAACTGCTAAGTACACCTTCACTGAAAACACAATAAAAAATATACATTTTTAATGTTTAAAATTAAAACTGAGACCTAAGTAAACTCAAACTCAGTAAAGACCTAAGTAAAACTCAGACTAAGTAAAGGTCTCTGGGCATAGTGTTTTGGACCGCAAGCACTGAGATGTTGAGGCCCTGTGTCATGGATGAAAATCCAACATGAATGACCTCCTCAGATTGCGGGCCAGGGACACTGAGGGCCAAAGGAAGTGACCTCCTGACGTCCCGGGTTCATTGGTTTTTGCGAACTCACTGGTGGGCCAACTCTGTATAATTTTCTTTGGTCTTATTATTCATTCTATGCTTCTAACTCCAGTAATTGTAGCTTCTGAGAAAATGGTTTCTTACGTGCCTCTCTTAATGTCTCCACTGTGTTGGCAGTGCGTAGGGTCTTGGGAACAAATCTCTCTGAGGAATAAGCTCTGGCCACCTGGCAAGCATGTCCAACTTGTTCTTTATCAAATTATTCAGTTATGTTTGATATCAATTTAATACATGAGCTCTTGATATCCATGTACAATATTAAAACAAAAGCCTCTTCTAAAGCTGAGGCAGTAAAAGTTCCAAAAGCAAGTTTGCTGGGGATTATGCAAGGAGGCTCTGCCCAGGGTATTCACTCAAAGTAGATTGGTAAATTCCGGGAGTATTGTTTAAGGAATAATAGTGGAAGCCCCTCAAACTGTCCCCAGGTGTAACCCATTAACTTGGATGTCCTCCTTCCTCCTGAAAGCTGAAGCCAGGTAGCTGAAACAGCTTGACTCCCTTCATACCTTTTAAATCCTTTTCACCTTTTCCCATTAAAGATTAAGTGCTATAGGTATGTTAATTAGCCTTGAGAAACCTGCCGTCACTGCCTTAGGATTTAAGCCTAAAAAGTAATTTATAACAGTTTGCCTGAATTTTTGGAAAATTAAGAATGTTAGATTATTAAGACAATTTGCGATGTATATTTTAGAATTTGTTCCTGTAAATCATTGTGTCCTGTTTTGAATGATTAATCACATTTCATTTCTGTACCCTGTCTTAATGATGACTTTCTTCCTTTGTGTAAAATCCCCCCCTGAAATAAAAGACGAATGCAAATTGAATCCTGCATGCATTACTGCCTGCAGTGCGATTCTGCCTGCCATGCAGGGTCTGCCTGCCAGTTTTGCATCCACTCTGGTCTTAGGGTGTCTCATTTTTTCTCTCATTGCGTCTTTGTGTATATTCTTTTTCTATATCTTTCGCCACCAGATCTCCCTACTTCGTGAA
>NW_006408670.1:1397369-1401929 GCF_000296735.1 Chrysochloris asiatica
TCAGATGAGAAATATGCAGACTTTACAGAATCCTCAAATTCCATTATAAGAAGGCATCTGGATTTCATCTACCATAGTCTCTGAAATTACTCATGCAAGTCAAACTCACAGCAAATAGATGCAATACAGTTTATTTTTTGTTGTTTTATTGAGTTTCAGAGAAAATGTAAATCCCATATAACAGGAAATGCTTGTGTTGGCTAAATAAAATCTATGCAGAATGTCATATTATTATGAAAGTTGCTTGATGTGAACAAAGATGGGGAAATGGGGATAGGATGAGTTTATCAAACTCTTTTCCCCAAATCCTATCAATTAAAATTGGATGAAGGTGAAGGTTATGTTTACCGCTTTCTCTCCATCATTTAGACACCACAAACATAACGATCATTTTCAGCTCTTAGTACTGTTTTATTCCAGTCTTCATACAGTATTACTCCCCTCCCCCCAATTTCTGTGCTATTTATTCAGATGTATTAGTTCTGTTGAGATTTCTACAATGTTTTTAACATTGAGTAAGATCTCTTGATATTCCACTTTTATTATATTTCTGATTTCTGCAAGGTCTTCTTCTTTTCTATTTTGTTTAGTTTTCTACTTTGTTTAGATGCTGTTCCACAAGGATATTCCTAGATTGCTAATCTTCCTAGATTGCTAATCTCCCATTATATGGTGATTTTACAGGTTGAAATTTCAGGGGAACCTTTTAATTTGGATTTGGGAAAATCACACTTTGTCCCTGAGATTATGTAAAAAGAACTTTGCCCACTGCTATGATAAAAGAGCTGTGGGTTTGGGGGACTCTGGGAGATTCAGGAAATTTGAAGATACACTTTATTTTGTTGAGGTTATTGATTTTAGAAGCTTGGTAACCACTCTTCTGGGTTATTAGAGGAAAACATAATTTTAGGGAATAATCCAGGGTTTACAGAAGAAATTCTGTGGGGAGGTAGAATTGATGAGTCTGCCATTTGAAGTGGAAGGTTATCTTCTCTGTTCTCTTTCTCTTCTTTCCTTTTGTTCTTCTATTAATGCCTTGCCCATCTTTTTCTTTCTTTCTTTCTTTTTTTCTTCTGCTCTCCCTCTCCGTCTCCTACCCTCTGTTTCAAACTGGGATAGATAATTAGGACTAGTTCTGAGGTGAATATGAATCTGGATCTGGAGTTATAACTGGGCATAGGTACTATGAACATTCTGAGCAACAAAAAAAGGAGAAGAAGACAAAGAAGCAAAAGGCTTTCTGGCTATTGGATTTGTAATACCAGATTCTGGACTTTACATTTAACCACCGTCAATGGACTCTGCTCCCATCAGGTTAAACCTTATCCATATAAAACACAGCACTGTGTTTTCTTATCTCCATGGATATATCTTTTGCTGTCATCCAAAGGCACAACCATATTGTCAATGATCTCACCAGATGTCTTCTCTCTGTACTCAAGACAAAATCCCCCATGCACACCTTCTTTCTGTGCAGTGCCATGGGATCTAGTATCACTTAGTTTTTCATTCAGATGTGACTTCTTCAGTCAATGATGCCTAAAGTTGAAAAGGGGTATACTTAACCAATGAGCAGTCTGAAACAAAAAACACTTTATTACCAGGGTGTAAACTTTTAACTGCAAGATGAGGTCAGAATTTGAAGTCCTGATGTGGCATTTTAGGATAAGCACTGATCTGTTAACAGCAAGGTCAGAAGTTCAAATCCACAAGTTGTTCCTTGGAACAGACTCTATGACACTTAACAACAGCAACAATCTCTCCAAACGGAGCCTTAGTATGCCACTGTAGGAAAAGAACTTCACTGTTCACCTTGTTACTGACAACATGTTGCTGTGGTTGTTAAGTGACATAGAATCAGTTTTGAATCATAGCAATCATGTGTAGGGTTTCCAAGGAGCGGGTGGTGACTTTGAACCAACGGTTTTGTGGTTCAAACTGAACTTTCAGTCCAGTGATTTATTCCACAGTGCCACATACACAGTTCAAATCTACCATCCACTCTCAAAAACCCTATCCAGGGTCACTGTGAGTCAGAATCGACTCAAAGGCTCACAACAACAATAGTTTCTCTAAATTAAGCTCTGGTGGTGAAATAATGAAAAGTGTTCAGCTGCTAACTGAGAGGTCAGTATTTCAAACCCATCAGCTGCTGTGAGGGTAAAGATATGGCAATATGCTATCATAAAGATTTACAGTCTTGGAAACCTTAAGGGGTAGCTCTATTCTGTCCGAAAGGGTTGTTATGAGTTGAAATCTCTCTAAGCTATAATTTCCCTTAGAGACATTAGTCCCATCTGTTTGTTATATAGAGGAGAAGTCTGAAGCTGAGAAGAAATTAAAACCAATGTGGGAAATGTGTCTTCTGGCACACAGTGGACAAACAGTAAATGACAATTTCCTGCTATTTCATTTAAAGAAGTCTTAGCAGTAGTAGTTCTAAATGCAGGAGTTTTTCTACAGTTTTATCTATTGTCATTACTGCTTATCAAGCTGCCTCCATATGGTTATCAACCCTAAGCAAATGGACTGGGTATAACTATGGCTCATTTCTTTCTCAAGACCTTTGAACTTCTCTTCTACTTAAAAACATCTCCCCAAACCCAGATCAACTTATGGCTGGTTCCTTATCCTTCAGGTTTCAACTTAATACAGCCTTGCTGTGGAAGGCCTACCCTGTGAATTCAAACAAAAATAAAGTGGCTCTCTGTCCCCCTTTTCCCTCCACACTTGACATCTGCTGATTTTCTTTATAGCACTTATTATTATTTGAAACATTTAGTTTTTGCTCTCCCATAATACATTGGAAGATATGCACAGTATAGTGTTTCCCAAGACCTGGTGGTGGGTTTGAACCACTGACCTTGTGGTTAGCAGTCTGGTGTTTATCCTATAGTACCATACCAGGATTCCTGGTGCAACATGATGGTGGAGGTAGTAGTGTGCTGTGGAGTCAGGTCCAATTCACAGTGACTCTGTATAACGTTTCTGAAACTATAAATCTTTATGGGAGTTGAAAACCTCTTCTGTCTCTCATGGACCTGTTGGTGAATTTGAACTACTTACCTCCCAGTTAGCAGCCCAAATTTTAACCCACTATGCTACCACCTAGTACAACATATTTGTTGTTATTAGGTGCCATTGAGTCAGTGCTTTCTCATTGTGACCCTATACACAGCAGAATGAAGCACTTCTTTGTCCTTTGTCAACCTCACAATCATTTCTGTACTTGAGCCCATTTTTGCTGCCACTGCCCAGCATACAGGAGATGCCAAACAAGTGTCATGCACATTATTTATTGAGTAAATGACTGGAGATATATAAGTCAGCATGGAAGAATTGACATCTTGGGGTCTATATTATTAGATTGAGATGGAGAAGTTGACAGCATGAAAAAGTTGAGGAGTTATAGCTTGGATGAATATGAAGCTCTAGTCAGAGCAGGACTCATGCTCAGTGATAATTTGAGGGCATTTGAGCAGTTTAGTAACAGAAGAAGCTGTCTCATGATCCCAAGTTCATTTGGCTCTGTTTCCAGTTAACAATGACATTTGGCATTTGAAAGAGGAGCAAAAGCACTGGGTATAGAATCAAACAAAATATTTTAAAATCTTGAGCCATAATTGACCGTGGACTCGGGAAAGTCATTCCACTTCTCTGGGCCTTGATATTTTCAAGTGTAAAGCAGAAGGCATAATCTTAGTCTTGTCTACATTACAGGGCTACTCTCAGATCTGATGTAATAATAGATGTGAAGGAAAGAAGTTGGGTGGGGAGGAAACTCATGGCTTGGTGGCTTATCTACAACCACTCTTAGTCCACCCTTGGCCTAAGGTGGCTTCTGTAACTGCCATTCTAGTTTCCGGGCTGCATAGTCATTGTGGAAAGGAAGTACTACAGCAATAGTCTTTACTTCCAACCCATACCTCCTCAATTGCCCAAGAGCAACTGTAGACTTTTGCATCAGTCCCTTTGTACTATTTTACACCTCCCTCCACACAGATCCACTCTTATGCTGCCTCCTCAAAGCCGTTGTGCAGTAATTTACAAGCTGGCATTTATTCATCATTGTGGCAATGTCTAGTCTGCAAAAGTATCTTCATGTACCCTGGGGGTGAGGGGTGATGGAGGTGGGAGGAACCAGGTCCTCTAGATGCCTCAGTATGACACCTGGTCTGTCTGGGAACTTATCTGTCAGACCATACTTCCCTCCTATAAACTGTTTATATATACCTTCTGGTATTCAAACTAATATGACAAAAGCATTGATATTTTTAGGGTTTAGCCTTAGAAACTCAACTCAAATCAGATCATTTACCATAACTAATAAATAAGCTATATACCAAAACAAAGTTATATGACTAATATGCTGGATTAATTTCACTCCTATTTCAACATATTAATCTCAAAAATTGTGTTGATAATGTTGGAGTGTGGGAATTCATAATGTTTAAGCTAACTGGTGTGACACTGGGCAAAGTTGTTTGAACTGCAAGGTTGGTGGTTCAAGCTCACCAGCTGCTCCTTGGAAACTCTATACAGGGTCACTATAGGTAGGAA
>NW_006408670.1:1402029-1405170 GCF_000296735.1 Chrysochloris asiatica
TTATTTTGTTGTTGTTGTTGTTGTTGTTGTTGTTAAGTGTAGTTGAGTCAGTTCTGACTTATAGTGACTCTGTATAGGCTTTGGAAGAGTAACTGGTAGGTTTGTGGTTCACAGTCCAGTGTGTATCCCACAGACTCACAACAGGATTCTTTATATTTCTATAAAAATGCTCACCTAACATATGTGAAAAGAACTTTCTAAACTGAAAAGTGATCATAGAAATGTAAAGGATAATTTTTCTCAAATAGCTGGATTTTTCTATTAGAACCATTTGGTGCCCCTATGGATGGTCCTTCATCAAAAGCCCTTTGAAGATGAACTTGATCTTGACCTCCCCAAAGGACTTATAGAGGGACCTGTTTTAACTCTCAGCAGTGTGGAGAAGGAAATACCATCTGCATCTGATAAAGAAAGATGTTTCATAAGCTGGGAGTACCTTTAACTATATGAAAGGCTTGCTTCTCGACCCACAGATACTGTTAGACATCCTGGAAGTTGCTTGGACTTCTGTAAGACTTGGAAAGGTAGGAATGAGGGAAATGAAAAAGTTCAGGAGAAGGAAGAAAAGTTAGTGAGAAAGAACTGCAGACTTCAGCACACTATGCCAACAGAAACAGGGAAACTAGGGAAGTGGGGGAAAAGAGCTATTAGTTGAAGGACAGCTTCTGCATGCAAGCTCTCAATTAATCTTCACAGCCACTATAAAATGCTTGTTCTCCCCTTCCACTGGCTATGGTCTGCTTCATACCAATATTTATTTCAAAGCAGAGAGATAAATGCTTTTTTTTTGTTTGTTTTTAAGTTTGAAAGATCAAAATTAAGGAAATTCTTTCACTTCTCCTGCCATGAATTATAATCCTCTTGTAGGAAGTTGATCATCCTATGCCATCTGAGCCATGAATGTTGTGACTTAAGTCATCTTTATCTCCATTCATCTTACTTCTGCTCTAAACTTTCCTCTATGGACTGCAAACCAAAACCTCCAAATTCTGGGGTATGTTTTCAGCCTCTCATTTTGACTCCTGAGTCAGAGTGGTTCAGAACTAAGTTTAAGATCACTCTTACATTACCTGCCTCCAATATCTTCTTCTCAGACATATGATCTTTTGATCTCTATGCCTCTAAGTTGCCAGTTATATTGCTGGTGGGGTGGGGGGAGGCATTTGCAATGAATGTCATTGGTCTTGAAAATATCTGTCATGAAATCTCTCTATAGTCTGTTTCTTTATTTATTTCTTTTTTGACAACATAAACAGCAAATATACCCCTGGGATTGGCTAGATAGAATACACAGAGATGAAATCGACTATGTCTTTCAAAAGAGACAGTGGAGAAGCTCAATATCATCCATTATAACAAAGCCAGGAGATGACCATGGAACAGACCACCAATTATTCATATGTAAGTTCAAATTGAAGCTGTGCCAAGTGACAAACTTGAATATATGCCACCTATATTTGGAGACCACATTGTAGGATCAGTACTGGATTGTGAACCACAACATAGGTAGTTCAAACCCACCAGGTGCTCCTTGGAAACACTAGATAGTATCACTATGAGTTGTAGCCAACTTGACAACACTTAAAAACAACAAAGAATATATTTGACCCATTGAACATTAATGACTGAAAACGAGAGATTAATGGGATGGTATCGTATACATCATACATGAAGAAGTAAGTTGCTATTACAAAGACAGAGAAGGAAAGACCAATATTGATGTCAAAAGAGGCTCTGAAACGTACTTTTGAATATAGAATAGTTAAATGAACAGAACAAATGAGGACATAAAATAATTGGACAGAAAATTTCAAAAGACTAATCAAGAAGACAAAGCAAAGTATTCTAATGTAATGTACAAAGATATGTAGTTGTAGACTCTAAAGTGAAGAATACACTTGGAATCTTTCAAGTTGTAAGAACTGAAGAAAATTTCCAACCTTGAGTTATAACACTGAAGAATTCTATGGGCAAAAAAATTGAATGATGCAGAAAATATAAAAAGAAGATGGAAGAAATACAGAGTCACTGTACATGATAGTAATGGTTTTGTGTCAACTGTACTGAATCAGGATTCTAAGTGATTTGGCAGTTTTGACATGGTAATCCCCCATGATGAACTCTACTATGAATAATCAATTTAAAAGGCATTTCCTCGAAGGTGGGGTCTCCTCCAAATATATACAGACACTGTGGAAAGGCTAGTTTGTTTTTTGATGGGTATGGATCCTTCATCAGTCTCATCACCTGCCCTCTGATTCTTTGGATTTGAGTCAATGACTTCCTGAATTCCCTGTTGATCCTAGAAGTCTTCAGAAGCCTGTGTTTTACTTGCCATTGTTGGATTTATTAGCCTTTGCAGCCAGAAGTCTGACTTGCCAATCTTAAATTCATCATCTCCTGTAAGATCCATGAGTCAGGGAAAGGACATGAAACTTCCCCACCTCCACAATTGTGTGAGATATTTTTTTTATATAGGCCTATCTGTAAATATACACGTAATAGCTTTATTGATTTTGCTTTTATAGAGAACCCAGCCTAAATTAGGGTACTAAAAAATTAGTTGATATTCAACCAATTCATGATATCATCAAGAACAGAATATGATCAAGAACTGATAGTATTGGAGGAAAAGTTCAAGCTGCACTTTGGTGAAAACAAAATTGTGATATTTTAACAAATACATATAAAGGTGGAAACACACACTCATCTATATCAAGAAATATGGAAGACATCTACCTAATGGAAAAGATAAATATTGGTATTCTAAAGAAAGATGATCCAACAGAATGCATAATGATCAAACAACATCATTAATATCACACTTATATAAAATTTTTGAAGACAATTCAAGAAGGGTGGCAAGCAGTATATCAATATGGAACTGCCAAAAATTCAAGACAAATTCAAAACAGAATTCAGAATGAGGGATATTATTGCTGATATCCGATATATCTTGACTTAAAACAGAGAATACCAGAAATGTGTTTGTTGTTGTTGTTGTCAGGTGCCATCAAGTCGGAACCGACTCATAGCGACCCCACGCACAGCAGAACGAAACAATGTCCGATCCTGGGCCAACCTCACTACCGCTGCGACACTTGAGTGCATCAATGATGCCACCTGGCTGATCCATCTCGT
>NW_006408670.1:1414895-1422616 GCF_000296735.1 Chrysochloris asiatica
CATGAGTTTGATAGCAAGACAGAAGTGGTTTGACATGTAACAATAACAAATTAGCATCTAACCTTCAGGACCTAGATTACAGTAGCCAGTCTGACAAGTTTGCAATAGGGGCAAATGTGTGATGTTGAGACTGTGCTGTGAAATCTGAAAACTATGTGTACCATGTTTATGGGCATCATTAACTACAGTCAGAATTGTCCACTTATGGATAAAAGATCTGTAGATATGGACAGAATTCTCACTTTGTATATTTCTTTCAAGGAAATTAAGAGCCCAAGGTTTTCTCAAGGGATCATGTTTGTGCTAAAAGAAGAAGAAGACACAGTTCAACAGAAGATGGAGAAGGGCAGTGGATGGTTTCTGAGCAATCCTGAAAGTTTAGGTCTGCCTATGGTTAGGGAACTGGAACCTGGGGAAAAGAAGTACAAATACTAGACGATAATTAAGTCCCCTCTCAGTCCACACTCTTAATTTTAAAACCTCTGTTCACATGTCTCTTTATCCATCTGATCTCTATTTATTTGAATTAAAAAGTAAACTTGTTTCAGCCCAAAATCTGAGGAACAAAAGTCATACATCAATATGCCATCCCCTTCCCCTCTGCCAACAGTCAGACCACTGTACACAATCCACTGATGAGCCTCTTAGGGCATCATGAGTTTTTTGTAAAGACAAAACTTCTTAGAATACTGGCAGGGTATCTCTCCTTCTCTATAACCACAATGACCAGGTCACCTTATGGACATCAAGGCATGAACAATAAGTCCAGATTCTTGTTTCATATCCTATAAATCTGAAAAAAGTCCCAAGTAATTTTGGTACTGACATGCTTTGGTACTGATGGTGAAATCCCCAGAGGTGAGCTGAAAAGCCTTGAGTGTGAAAATAGGGGACATCCAAGACTTAGTCCAGCTTATACCCAGTTAGGTGACGCTTAACCAAAGCCCTTAGTGTCTCTAAGCTTTTGTTATTTTCATCTGTAAACAGAATGACAATATGTAACTCACTGCCCTCTTATAATCACTAGATGAAATGGTATGTAAGAGCTTATAATTATCAGTTGTAGGTAAGATAAACCTTGGATAATGATTATGAATCTCTGCCAAATCCTCAAGGGGCATACCGTACAACTAACTTCAGTTTATCTACTTGCTCAAGGAAAGTCCACACTAGACCAAACTGTTCTTAGAAACCATCCCAAGCACAGGAAACAAGAACTATTTCAGCCATTTACAAAGAGAGTGGTGCCTGAGGATCAATTTGGACTGATGGGAATCAGAAGTGTGCCAAGCCTTCATCAAGAAACTAGGTTATTGGGGTGGTGCTTGATGGCAGATTAGGGAGAGGTGTTGTGCAGACCTGTGACAGAAATAATACAAAATACAGGAAAAAGCAGGTTCAGGGGACAGTCCAGAAACTCTGAACTACATATAAAGGAAATTTTTGAAGTTTTGAAAGTTTACTGCTACTGGGATTTGTAACAGAAGCAAGAAAAGTAGTGTTTTCTGACTTGAAGCAGCCAGTGAGTCCCAGGATAGCCATCTTGAGCAGGATAGAGTAGATCCAAGATCAAAAGGGCACTTCCAATGCAGAGGTGGGACTGATGGTAAGACATAAAGGTGTGAATAATTTTTTCCCATTCATTTATCTTTCCCCATATATGCATCTCCAATCCAGTGACCAGAGGGAGTGCCTGAGTGAGTAGACACTCCCAACCACCTCCAGAAGGTTCTACTATGCATGCATATGGATCTGCTCAGAAAAGACCACTGGGCCAGAATTGAAGAAGGGGAAAGGGTCAACAGAAACAGCTTAAAATGGAAGAGACTTAAAAAATTGCTCTGGCCAGCCCAGGACAGTTTCTCACTAGGAAAACGACTTGAATGGGCTTGAAGAGAGATGAAAGAGGCAAAAAGAGAGTGAGAATGAAAACTAAATTATGAGTTACAACATAAGGAACAACACACATTCATCTAATTATTGAAAACACATTTGATTATTGAAAGTGTCCAAAAAAAAATAAAAAAAACAAAACAAATAAAAAAACAACTAAAGATCTCGGCAAATTTCCAGAAACAAAATAGAGTAACAGAGACAAATAAGCTAAAGGTAAACCTAGACTTCCCATTGGAAGCCTGAGAAGGAATTCAGGAGAATGATATTGAGGTACATGCAAATGCTCCAAAGAGGGGTTGAAAAAAATAAGGAAGAAGTGAGGAAAGCACTACAGGAAGAGTCAATTAAGACAGATATAGGATTGGAAACTCTTCAAACCTGCAAAAAGAGATCCAAACAATTAATAATAAAATGCCAGAAATGGACAACACACCCTAAGGGCAAAGGAGTAGAACTGAAGAGATGGAAGCCAGAACCAGCAAGTTGGAAAAACAAATCGCCCAATACTGCTAAGATAGAAGATCAAGCAGAAAAAAAAAAAAAAAAAAAGATTAAAAGATTAAAAGAATCTTAAGGAAGTCTAAGATTTATGGGTGACAACATGACGAGGACTAATTTGAGATTTATTGGAATTATGGAATAGGAAGGATCACAGAAGACTAGAGAGGAGATGATTGAAGAGCTTCTGTAAGAAAATTTCCCTAACATCTTGAAAGATGAGAAGATAAGCATTGAAGAAGCTGAACGAACCCCAGGAAGGATAGACACAAAAAGAAAATTGCAAGGACATATCATAATCAAGCTCTCTAAAATCAAAGACAAAGAGAGAAACTAAAAATAATTAGGGAAAAGAGAAGTTTTATTTACAAAGACAACTGAAGACCAAAAATATATCAATGTCAAAGAAGGGACAAACACAGCAACAAAAACCCAGGTGGTGTGGATGCCAGGTAAATTAGAGGTTACAATGGAGTATCCTAAATGTGGAGAAAAGTTAGTAGACTACAAGGAAACCCCAAAGAAAGTTAACACTCCACAACATATCATAAAAACAAATTCCCAAGCAAGACAAGCGAACATAGAAACTATGAAGAAACTGACAAGAAACAGCTCAAAAAACACAAATCCAACACAAGAAGGAAAGCAGAACCAAAGAACAAACAACACCGCCAAAAAAATAACACAATGACAGTAATCAATTCATACTTACGAATAATTACATTGAATGTCACTGAACTGAATGCACCAGTGAAGAGACAATGAATGGCAGAATGGATAAGAAAACAAGATCCATCAATATGCTGCCTGCAAGAGACACACATTACACACAAACACAAAAACAGACTAAAAGTTAAAGGATGGAAAACAATTTACCAAGCCAACTGCAACAATAAAAAAGCAGGACTGGCAATACTAATCTCCAACAAAGTAGACTTTAAGATAAAAAACAAGCATAAGAGACAAAGAAAGACACTATCTCATGATCAAAGGGTCAATTGAGCAAGACGACATAACAATAATAAACACATATGCTCCCAATGAAAGAGCACCAAGATACATGAAGCAAACCTTAATGGAATTGAAGAAAGAAATAGATAAATCTACAATTATAGTGGGAGATTTCAACACACCACTCTTGAAAAGGGATAGAACAACCAGAAAGAAACTCGACAATGCTACAGATGAACTAAACAACACAATCGACTAACTTGACCTCATAGATGTATACAGAGCATTCTATCCAACAGCGGCACAATACAGATTCTTCTCCAGTGTGCATGGAACATTTTCCAGAATTGAACATGTGTTAGGTCACAAAGTAACCCTCCATAATTTCACAACCATCAAAATTCTACAGAGCATCTTCTCAGACCACAATGCTATGAAACTAGAAATCAACAATAAGAAGACCAAAGAAATAAAATCAAATACGTGGAAACTGAACAACAACCTGCTGAAACGTGACTGGGTAAAAGAAGAAATTAAACGCGAAATCACAAAGTTCCAAGAAACAAACGAGAATGAAAACATAACATACCAAAATCTTTGGGACATGGCAAAAGCAGTCCTGAGAGGACAACTTTTTGTGATAAATGCACACATCCAAAAAGAGGAAAGAGCCAAAATCAACACATTAACACAGCATCTTCAACAATTAGAAGCAGACCAGCAGAGGGAAACTAAAGTCACCAAAAGAAGGGAAATAATAAAGATCAGAGCAGAAATAAATAAGATGGAAAACAGAAAAGCTATAGAAAGAATCAACAGGACAAGAAGCTGGTTCTTTGAAAGGATTAATAAAATTGACAAACCATTGCAAAACTAACTAAAGAAAAGAGGGAGAGGACACAAATAAATCACATTAGAAACCACATAGGTGAAGTCACAACAGAACCAAACGAAATCAAAAGGATAATAACAAAATACTATGAAGAGCTGTGCTCCAAAAATTTCAAAAATTTAGATGAGATGGATACATTTCTAGAACAACAAGACCTACCTAAACTTGCTCACATTGAAGTAGAAAACTTGAACAAACCCATAACAAAAGAAGAAATTGACCAGGTCATCAAAAAACTTCCAACCAACAAAAGCTCAGGCCCAGATGGCTTCACAGGTGAGTTCTACCAAACATTCAGTGGAGAACTGTTACCAATTCTACCCAAATTATTCTAGGACATAGAAGAGGATGGAAAAGTCCCTAATACTTTTTATGAAGAAAGCATAACCCTCATACCAAAACCAGAGAAGGATATCACTAAGAAAGAAAATTATAGACGAATATCCCTCATGAACATGGACACCAAAATTCTCAACAAAATCCTAGCCAACAGAATCCAACAGCACATCAAAAAAATAATACATCATAAAAGGGATGCAAGGATAGTTCAACATCAGGAAAACAATCAGCGTAATCCATCATATAAATAAGAAAAAGGAAAAGAAACACATGATTGTATCAATTGATGCAGAAAAGGCATTTGACAAAATCCAACATCCGTTCTTGATAAAAACACTCAACAAAGTAGGAATTGAAGGGAAATTCCTCAACATAATTAAGAACATATATACAAAACCAAGAGCCTATATCATGCTAAATGGAGAGGAACTGAAAACCTTCCCCCTGCAAACAGGAACCAGACAAGGATGCCCTTTATCACTGCTCCTATTCAATATTGCACTGGAAGTTTTAGCCAGAGCTATATGGCATGATAAAGAAAATTGAAGGCATGAAAGGAGCTCTGGTAGCGTAGTGGTTACGAATCAAGCTGTGAACAACTACCAGCCGCTCTGCAGGAGAAAGATGAGGTTTTCTGCTCCGGTAAAGATTTACAGCCTCGGAAACACTGTACAGGGTCACTATGTCAGAACCAACTCAATGGCACTTAAAACAACAACAACAACAAATTGGCAAAGAGGAAGTAAAACTCTCCTTATTTGCAGAGGATATGCTCCTATACATAGAAAACCCCGAAGACTCAGTAAAAAAAAAAAAAAAAAAAAAAAAAAAAAAAAAAAAAAAACTATTAGACCTCATTGAAAGAATCAGTGATCCCCGAGATGGAGGCAGAGATGATGACATGGAGAGATAGAGCAGCTGGGGACTCAGGACCCAGGGAGGGACAGGGGCTGTGTGCTGACGAGCAGGGTGGGGGTGGGGGAGGGGAGCAAGCTTATAGGATGTACCCTTTCGTTGACTGATGATGCTTGGGGGGGGGGATTGTAACTATGGCAATGAAACAATATACTATAGGATGACTGTAAAACTGATATTCTTCCATGTAAACTGTTACAAATTCACAATAAAACTATTAAAAAAAAAAGAGAGAGAACAATAGATGCTGTTGATGATGTAGAGAGACTGGGACCTTCCTACATGGCTGGTGAATTCTCAAAATGGTCCAACCACTCTGGAAAACAGTATGGCACTTCCTCACAAATTTGGAAATAGAAATATCTTATGATCCAGGAATTCCTCTATTTGGTATATATTCACAAGAATTATGAGCCATAACACGAGTAGATGTATGCACATCAATGTTCATAGAAGCACTACTCACGATAGCTAAATGATGGGGACAGCCTAAGTGCCCATTAATGGCAGTATGGATAAGCAAACTTTGGTACACACACATAATGGAATATCATGCTACCTTGAAGAATAACAAGGAAACGGCAAACCACCACATAGCATGGATGAACCTTGAGGACATTATGCTTAGTGAAATTAGTCAGTCACAAATGGACAAATAAATAGTACATAATATCATTATTGTAAAAGCATGAGAAAAGATACCCATACAAAAAGGAAAAATAAAATCTTTGTTGCTTACCAGGTGTGGGAATGAGGGAATGGTAGAGCACCAGTTAGGGAATAGAAACATCACAGTTTGGGTTTGGGGGAAGGCAATACACAAGAAGTGGGAAGAGGGTGGAAGAACAGGGTAGATAGGGGAATGTTGATGTACGTTTGCATGGGCTAAATGAGATAGAGGTATATAGTGATGTATATCAACAAGGCTTTGTGATGAAGCATAGTCTACATATGCAAAAGAGGGAAATAATGTTAAGATACTTGACGCTTTTATCAATATTGATTTCCCTAACATACTACTTTTAAATATACACTTGATTGGGATAAAAAGGTATATTGGGAAACATAATTACAGAAAGCTTGTAAGCCCATCTTCAGCCTATAACTGATTTGAATAGCTAAAAGGGGTTCTAAAATTTGCCCATTGAAATAGGCATCTTGCAGAGTCTTTATAGTTTATAGGACCTTAGGCGTAATCCTGAGCCCCACATAGAGCCTTCTGGAGTGGGACATTAACACTTGAAAGGACAAGCAGACCAGCATGGAGTAGCTTGAGGAGCAGAAGATATTTCTTGAAAGAAAGACCAGAAGGAAAAATAAAATTAAAAAATAAAAATGGCAGTTTTAATATGCTATGGACAAGCAAGTTGTTCACAGGAGAGGGCTAGAGATGAGAGTGAAGTGTCCAGCTGATATAAAATTAGGGAAGACACACAGGAACACCAAAACTTGAAGATAGTACCGATTTGACCTAGCTTTGATGGTTTGATGATCACAATTTGACTAGAAGAAGAAGAAAAAACTTTTTTTTTTTTTTTTTTGATAAAGGAAACAAGTGTAAATTGCTACTACTTGTATACAAGATGAACTTGATCTTTATCTATGGATGTATTAGCTCAAAATAACAACTGAGAGGGAAGGAGTCTTCCTTCATTCTATCCCCTCTGTAAACAGTGTTAATAGGGATGAGCAACATAGATATTAGCTACCTGAAATGGGGGAGAGGGTAATTAAAGCATGAAGTGACTGGCTTACAAGTTTTCAAGATGGATTTTAATTTTAGATGTGCAGAGGAAGGCAGAATCCACACTGAATAGTTTTCATCTTGTATAGATGGGTCTAGGAGATGGAGATGTGTGGGGATAAGATTATTTTGATTAATTAGTGAGTGAGTAATAATTATCATGTCGAATTGTGATTGTCACAACTGTTAAGGTTGAAGTCCCATAATATAAAGTGGGGACTAGTTAATCTTACATTCCTTGAATAGATGACCCTAGGACCATGAAGCTAGAAGAGCCTAAGCAGAATATGAGACCCTATCCAGAGAAGCAGCGACACCAGAGATGGTGCCAGAGATGATGACATGGAGAGATAGAGCAGCTAAGAAGTCTACACTCACGGGAAAAGAAAGTCTGTGTGATGGTGACCAGGAGGCAGACTTGCAGAATGTGCCCTTTGGTTGTTTAAATAATCATTTAGTCCAGAGAGGTTTTGTGTATATGTATAT
>NW_006408670.1:1423746-1441277 GCF_000296735.1 Chrysochloris asiatica
AAAAACAAAAAAAACAAGTGAAATTCAATATATAAATTAAAACAAAACAAAACAAAAAAAACCCCCAGAAGAACCACATGATCATATTGATTGATGCAGCAAAGGCATTTGACAAAATCCAACATCCATTCTTGAGTAAAAACACTCAACAAAGTAGGAATTGAAGGGAAATTCCTCAACACAATTAAGAACATATATACAAAATCAACAGTCAACATCACTCTCAATCGAGAGATGCTGAAAGTTTCCTCTTAGCAAACATAGCAGGAACTAGACAAATATGCCCTTTATCACCACTCATAGTCAATAATGTGTTTGATGTCTTAGCCAGAGCTGTACAACAAGATAGGGAAACTAAAGAAATCCAAATTTGCAAAGAAGAAGTAAAACTCTATTTGTAAACAATATGATCCTACACATAGAAAATCCCAAAGTAACACCAAAAAAAAAAAAAAAAAAAAAAAGCTACTAGCATTCATTGGAAGGTTCAGCAAAGTGACAGATTACAAGATCAATATACAAAAATCAGTTAGATTCCTCTATACTAATAATGACAGTGCTGAAATGGAAATTTGGAGATCAATACCAATTACAATACTTACCCAAAGGATGAAATATTTAGAAATAAATCTAACTAGAGAAACAAAAGACCTACACAAAGAAAAGCACAAAATATAAGAAACCAAAAGAGATTTACTAAAATGAAAGAATATACCATGTTCCAAGATAGAAAGACAACATTGTGAAAATGTCAGTACTATTCAAAGCAATCTACAGGCATAGCACAATCCCAATCCAGATATCATCAACATTGTCTAAAGATGCAAACAGCGATTAGAAAATTTATATGGAAAAGAAAGTCCCCTGATAAGCAAAACACTGCTTAAGAAGAAGAACAAAGTTAGAGTACCCTTATTACCTGATTTTAAATTTTACTACATGACTACAGTGGTCAAACCAGCCTAGTACTGCTACAATGAAAGATACATAGATCAATGGAACAGAATGGAGAATTCAGAAATTAACCCATCCACATACAGCCCACTGATCTTTGACAAAGGGCCAAAGTACATTAAATGGGGAGGAGATAGTCTCTAAAACAGATGTGCCAGAAAAACTGGAAATCAATATGCAAAAGAATGAAACAAGACCTTTATCTCACACCATATACAAAAACCAACTCAACATGGATTAAAGATCTAAATGTAAATCCCAGAATTATAAAGGTCATCAAAGAAAAAATAGAGACAGATTTAAGGGCTCTAATGCAGGACACACATAGACAGACTATCAATCATTAAGAGAACTGCACAAACAAAAGACAAAATAGACGATTGGGACATACTAAAAATTATATACTTATGTGCATCAAAAGATTTCACCAAAAGAGTAAAAAGGGAGCCCACAAAATGGAAAAAAAAAAAAAAAAAAAAACTTTTGTAATGAGTGGCAAAGTGGCAGCATCAATGGGCTCAAGCATAGCAACAATTGTGAGGTTGGCCCAGCACAGGGCAGTGTTTCGCTCTTCTGTGCATAGGGTCGCTATGAGTCAGTACAAACTCGATGGCACCTAAAAACAACAGCAACAATAAGTTGAGTTCTGATTATCAAGCCATCAAAGCTAGGTCGAATGGGTACTATCTACAAGTTTGGGCGGTTTTGTGTGTCTCCCTTCACTTCATATCAGTTGGATACACATTCTCAGTTCTAGCCGACCATGGCTATGTCCTTGTCCATAGGTGCAGAAGTCCCCAAGTCTCACCACACTTCAGACCAACTAGCCCTTCCTCTCATCTCCAGGTGGATGGGAGTCTGTGGATCTTGGTTCAAACTCTGCCCATTTCTTCATTGCTGCATTTCCCCTTTTTCCACACACCAGAAGACCAGTGTAGTTGCCAGCAAGCTTACATGCCTACTCATGTGTTCCATTTGAGTTTCAGTCTTGGAGAGGGGTTTGTCCTGAAGGGACTTGATTGCTTGCCTTGATGGCTCCCCAGCAAACAACTTGCTTGTTCTTGTAGTAGACAGTCAGACTGTCCCTTTTGTTCTGCATTTTTCCTGCTGGTCTTTATTTCAAGAAGTATCTTCTGTTCCTCTAGCTGTTCCAGGCTGGTCTACTTTCAAGTGGGAATGTCCCACCTCAGAAGATTCAGGATGGGGCTCAGGATTCAACCTACGTTCCTATACACAAAAAAAGACCATACAGGAAGCCTATTTCACTGGTCAAGTTCTAGAACCCCTTTTAGGTATTACAATCAGACTTAATAAAACAGGCTTACAAATATTCTGCAATTCTGTTTCCCAATATCCCTTTCTATACAACTCAAGTGTCCATTTTACAGTTGTAGGCAAGGGAAATCAATATTCATAAGAGAGTCAAACATCTTAACATTATTTCCCCTCTTTTACCCATTCAGCCTATGCATTGATTCCATTATCTCAGATCCCTGTTGTTCCAAGGTATATCATTATTTATCTCTATCCCATTTAGGCCATGCAAACCTGCCTCAGTGTTGCCCTATGTATTTTGATCTCCCGTACCCTTCCCCCTTCTTGTGCACTGCCATCTACAACATCTGAACTATGATGTGTCTATCCAGTACCCTGTGCTGTACAATTCTCTCCCTCCACCCCACCCCCAGTAACCAATAAGGATTTTTTTCCCCATTTTTAGTACGTGTATATTTTTAAAGTTTTTACAATAATAGTCTTATGCACCATTTGTCCTTTCATGAGTTACTAATTACACTCAGCATAATGTCCTCAAGGTTAATCCATGTTTGCGGTGGCTTGCAGCTTCCTTGTTATTTTCCAAGGGCACATAATATTCCACTGTGTGTATGTACAAAAGTTTGTTTATCCAAACTTCCATTGATGGGCACTTAGGCTGTCTTTTTGGTGTTGTGAAGAGTGCTTCTATGAACATTAGTGTGCATGTATGTATTTGTGTTATGGCTCATATTACTTGCGGATATATACCAAGTAGAGGAATTACTGGATCTAAGGTATTTCTATTTTCAATTTTCTGTGGAAGCAGCATACTGTTTTCAAGAGTGGTTGGACCATTTTGCTTTTCCACAAGCAAGGTAGTAGGTTCCCAGCCTCTCCACATCATTGCTGGCATTTATTGTCCTCTGCTTTTTTGAAATTCGCTGTTATTGCTGGTGTGAGACGATATTTCATTGTTGTTTTGATTTTCACCTCTCTAATGGCTTATAATCATGAACATTCCCTCATATGTTTGCTGGCTGCCCAAAACTCTTCCTTGGTGAAGTGTCTGTTCATGTTCTGTGCCCATTTTTAAATTGTGTTATTTGTCTTTCTCTTATAGTGGTATTGTAGTTTCCTATAGATTTTAGAAACCAGTCCCTTGTCTGATATGTCATTACAAAATAATTTGTAACTATTCTGTGATCTCCCTTTTTACGCTTTTGTTGAAATATATATTTTTTAAGTTTTTTATTGTGAATTGAATGAAAGTTTACAGGGCAGATCATCAGTTTTACATTCAACAAATCTTATAGTTTGTTTCATTACAATGATTATAATCCCCTCCATGTACCATCAGTTAACAGTATTTCTCTATATTCATTTTAACTCTTTTTATTTTAAACACTCAGACATGTATAATATTTTAAAACACCAAAGGGCACATTCTGCAAGTCTGTCTCCTGGCTGCCAGCTCTGAGTCCCTCTCTTTCCATGATTCTAGAGTCCTCAGCTGCTCCCTCTCTCCATGTCCCCATCTCTGCTGCCATCTTTGGTGTCGTTGCTTCTGTGGATAAGGTCCCACATTCTGCTTGTGCCATCCCTTGATGGTCCTAGGGTCCTCTCTTTCTGGACTGTAAGTTTAACTACTTCCCCATTTTTTTGTTTGTTTGTTTGTTTTGTTTTGTGACATCCATTTTGGTCTTCTTACCTTTTTTTTTTTTTTTTTAGTTCTTATTATGAATTGAGTGATAGTTTAAATAGGAGAACATCAGCTTTACATTCATCCTATCATTTTTCATTTCATTGAATTTATTAAAATCCCCTCCATGCATCATCATTCAACATAATTTGCTTCCATTCCCTCTGTTTTTATTTTATTTTATTATTTTTTTTTTGGACCAAAAAAAATTTTTGTTGTTGTTGTTGTTAGTTTGAAGACTAAAATGATCTTGACCCAGTACTGGTATTTTCAATTGTTGTCCTGATGTGGTGTTGTGGGTTAATGTGCCAGACTGCAAAGCCATTTGAACTGCAAAATTAGTGGTTCAAGCTCACCAGCTGCTCCTCGGAAACCCTATATAGGATCGCTATGGGTTGGAATCAATTTGACAGCACTTAACAACAACAATATGCATCTAAAATTTGGACAATAAATAAAGAGGATCAGAGAATAATTGGGAAGATCAGAGAATAATTGATGACTTTGAATTGTGGTGTTGATGAAGGATATTGAAAGTACCATGGACTGCAAGAAGAGCAAAGAGATCTAGAAGAAGTGAAGCCAGAATGCTCCTTAGAATTTAGACTGATGAGACTTTGTCTCAAGTGCTTTGGATATGTTATCTGGATGGACCAGTCTCTAAAGAAGGAAATCATACTTTGTAAAGTGGTGGTGGTTATGTGCTGTGGAGTCGGTTCCAACTCATAGCAACCCTGTACAGGGTTTCCAAGGCTGTAAATCTTTACGGAAGCAGAAAACCTCATCTTTCTCCCGTGGAACAGCTGGTAGTTTCAAACTGCTGACCTTGCGGTCCGCAGCCCAATTCGTAACCACTATGCTACCAGAGCTCTACTTAGTAAAGTAGATGGCCATAAAAACAAAGGAAGACCCTTAGTGAGATAGATTGACAAGACATCCAACAACAACACTTTTAGGTAATGTTTTTCCATTATTTTATTTTCAACCTTTTTATGTATTTCCTTCTAAGATGTGTCTGTTTCACACTGCATATAAATGTGTACTGTTTATTTATATATTTATTTTTAATGTCTTTTATTGTGAATTGAGTGATAGTTTATCTGGGAGAATATCAGCTTTAGATTCATCTTATCATATTTTGTTCCTTTGCAATGATTACAATGATTACACGGATCATAATTCAACAGAATTTGCTTCCATTCCCTCTGTTTTATTTTGGTTTGGTTATTTTTGGAAGTACACCGAAGCACTCAAGAGTATATAGACATTCAAACAACCAAAGGGTACACCCCACAAGCTTGACTGCTGGCCATCAGCACACAACCCCTCTCTCTCACTGAGTCTAAAGTCCCCAGTTGCTCCATCTCTCCACATCATCATCTCTGCTCCATCTATGACATCACTGCTTCTCTGAATAGGGTCTCGCACTCTGCTCTTCTCCTTTGATGGTCCCAGGGTTCTTAGCTTCTGAACTGCAAGATCAACAACTCCCCTCCTTTTGATACAAAATGTCTACATTTACATTTGCAACACTCACAGCCAGTCCTGATAGGAATTATTCACTATTTAATCACAAGAGTCTTATCCACATCCCTTTCATCAGCCCCATCAAGATAGACTGGAAACCAGTCAGTGGAGATTCTACCTTCCCCCACACCTTCTGTGTTGCAGACCTTCCAGACCCGGTCAGGAGTTCAAGGCCCTGTGGGCCCAAGTGTTGCAGACCGTACAGACCGAGGGCTCTGAGGAACAAACTCTAGCAACTTAGCAGACATAACAAACTGTCTTTCATCTTATTGTTCAGTTATGTTTATTATTAATTTCATTAATGAGCCCTTGATATCCACAGATAAATGTAAAAATCTCCTAAAGCCAAGACTGTAAAATTCTAAAAGCAAAGTTTTCCTCAAAGAATTCACTCAAGGTAAATGAGTGTCTTCCCAGGTCTTTGTTCTAAGGACAAAAGGACACCCTCCCTAAAGTGTTTCCAGGTGCAGCCCTATTCACCCAGGCCTCTCGCTTCCTGAGAAACCTGGGCTGGGTAGCCGACTCAATGGAACTCCTCCCAATCCTCCTTCTCCTTCCCCCATTTGAGGCTAGGTGCTAAAAGGTATGTTAATTAAGCTTGAGAAACCAAGTTGCGGTAGTGAGATTCAAACCTGCAAAGTACAATGTAAAGTTGCCTGAATGTCTGGAATATTACGAATGTTTGCTGTACCTTGTCTTAGTCCTGCCCAGCTTTGTGTATAGTTCCTCCCCTAAATAAAACAGAGGCGCAGGCCAAACCAGGTGTGTATTACAGCTTGGAAAGCATGCTATACGGCTGACTAGGCATGCGTTGCTGACCAGCTAGTAAGGGGTGTGTACTGCCCGCATAGCTAAGATGTTTACTATGCAGGATCTTACCACCCTTATAGCTCAGATGTTTACAATGCCGGATCTGCCGGACGCCAGTAATGCATCTACTCTGGTTTCAGGGTGTCTCTTTGTCTCTCTCTTTGCGTCTTTGTGTCTCCTCTTTTGCTATCCCTATCGCCACCAGATATCCCCACCTTGTGAACCAAACATCTGTGTCGAGGCCAGTCCCCAGCATTTCTGGATCTAGGTTCCTTCCTGAAAGCTTGTAATCCAGTGTCACTTCTCACCTTTGTAACCTCTCCATTTTGGGTAGCCAATGTCTAAGTTGTCCATCGCTGTCATCCCTGTGAACTGAAGGGGTAGAAATGATCCTTGCTGTAAAGACTCTTTCCCACTTTTGAGCTATTAATTCCATAAGTATAGGTCAAGTTCATCAAATAGTAGCAGATTACTCTTTTTTCCCTCTTCTTTCTTCCTCTAGTTGAGTTGTGATCATCAAGCCATAGAAGCCAGGTCAAAAGGGTACTCTCTGCAAGTACGGGTGTTCTTGTGCATTTCCCTTCACTTCATATCAGCTGGACAGTTCAATTTCCTCTCTAGTTCTCTGTGGCCATGTCCCTGTTCAAGGGCCCAACTTAACAACAACAACAATGTGGTCACCAGCAAGACCACATGCCTTTTCATATATTCCCCTTGAGTCTCAGACTTGGTACGGAGTTTGTAGTGAGGGGACCTGACCACATGCATTGATGGCTTCCTAGTGAACAACTTGTTTCTTCTTGTGGTAGTCAATTGACTGTCATTATTGTTTTGGTTTTTCCTGCTAGTCTTTCTTTCAAGAAATACCTTCTGTTTTTCTAGCTGCTCCAGTCTGGTCTGTTTGTCTTTCAAGAGGAAATTTCCCACCTTAGAAGTTTCTGGATGGGTATTAGTATTCAACCTATGGTCTTATGCAATATAAAGGCTCCACAGGAAGCCTCCTTCACTGGACAAGTTCTAGTCCCACTTTAGGTATTCCAATCAGTTATAGCATAGTGGTTATGAATTGGGCTGCTAATCTCATGGTCAGCAGTTTGAAACTACCAACTGGTATGCAGGAGAAAGATGAAGCTTCCTGCTCCCGTAAAGATTGATAACCTCGGAAACCTGATGCTAGGTGCCCATAAGTTGGAACCAACTCCATGGCACATAACAACAACAACAACAAATCAGTTATAGGTTGAAGATGGACTTACAAGCTTTCTATGGTGATGTTTCTGGCTATTTCTTTCTTTCCCTCTCAAGTGACTAACTAGGCAAGGGAAACCAAGATTCAAAATACAGCCAAGCATCTGAACATTATTTTCCCTCTTTTACTCATTCAAACCATGCCTCAATCCTTGTATCCCAGAGCCCAGTTGTTCCAAGGTTGAGCATACTTTACTATTTACCTCTGTCCTACTTAGCCCATGCAAAACTGCCTAAATGTTCTCCCATCCACCTTGCTATTCCAGTCCCCTACCCCTTTTTGTGTATTGCCCCCCCAAGCACCCAAACTATGCTTTGTCTATTTCCTATCATGTGCTCTGCCATCCCCTCACTCTCCTCGCCCCACCCCCTACATCCCGGTAACCAACAAAGATATATATTTTTTCCATTTCAGTGTGGGTGCTTTATCTTAAGCTTTTACAATAATTGCCCTATGCAGTACTTGTCCTTTTGTGACTGACTAATTTCACTTGGCATAATGGCCTCAAAGTTCTTTCATGTTATGTGGTGGCTTGCAGCTTCTTTGTTATTCTTCAAGGTAGCATGATATTCCATTGTGCATATGAACCAAAGTTTGTTTATGCATTTTTTCATTGCTGGGCATTTAGACTATCTCCATCTTTTTGCTATTGTAAATAGCTATGAACATTGGCGTGCATATATCTGCTTGTGTTATGGATTGTATTTCTTGTGGGAAAATATCAAGTAGAGGAACTGCTCGATCCTTAGGTATTTTTATTCTCAACTTTCTGAGAAAGTGCCATATTGTTTTCCAGAGTAGTTGGACCATTTTGAAATCCCACCATCAATGTAAGAGGGTCCCAGTTGCTCTGCATCCTTGCCAGCATTTATTGTCCTGTACTTTTCTCATCTTCACTGTTATTACTGGTGTGAGATGATATCTAATTGATGCTTTGATTTGCATATCTCTAATGGCTAGTGATCATGGACATTTCTTCATATGTTTGTGGCTGCCCAGATCACCTCCTTGGTCAAGTGTCTGTTCATGTCCTGTGCCCACTTTTTAATTGAATTACTTGTCTTTTTCTAGTAGAGGTGTTGTAGTTTCCTATATATTTTAGAAATTAGCCCCTTGTTGGATGCATCATTGCAAAAATATTTTCCCATTCTGTGGGCTCCCTTTTTACTCTTTTGCTGAAGTATTTTGATGTATATGTTTTGTTTTGTTTTTAATATGTCCCAATCACTTATTTTTGTCTATTTTTGTTTGCATCATTTTCACAATGTTTGGTTGTCTGTGTGCCCTGTATTGTAGCCCTCAAATTTGTCTCTATTGATGGCCTTTATAATTCTGGGATTCACATTTAAGTCTTTAATCCATGTTGAGTGGGTTTTTGAATATGGCATGAGGTAAAGTTCTTGTTTCAATCTTTTGCATATCACTTTCCAGTTTTGCAAGCACTATCTGTTGAAGAAGACTATCACCTCCCTATGTGATATATTTAGGCTCATACAGTTGGCTGTATATGGATTGGTTAATTTCTGAATTCTCTATTCTGTTCCATTGATCTATGCATCTTTCATTGTACAAGTGCCAAGCTATATTGACCACTGTAGCCATGTAGTAAAATTTTGAAATCAGAGAGTAAGAGGTTTCCAATTTTTTTCTTCTGATAAAGAAGTGCTTTGCTCATCCTGGGTCTCTTTATTTTCCATATAAAGTTTGTAATTGTCTTTTCCATCTCTTTGAAGAATGTTGTTGGAATCTGGATTGAGATTACATTATATGTGTAAATTGCTTTGGGCATTTTCACGATGTTGAGTCTTCCTATCCAGGAGCATATGATATTGTTCCATTTTTGTTAATCTCTTTTGGTTTCTTGTACTAAGTTATCTTTGTATAGGTCCTTTATTTCAATGGTTATATATATTACTAGATATTTCATCCTTAGGGAGGCTATTGTAAATGGTATTGTTTTATTAATGTCCTTTTCAGCACTGTCATTATTAGTATAGTGTAATTCACCTGATTTTTGTATGTTGATCTTATACTCTACCGCATTGTTGAATCTTCCAATGAGGTCTAGGAGCTTTCTTACTGAGTTTTTGGGATTTTCTATGTACAGGATCATATAGTCTGCAAATAGATAGAGTTTTACTTCCTCTTTGCCAATTTGGATGCCTTTAATTTCCCTATCTTGCCTTTTAGCTCTGGCTAAGATTCTAAGATTTCCAACACAATATTGAATAGGAGTGGTGATAAAGGACATCCTTGTCTGGTACCAGTTTGTTAAGGGAAGTCTTTCAGTTTCTTTTCATTCAGAGTGATGCTAGCTGTTGGTTTTGTATATATGCTCTTAATTATGTTGAAGAATGTTCCTTCAATTCCTACTTTGTTGAGTTTTTTTGTCAGGAATGAATGTTGGATTTTGTCAAATGTCTTTTCTGCATTAATCAATATGATCATGTGATTCTTTTCCTTTTTTGTACTTATATGGTAGATTACATTGATTGTTTTTCTAATGTTGAACCATCCTTGCATCCCTGATATGAACCCCACTTGATCATGATGTATTATTTTCTTGATGTTCTGTTGGATTCTGTTCATTAAGATTTTTACATCTATGTTCATGAGGGATATTGGTTTACAATTTTTTTTTTTTTTTTCTTAGTGATGTACTTCCTGGTTTTGGTATGAGGGTTATGCTTGCTTCATAAAATGTATTAGGAAGTTTTCCATTCTCTTCTATATTCTGGAATAATTTCAGTAAAATTGGTGTCAGCTCTTCCCTGAATGTTTGGTAGAACTCACCAGTGAAGCCATAGGAGTTTTTTTTTGTTTGTTTTGTTTTGTTTTTTTTAATGACTTGATAAATTTCTTCTTTTCTTATGGGTCTGTTCAAGTTTTCTACTTCACTCTGTGTAAGTTTAGGTAGTTCATATTTTTGTAAAAACAAAACAAAACAGAAAAAAAAAAACACTACTACAAGAAACCAAAAGATACTCACAAAAATGGAAGAATATGCTTTGGTTATGAAGACTTAACATCATGAAAATATTAGTATTATCCAAAACAATCTACATATATCATACAATCACAATTCAGATTCCAATAACATTTTTTAAAGATATGGAAAAAAACTATTACAAACTTTACATGGAAAGAAAAGTGTCCCAAACTGAGAAAAACACTGCTTAAAAAAAAAAAAACAAAATTGGAGACATTTCACTTCCTGATTTCCAAATTTACTATATGGCTTCAGTAGTCAACACAGCCTGGTACTGGTACAGTGAAAGATCACTAGATCAATGGAACAGAATCAAGAATCCAGAAATTAACCCATCCACATAGGCCAACTGATCTTTGCCGTATACAAAAACCAACTCAACATGTAATAAAGTTCTAAATGTGAATCCCAGAATTATAAAGGTCATCAAGGAAGAATTAGGGGAAAATGTAAATGTTTTAATACAGGGCACACACAGACTACCAAACATTGTGAAAATTGCACTAATAAAAAAGAGAAAATAGATAATTGGGACATACAAATAATTAGAAACTTACATGTATTAAAATATTTCAACAAAAGAGTAAAGATGGACCCCACAGAATGGGAAAAAATATTTTGCAATGACATAGCAGATAAGGGACTAATTTCTAAAATTTATAGGAAATTACAACATCTCTACAAGAAGACAAATAACTCAATTTAAAAAATGGCCACTGGCATGAACAGAGACTTCAACAAGGAAGACATTTGAGCATACAACAAACATTTGAAGAGATATTTTCGATCATTAGCCATTAGTTATTTTATTAATCATAATTAGAGAGATTCAAATAAAAATGCCAATGAAATATCATCTCACCCAAGCAATAATAATGAAGTTCAAAAAAGCAGAGGACTATAAATGCTGGCGAGGATGTAGAGAGACTGGGACACTCCTATATTCTTGGTGGGCATGCAAAATGGTCCAACAACCCTGTAAAGCAATGTGGTTCTTCCTCAGAAAGTTGGAAATAGAAATAACTTATGATCCAGCAATTCCTTTATTTAGCATATACACTAAAAAAATATGAGCCATAACATGAATATATACATGCACATGTTTATAGCAGCAGAGTTCACAATAGGAAAAAGATGGAGACAGAGTAAGAGTCTATCAGTGGAAGAATGGATAAACAAACTTTGGGAAATATACACAATGGAATATTATGCCACCTTGAAGAACAACAAGGAAACTGAAAGACACCACATAACATGGATGAACATTGAGGACATTTTTCTGAGTGAAATTTGTCAGGCACAAGTGAACAAATATTGCATAAGACCAGTATTGTAAAAGCTTAAGAAAACATACCTGTACTAAAAGAAAGGGGAAAAAAAAATGTTGGTTACCATGCTGGTGGGGGTGGGGGAAGCACTATGTTTGAGGAGAGCATGGCAGAGCCCAGAGTATGGGATAGACATATAATAGTTCGGGTGTTGGGGAGGTCAATATACAAGAAGGGGGATGGGAAAACAAGGAACAACAGGGTTCTAAGACAGAGTGATCAAGTCATGTTCTGAATTGGAAAATGAGGGGAAATAATGGTAAGATGCTTGACTGTCTTATGAATATTGGTTTCCCTTGCCTACTGTTGTAAAATAGACACTTTGGTTGAATAAAAAGGAATATTGGGAAACGTGATTACAGAAAGCTTGTAAGCCATTCTTCAGCCTAAATCTGATCGGAATACCTTAAAGGGGTTCTAGAACTTCCCTAGTTGAATATGCTGCTTTTTGAACCTTTCTATTGTATAGGACCTTTGATGAAATCATGAGCCTCATAAAAAACATTGTGAGGAGGACCATTCCTTCTTGAAATGACAAGCAGACCTTCCTGGATGAGGTAGAGGAACAGAAGATACTTCTTGAAAGAAAGACAAGCAAGAAAAATCAAAAACAAAAATGGCAATCTGAATGGTTACTACAAGACTAAGCCAGTTATTCAACAGGGAGCCATCAAGACAAGCAATCAAGTCCCTCCAGGACAAATCATCCTCAAAGACTGAAACTCAAACAGAACACATGAGCAGGCATGTAAGCTTGTTGTTGAACATGTTGCTTTACTGGTCAGTGGAAGATGAGGAAAGGCAGCAAGGAACATATGAGCTGAGTTTGAACATGATCCCTAGACTCCTGTCGACCTGGATTTGAGAGAGAGAAGAAGAAGGGCTGGTTGGTCTGAAGTGTCGTGAGACCTAGGGACTCCAGAGCCCATGGACAAAGATATAGCTATGGTGGTATAGAACTGAGACTGAAGAGTCCAGCTGATATCAAGTGGGGGTTGATGAACAAGAACTCCCAAACTTATAGATAATACCCATTTGACCTAGTCTCGATGGCATTATAATCAGTACTCGATCAAAGGAAGATTTTTTTTTTTTTGAAAAAGGAAACAAGTGTAAATTGGTACAATTTGATGAACTTGACCTATATTTATGGATTTAGTAGCTCAAAATCCCAATTGAGAGGGAAGGGGCTTTCACATCAAGTACCAATCCTATCCCCTTGGTATACAGAGTTGATAGTGACAGTCAGTGTACACATTGTCTATCTAAAATGAGGAAGAGGGTCTATAAAGGCATGAATTGACTGTCTTACAAGTTTTCAAGATAGAGTTTAGTTTCACAGTGTGTGGGGAAAGGTAATAGTTTTCATCTTGTCTAGACAGGTTTGGTGAAAAGAGATGGGGGTAAGATTTATATGATTCAATAGTGAATAATTGTTGTCATGACTAATTGTGACAGTCACAACTGTAAAGGTAGAAGATTTGTAGTAAAAAAGGGAGTAGTTAAATTTACAATCCAGGAACAGGGGACGCTAGGATCATCAAGGGAGAAGAGGAATAGCAGAATGCAGAAACTTATACAGAAAAACATTGATTCCAGAGTTGGAAGCAGAGATCAGGACATGGAGAGATAGAGCTTCTGAGGACTCTAGACCCCTAAAAAGAGAAAGACTATGTGCTGGTGGCCAGTAAGCATGCTTGTGGAATGTTTCTTTTGGCTGTTTAAATTATCTTATATTCCTGAGTGTTTTTCTGTACATCCCAAACCCCCCACCCAACAAACAAACAAACAAAAATATAACAAAACAACAACAAAAAATCTAGAGAACAAATTGTGGTACATACACACAATGGAATATTATACTACCTTGAAGAATAACAAGGAAGCTGCAAGACACCGCATAACATGGATGAACCTTGAGGAAATTATGTTGAGTGAAATTAGTCAGTCACAAAAGGAGAAATACTGCATAGGACAACTACTGTAAAAGACTAAGAAAAGAACCCATGCTAAAATGGGGGGGGGACTCTTTGCTGGTTGCTGGGAAGTGGGGGTGAGGTGAATGGAGGTACGGGAAGGTGGAGCACAGGGCAGAGAATAGACAGGATAGTTTAGGTGTTGGGGAGGGAAGCAATATACACGAAGGGAGAGGGGAATGGAAGAAAAAAGCAGATGGGAAAACAATTAGGCAGGTTTGTATGGGCTAAGTGAGACAGAGGTAAATAATGATGTATGCACAACCTTGGAACAACAGGGCTCTGGAATACAGGGATTGAGACATGGTTGGAATGGGGAAAATGGGGGAAATAAAGTTAAAAGGCTTGGCTGTCATTTGAAACTTGGTTTTATTTGCATTACATTATATAATAAATACTGGAAGGGGAGAGAAAGGAATATCCAGAAATATTACCATAGAAAGCTTATAAGTCCGTCTTCTGCCTATAACTGAATGGAATACCTAAAATGGGGCCACAACATGCCCAGTGAAAGAAGCTTCCTGCGGAGCCTCTGCATTACATAAGACTATAGGTGGAATCCTGAACAGCATCCAGAATCTTCAGAGGTGGGAAATTTCCTCTTGAAAGTACAGACAGAGCAGCCTGGAGTGGCTAGAAGAACAGAAGATACCGCTTGAAAGAAAGACTGGCAGGAAAAATAGAAAACAATAGAGGTAGAGCGACTGTTACTACAAAAACACACAAGTTGCTTGCCCTGGAGACATAAAGGCAAGGGGTCAGGTCCGCTCAGAGCAAACTCCCTTCCAAGACTAAGACTCAATGGGAATACACGCTCTGATTGGTGACCACATCCGTCACTGATAAGGGGAAGTGAGGGAAAAACAGCAATGAAGCTGCAAGCTAAGCCCTACTACATTCAATAAACTCCTGTGAACCCGGGTGGAGACATGGTTGGCTAGCAGTGTGGCAAGACCTGGGGACGCTTGGGCGCACAGTCAGTGACATAGGCACAGAGGACTAGAGTGGAGAGTGAAATGTCCAGCTGATAAGAAGAGAGGGCATATGCACAAGAACGCCCACACTTGTAGATAATACCCACTTGACCTAGCTTCAATGACTGGATGATCAGAGCTAAACTAGAAGAAGAAAGAAGAGGGAAAAAAAAAAGAGTAATCTGATACAATTTGATGAACTTGACCTACACTTATGGATGCAGTAGCTCAAAAGAGGGAACAAATCTTTACAGCAAGGATCATTCCCAGCCCCTCCATACACAGAGTAGACAGGGATGGGCAACTTAGACATTGGCTACCCAAAAGTGTGTGTGTGGGGGGGGTTACAAAGGCAAGAAGTGACTGGCTTACAAGCTTTCAAGAGGGAACCTAGATATAGAGGGCATTAAAGAAGGTAGAATCTCCACTGAGTAGTATCTAATCTGTCTAGGCAGGCCTGATGAAAGGTAATGTGGATAGGCCTCTTGTGATACAATAGAGAATAATTGTTATCAGGACTGATTGTGAGGGTTGTAAATGTAAAGGTAGATGTTTTGTAGCAAGAAAGGGAGTGTTTAACTTTGTAGTCTAGGAGCAGAAGTCCCTGGGACCATGAAGGGAGAAGAGCAGAGAGTGGGACTCTACCCAGAGAAGCAGTGATGTCTGAAATGGAGGAAGAGACGATGACGTGGATAGATGGGGCAGATGGGGACTGTAGACCAAGAGAGGGAGAGGAGCTGTGTGCTGACGACCAGGGATGTGGTGGGGGAGCAGTGGGGGCAGGCTTGTAGGATATACCCTTTGGCTGTTTGATGATACATGGAGGGGATTGTAACCATGGCAGTGAAATGATATATGATAGGATGAATGTAAAACTAATGTTCTCCATGTAAACTATCACATAATTCACAATAAAACACTAAAAAAAAAAAAAAAAAAAGGACAGAGTAGAACTGGCCCATGGAGTTCCCAACACTGCCAATCTTTAATAATAATAATAATAAAATCTAAGAAATAGAAGCAAATGCACAGAGGTGACTGTAATCATAACAATGAAACAATGAGTGTAAAACCGATTTTATCCCATGAATTCACAATAAAAACTTTTTTAAAAAAATGAATGAGACAAGAGGCGGGGCTTGATGGTGGCTAGGGTGGAGGTACACTGAAATTCGCCATCAGCAATAGCACAGAATATCAGGCAAAACAGAGCCAGGGCAGAGCTCCAAAACTCGGAACTACAGAGATAGGAATATCATAAAAGTTTGAAGGCTTATAACTTGTGGAGTTTGGAGCTGAAGTAAAAAATTGCGTACTTTTGAATCTGCTGGGCCGGTCTCGGAGGCTTGAGCCAACATCCTGGGAGAGACCAAGCGGCAGGATGAAATAGGGGCGGCAGAGACACCCCGTAAAAATGCTGCGGGAACCTTGGTACAAAGGCAGATAATAGAGTTTGTCAGTTTTGCTTTATTATGATTTTCTTTTTTTCTTTGGTATCTGGTAATTGGCATGCTCACTGTTTGCCCACCTCCATTCTGGGGAATAGAGGGAGAGCCTGAGCTGAGTTGCCACCTCCATCATCACCGCTGGTGGGTTCTCCTACCAAAAACAAGCACAGATACTCAGCCAAAGCGGAGGCACTGACCTGTTTCCTTTTTGTTCTGTTTTTTGTTTTTGTTTTTTATCACAGGAAAGAGAAGGAGGCTAAAATAACGGAAAGAGAGTTTAAAGGCAAAATCTCTCGGGCAGCTTTGAGGCAGGAACTTAGGACATTAAAGACATACTTATATTAAACTACAGATTTTTCCCCCCTCTTTTTCTTCTGTCCCTCCCTTCTCTTTTCTGTGATTAGAGACTGCAATATTCAGTCTGGTTTTTGCTGGTGCTGTTTTTTCTTTTTCTTTTTTTTTTTTTTTACCCAACTGGTGCAGTTTTGCTGTTATATAGCCCCATTCTGCCTTTGGAGGACTCTTTCTCTCCCTATATTACACGAGAAGAGTCAGCAACCGTACTCTATAAAACACCAAAACCCAGGCAAGAACCAATACCAGCTGCCTTATACCAGGGATACAGACAACACCTGTGAAAATTACTCTGAGTTAAGCAATAAGAAGAGTGAAAAGGGAAGCCCACATCCTGATCACATCTTCCTGGAAGCAATCAGAAAACATAAAAAATCACCAAAAGACATACTCAATTTTGTATTAAGGCCACAGATAAACATTAAACATGTCCAAGAAGCAAAAGCAGAAGACCATATCAGCTCATGTCCAGAAAAAAGATAAAATGTCTGAGATAAAGGACCTAGAAGAAGACCTGGACTCCATTCTGGAAGGAGGGCAGGCCTTGGAAATGCCTGAGAAAGAATTCAGAAAAATGATTATAAAATGTTTCAAAATACTTTACATTGGAGTTGAGAAAAATAAGGAAGAAGTCAGGAAAGTGCTACAGGAACAATCAAATAAGATAGATACAGCATTGAAAACAATTCAAAACCTACAGAAAGAGGTCCAAATGATCAATAACAAAATAACAGAAATAGAGAGCACTCTGAAAGGTCAAAGGAGTATAATAGATGAGAAGGAAAACAGAATCAGTGATCTGGAAGATAAATATTTCAATACCAATAAGATAGAAGAACAAACACAAAAAAGGATTAAGAATTCTGAGGAAGGTCTAAGATTCATGTTGGACAACATGAAGAGGAATAACTTAAGAATTATCGGCATCCCAGAACAAGAAAAATCACACAAGTCCACAGAGGAAAT
>NW_006408670.1:1445319-1455917 GCF_000296735.1 Chrysochloris asiatica
ATAGCTCAATTAAAAAGTGGGCACAGGACATGAACAGACACTTCACTAAGGAAGAGATCCGGGTAGCCAACAAACATATGAAGAAATGTTCACGATCACTAACCATTAGAGAGATGCTAATCAAAACAACAATGAGATATCATCTCACACCAACAATAACAGCAAAGATAAAATAATGTAGAGGACAATAAATGCTGGCAGGGATGTGGAGAGACTGGGACGCTCCTGCATTGCTGGTGGGACTGCAAAATGGTCCAACCTCTCTCGAAAGAAACATGGTGTTTCCTCAGAAGGTTGAAAATAGAAATACCTTATGATCCAGCAATTCCTCTACTTGGTATTTACCCACAAGAAAACCGTGTCACAACACAAGAAGATATATGCACACCAATGTTCATAGCAGCACTATTTACAATAGCAAAAAGATGGAGACAGCTAAAGTCCCACAAAGTCCCATCAACTGAAGAATGGATAACAAACTGTGGTACATACACGCAACGGAATATTATTCTACCTTGAAGAATAACAAGGAAGCAGCAAGCCACCGCATAACATGGATGAACCTTGATGGCATAATGTTGAGTGAAATTACTCAGTCACAAAAAGATAAATACTGCATAGGACCACTACTGTAAAAGAGTAAGAAAAAGAACCCATACTTAAGGGGTGTGTGGTGAATTCTTTGTTGATTGTTGGGAAGTTGGGGATGGGTGAGGGGAGGGATGAGGAGGTGGAGCACAGGGCAGGGATTAGACACAGCAATGTTTGTGTGCTGGGGAGGAGGACTATAGACAAGAAGGGAGAGGGGAATGGAAGAACAAAGCAGATGGGAGAACAATTTGGCAAGTTTGAATGGGCTAAGTGGGACAGAGGTAAAGAATGATGCATGCTCAACCTTGGAACTACAGGACTCTGGGATACAGAGATTGAGACATGTTTGGAATGGGGAAAAGGTGGGAATAGTGTTAAGATGCTTGGCTGTCTTTTGAATCTTGGTTTTCCTTGCATTATAATATAAAATAGACACTGGAGGGGGAGAGAAAGGAATAGTCAGAAACATCACTGTAGAAAGCTTGCAAGCCTATCTTCTCTGCCTATAACTGATTGGAACACCTAAAATGGGGCTACAACGTGCCCAGTGGAAGAGATTCCCTGTGGAGCCTTTGCAATACATAAGACTATAGGTAGAAGCCTGAACCATATCCAGATCTCCAGAGATGGGAAATTTTCACTTGAAAGGATGAACAGACCAGCCTGGAACGGCTAGAAAAATAGAAAAAACTTCTTGAAAGAAAGACCTACATGAAAAATACAAAACAATAGAGGCAGACAGACTGTTACTACAAGAACAAACAAGTTGCTTGCCCAGGAAACATCAAGGCAAGTGGTCAGGTCCCCTCAGTGCAAACCCCCTTCCAAGACTAAGACTCAATGGGAATATATGCTCTGATTGGTGACCATGCTCATCACCGATAAGGGGAAATGAGGGAAAAATAGCAATGAAGTGGCGAGCTAAGCCCTACAAATAGAGAGTGAAGCATTCAGCTGATAAAAAGAGAGGGCATATGCACAAGAACACCCACACTTGCACATAATACCCACTTGACCTGACTTCAATGACTGGATGATCAGAGCTCAATCAGAACTAGAAAGAAGAGGAAAAAAAGAGTAATCTGACGCAATTTGATGAACTTGACCTACACCTATGGAAGCAGTAGGTCAAAAGAGGGAACAAATTCTTACAGCAAGAATCAGGAAAGGTCAGTTCAAAGATACAATACACAGTGGAAAATTGAGAAGGCATAAGAATGCCCAGTGAAGGATATATGTTCATATATTGCTTAAGAAGTCCACTTGTGAACAATCTTCCTGTTCCTCACAAGCAGACAGTTAATGCTAGGACAAAATTGTAAGCATCCTGGTTAATCATTAAAATATTGCTCCAATGCAGAAACAATATAAGAATTTGCTTTTGTATCCATGTATTTTACTTTAAATCCTCTCTCTTTTTTATCCCTTTTGGCCACAAATATTTAAGGAAACACCACCAAAATACTAATTGCTGAAAGGAGCGGAAATAATGTTAAGATGCTTGACTCTTTTATGAATCTTGGTTTCCCTTGCCTACTATTGTAACATAGACACTTGAGGGAGAGAGAAATGAATAGCCGGAAACATCGCTATAGAAAGCTTTCAAGTCCGTCTTCAGCCTATAACTGATTGGACTATCTAAAATGGAGTTAGAATGTGCCCATTGAAAGAGCCTTCCTGTGGAGCCTTTGCACTGAATAAGACCATAGGTGGAATCCTGATCCCAATCCAGAATCTTCTGAGGTGGGAAATTTTCACTTGAAAAGACAAGCAGAACAGCCTGGAGAAGCCCAAGGAACAGAAGATACTTGTTGAAAGAAAGATCAGCAGGAAAAATCAAAAACAAAATCAGCAATCTGATTGACTACTACAAGAACAAACAAGTTGTTCGCCACCAGGAAGCCATCAAAGCAAGCAATCAATTCCCCAGAGGGCAACCCCCCTTCCAAGAATGAAACTCAAAGAGAATACACAATCAGGCATGTAATCTTGCTGGTGACCACATTGGTCTACTGATAAAGGGAAGTTGGGGGAAAAACAGCAATGAAGCTATGAGCTTCATTGACCATGTTCAATAGACTCTTGTCAACCTGGACTGAGACTTGGTTGGCCAACAGCATAGTGAGATCTGGGCACTCCTGAGCCCATGGACAGGAACATAGCCACAGAGGATTAGAGCAAAAAGTGAGGTGTGCAGCTGATATAAAGTGAAGGAAGATGAACAAGAATGTCCATACATGCAGATAGTACCCATTTGACTTAGCTTCAATGGCTGGATGGTCAGAACTTGCCCTGCAGGGTATGCCCTTTAGTTGCTTGAATGTTTACATATTCCTGAATGCTTGGGTGTACATCCAAAAACAAAACAAAACAAAATGGAGAGAATGTAAGCAAATGCTGTTGAATGATGATGCATGGAGGGGATTGTAATCATTGCATTGTAACAAAATATGATAGAATGAATGAAAAGCTGATGTTCTCCCATATAAACGATCACTCAGATTACAATAAAAAGTTAAAAAAACAAAACAAAAAAACCCACTACTTGTCAGTTTCAGCACGAAATGCATGGAGCAACTTATGGAAAAATAGATGTAACAGCTTTTTTTTTTTTTTTTTTACTTTTGTATCCTCCTCTCCCCTGTTTTACCCTCTCTGCCCAGCCCAGCCATCTTCAGGTGGGTGGGAGCACACCCCCAAATCGGTCCAGCGTTGCACCCACAGGGTACAATTTTCTCAAGGCACAAAGAGGAATTCCTTGAAAGCCCCAGAGGTTCCTGCTAATACTTTGATGGCTTTTCATGACGTCTGACTCTGGGATTTAGCCCTAAATTTGACACACCTGGTGTGGCACTGTGAGTTAATGCGCTAGACTGCAAAGCCATTTGAACTGCAAAGTCGGTGGTTCAAGCTCACCAGTCACTCCTTGGAAACCCTATACAGGGTTGCTATGGGTCAGAATCGACTTGACGGCACTTAACAACAACAACAACAAATTTGTTGGGAGGCTTTATTCTTGCCTTATCTAACAAGAGAAAGCAGATCTGACCACACAGCCAATCCATATTTGCACTCTGTAAAAGCTCAACATAAAAGATAAGAGCCAACAGCAACTACTATATACAGGGATGCAGTCATTTTGAGAATTACACAGTGTGTATGCAGATACCTAACTTATCTTCAGAGATAAAAAATATGAACAATCTTTCTTCCATTCATTTCTCAATCTCTATCTGCGCACCTCCACAGTGGTGACTAGAGGGTAGGCATTAGTGAGTGGACAAGCCTACACACCTCTGGATGTTACTACTGTGCATGCAAACTGACCTGAACAAAAAAGACTACAGGACAATCTGCTACAGTTTTGTTTTTATTTGTGTGTGCTTGTTTTTTGTTTTGCTTTTAATTTGTTTCTGTTTTTGGTCCTTTTGGTCTCACTTTTTTCCCTTGGGGTTGGGAGCTTTCTCTCCTTATGTTACCCAAGAAGAAACAACAATCATGGACATATAGCCAAGCTAGACACATACCCTATAACATCCCACCATCTGGATAGGAGCCAATACCAGCTGTTACACATTACATAGATAGCCAACACTTGCTAAGAGTGCTCACAGTTTAGTAATAAGAGACATGAAAACGATAGCCTGGCTCCAGATCAAATCCACCAGGAGACACTCAGTAAGCTAAACAATACAAGAGCATACTTTCCTTTAATCATTGAAAACATATCTAACTATTGAAAATATCCAATAAAAAAACAACAAAAGATTTCAGCATATGTCCAGAAACAGAAAAGAGTAACTGAGACAAATGAGTTGAAGGCAGACATAGACTTCCCATTAGAAGAAAAGCAGGCTTTGGATCTGCCTGAGAAGGAATTCAGAAGAATGATATGGAGACAAATCTAAATATTTCACAGAGGTGTGGAGGAAAACAAGGAAGAAGTCAGGAAAGTGCTACAAGGACAATTAAACAAGATAGATATAGCATTGGAAACAATTCAAAACCTGCAAAAAGAGGTCCAGACGATTAATAATAAAATGTCATTAATGGGCAATATACTCAAAAGGACAAAGGAGTAGAATAAAAGAGATGTAATTCAGAACCAGCTAGCTAGACAACAAATCTCTCAATACTGCTTAAATAGAAGAGCAACCAGAAAAAAGGATTAAAAAAAAATCTGAAGAGAGTCTAAGATTCATGTTGGATAACATGAAGAGGACTAACTTAAGAATTATTGGCATTCTGGAACTGGAAGAATCACAGAAGCCCACAGAGGAGTTAAATGAGGATCTGGTGGAAGAAATTTTCCCTAATGTCTTGTAGGATGAGAAGTTAAGCATTCAAAATCTGAACGAACCTCAGGAAGGATACACCCCAAAGGAAAATCACCAAGACATGTCATAATCAAGCTCTCCAAAATAAAAGACAAGGAGAGAAACCTAAAAGCAGTCAGGAAAAAGAGAAGTGTTAACTTACAAAGGGAAGCAAAACAGATTAAGCTCTGATCTGTCAGTAGAAATCATGCAGTCAAGAAGGCAATGTGGAAACATATATAAAACCCTGAAAAGAAACAACAAAACAAACAAAGCACAGCTGCTAACCAAGAATAGTCTACCCAGAAAAGCTGTTACTAAAACATGATGGTGCAATAAAAATATTCCAGGATAAACACAAGCTAAGAGATTTTGTCAAAGCCAACTCAGTGCTTCAAAAGATCCTAAAGGGAGTTTTTTGGACTGAAAACCAACAAGAACAGACAACAACCAGAGATTGATAGACATGGAAAGACCACATGAAACTCAGTCACAAGATAGCATAGTCCAAAACAGAATAAAACTACAACATCTAATTCAGAGGACCTGGGAATTCAATCAAAGATCAAAATAATAACAATGTCAAAGAAGGGAAACATATAAGAAGAGAAATCCAGGTGGTGAGGTCAGGCAGATTGCAGGAATCAATAGACTATCTTAATTGGAGAAAAAAGTTTGTATATCATAGGATAATCTCAAAGAAAATTAATACTTCACACCATACCATGAAAATGAAGATCCAAGTAGAACATGGAAACATTAAAACTAAGAAAACTGACAAGAAAGAGCACAAAAAATGAACTCAGCATAAGAATACATGTGTAACAGAGAAATGAGCAGCACCACAAAAAAACTAACATAATGACAGCAATTAATTTATACATATCGATAATTACTCTGAATGTCAATGTATTTAATGCACCAGTGAAGAGACAGAGAGTGGCAGAATAGATAAGAAAACAAGACCCTTCAATATGTTGCCTGCAAGAGATACACCTTACACACATAGACAAAGATATACTGAAAATTAAAGAGTGGAAAAAAATATACAAAGATAGTTGCAATAATCACATGCAGGAGTGGCAATACTAATCTCTGATAAAGTAAACTTTAAGGCAAAAAGCTGCATAAAGAGATAAAGAATGACATTAACTCATGATTAAAGGGTCAATTGAGCAAGAGGAAATAACCATAAAAATATCTACACTTCCAGTGAAAGAGGCCCGAGATATATAAAGCAACCCATACTAGAAGTGAAGAAAGAAATAATCAAATCTACAATGATAGTGGGAGATTTTAATACGCCACTTTTGAAAACAGACTCAACAACCAGAAAGAAACTCCACAAAGACACAGAGGAATTAAACAGTACAATCAATCAACTTGATCTCAAAAATGTGTACAGAGCATTCAACCGAAAAACAGCACAATACACATTCTTTTCCAGTGCACATGGAACATTCTCCATAATTGACCATGTGTTTGGCCTCAAAACAAGCCTCCATAAATTTACAAACCTCAAAATAATACAAAGTATCTTTTCGACCACAGTGCTATAAAATTAGAAATCAACAATTGGAAGACCAAGGAAATAAAGTCAAATATATGGAAACTGAATAACACCCTGTTGAAAAGCCAGTAGGTAGTAGAAGATATTAAATGTGAACTCACAAAATTCTTAGAAATAAATGAGAACCAAAACACAACATACCAAAATCTTTGTTACATGGCAAAAGCGGTGCTGAAAGGACTGCAATAAATGTACACATCCAAAAAGAAGAAAGAACCAAAATTAACACATTAACACAGTATCTCCAACAATTAGAAACAGACCAAGAAAGGAACCTACAGTCATCAAAAGACAAGAAATAATAAAGATTGTTGTTGTTGTTTTTAAGTGCCGTCAAGTCGGTTCCGACCCATAGCGACCCTGAATAGGGTTTCCGAGGCTGTAAATCTTTACGGGAGTAGAAAGCCTCATCATTCTCCTGCAGAGTAGCTAGTAGTTTCAAACCACTGACCTTGTGGTTCTCAGCCCAATTCATATCCACTATGCAGAGCAGAAATAAATGAGATAGAAAACAGAAACAACTATGGAAAGAATCAACAGGAAAAGAAGCTGGTTCTTTGAAAGGATTAATAAAATTGGCAAACCGTTGGCAAACCTAACAAAAGAAAAGAGGGAGAAAACACAAATAACAAGCATAAGAAACCATATGGGCGATGTCACAATGGAAACAACGGACATAAAAAAGATAATAACAGAATACTATTAAAAGTTGTACTCCAACACATTTTAAAATTTAGAAGAGATGCATAAATTGTTAGAAAAACACAACCTACCTAAACTTACACAGAATGAAGTAGCAGGCTTGAACAGACCTGTAACAAAAGAAGAAATTGATCAGGTCATTAAAAAAAAAAAAAAATCCCAACCAAAAGAATTCCAGGACCAGATGTATTCACTGTTGAGTTTTACCAAACATTTGGGGTAGAGCAGTCACTATTTCTGCTCAAATTATTCCAGAATATGGAAAAGGATGGAAAACTTCCTAATACATTTTATGATACAAGCATAACCCTCATACAAAAATGAGGGAAGGACATCATTAAGAAACAAAATTATAGAACAATATCCCTCATAAACATATATGCAAAAATTCTCAACAAATTCTAGCAAACAGAATCCAACAAATCATCAAAAAAGTATGCATCATAACCAAGCCAGATTTATATCAGGGATGCAAGGATGGTTCAACAAAAGGAAAAAGGAAGTAAAAGTCTCTCTATTTGAAGACAAAATGATCTTATACATAGAAATCCCCAAAGACTCAGCAAAAAACCTATACCTCATTAGAAGATTCATCAAAGTGGCAAGCTACCACTTCAACATACAAAAATCAGTTGGATTCCTCAATACTAATAATTACAGTGCTAAAAAGGACATTAGGAAAACAACGCCATTTACAATTGATACCCAAAGGATGGAATATCAAGAAATAAATGTAACCAGAGAAACAAAGAACCTATACAAAGAAAACTTCAATACACTATTATAAGAAACCAAAAGAAACTTACAAAACTGGAAGAATATGCCATGCTCCTGGTTAGGAAGATTTAACATTGTGAAAACGTCAGTACTTCCCAATGCAATCTACACATATAATGCAATCCCAATCCAGATTCCAATGGCATTCTTCAAAGAGATGCAAAAAGACCCAGGATAAGCAAAGCACTGCTTAAGAAGAAGAACAAAGTTGGAGGCCTCTCACTCCCTGGTTTCAAAATTTACTACACAGCTATGGTGGTCAAAAGAGCTTGGTACAATGAAAGATACATCGATGAATGGAATAGAATTGAGAATCAAGAAATTAATTTATATGTGAAAATAAGTCCACATATAGCCAACTTATTTTTAACAAAGGGCCTAAGCATATTGCATGGGGAAGAGATAGTCTCGTCAACAGATTTTGGTTGCAGAACTAGAAAGTGATATGCAAAATTTTGAAACAAAACCTTTACCTCACTCCATTAAAAAAAAAAAAAAAAGAAGACTCAGCATGGATTAAAGCCTTAAATGTGAATCCCAGTATTATAAATGCAATTAAAAAATAGGGACAAATTGAGGGCTCTAATACAGGGCATAAGGAGCTCTCATAGTGTAGTGGTTACGAATTGGGCTGCAAACCTTAAGATCAGTAGTTTGAAACTACCAGTTGTTCCACAGGAGAAAGATGAGGCTTTCTGCTCCCATAAAGATTTATAGCCTCGGAAACCCTGTACAGGGTTGCTATGGGTCGGAATCGACTTGACAGCACTTAACGACAATACAAGGCACACACAGACTACCAAACATTGTGAAAATTGCACAAAGAAAAGAAGACAAAACAGATGACTGGGACATACTAAATATTAAAATCTTAGTGCATCAAAAGAGTAAAAAGGGAGCCCATAGAATGGGAAAAAATATTTTGAAATGACACATCACATAAGGGATTAATTTATAAAATATATAGGAAATGACAACACCTCTACAAGAAAATAACACAATAAAAAATGGGCACTGGTGGAGGAGCATTACACTGGAAGGACAAGGGGAAAAGAAGAACAAGGCAGAGGGGAGAAGAGTTAGGCAGGTTTGCATGGTCTAAATGGGACAGAGGTAAATAACTATGTAAGCACAACCTTGGAACTACAGGGCACTGGGGTACAAGGATTGAGGCATGGTTTAAAGGGGAAATAATCTTAAAAAGCTTGGCTATCTTTTGAATCTTGGTTTCCCTTACCTGCTATTGTAAAATAGACATGTGAGAGGGAGAGAAAGGAATTGCCAACAAAGTCGCTACAGAAAACTTGTAAGTCACTCTTCAGCTTATAACTAATTGCAATACCTAAAATGAGGTTAGAACGTGCCCAGTGAAAAAGGCTTCCTGCGGAGCCCTTGCACTGAAGAAGACCATGGGTGGAATCTTGACCATCATCCAGAATCTTCCGAGGCGGGAAATTTCCACTTGAAAGGACAAGCAGACCACCTTGCAATGGCTAGAAAAACAGAAGATACTTCTTGAAAGAAAGACCAGCAGGAAAAACAAAAACAAAAACAAAACAATAGGCAATCTGATTGACTACTACAACAACAAACAAGTCATTTCCCCAAGAGCCTTCAAAACAAATAGTCAGGTCTCCTCAGGGTAAACCCCCTTCCAAGACTAAAACTCAAGGGGAATATATGAACAGGCACGTGGTTGTTGGTCACTGATAAAGGGAAGTGGGGGGGAAATAGCAATGAAGTTGTGAGCTAAGTCCAGCCACATTCAGTAGACTCCTGTTAACCTGGACTGAGACCTGGTTAACCAGCAGTATGACGAGACCTGGTGACTCCTGGTCCCAGGGACAGGGACATGGCCACAGAGGACCAGAGCGGAGTGTGAAACATCTAGCTAATATGAAGTGGTGGAAGATGCACAAGAACACCCATACTTGCAGATAGTACCTACTTGACCTGGCTTCAAAGGCTGGATGATCAGAACTCGACTAGAGGAAGAAAGAAGAGGAAAAAAGAGTAATTTGCTACAATTTTATGAACTTGACCTATGCTTGTTGATGCGGTAGGTCAAAGGAGGGAACAAAGCTTTACAGCGAGGATCATTCCCACCACTTGGTATCCATGGTCGACAAGGATGGACAACTTAGACATTGAATACCCGATATGGGGGGGGCTACAAAGGCAAGAAGTGACTGGCTTATAAGCTTTCAAGAGGGAACTTACTTCCAGAGGGTGCAGTGAAAGGCAGAATCTCCACTGAGTGTTTTCCAACCTGTCTGGATAGGCTGATGAAAGGAGATGGGGATAAGACCCTTGTGGTGTAATAGTGAATGATTGCTATCAGGACTGGCTATGAGTATTGGAAAGGTAAAGGCAGACGTTTTGTAACAAAAGGAGGGAAGTATTTTATTTTGCAGTCCAGGAGCGGAGGTCCCTGGAACCATCAAGGGAGAAAAGTTGGCAGAGGCCATGTCACCAAGGGGCAGAGCGGCGGAGGACCCTAAGCATGAAGGGCTCATTGTTAAGCAAGGCCACAATGGGTCTCCCCTTGGAAGGCAAGGCCCCAGGAGGGATCTCATGTGGGGACTCTGAAGTTTCTGTCACTTTGTTTTATTCAACTTATTTTTAATTTTCTTGATTTTATA
>NW_006408670.1:1456017-1459088 GCF_000296735.1 Chrysochloris asiatica
CTTATTTTTAATTTTCTTGATTTTATAATAAAAGTTTTCAGTAGAATCTTAGTAAGAATTATATTAGAGATTTGAAACTTGTTTTTAGGCACCTTCACACCATATTCAATCATGCGTAGTCCTAAAGAATGCTTTCCACACTAACAATAGGTTTCACCACTAGGAAAAAACAGCTAAAGTTTTTTGCCAGTCCAAGTTTAAGATTACATTCAACATTCCGTGTAGTTTCAGTCAGGGACATCAAGACCTCTAGAAAATTAGCTAAAAATGCAATTTAGGGCAAAGGGAATAGTAATAGATCATAAGCAGAAATTTAACTACATGTTTTGTATAAAGAAGTTTTTAGTATAAGGAAGTTGTTTCGTTTCTTCTTAACTACAAAACTGTAAGTGCTTCTTGTTTTTCTTGTTTAATCAATCATGAGAAATAACTGTGTTGTCAGTTACCATAGCAAATAATGTTTAGGTACTTGTTGTGATTAATGAATCTATGGAAAATAATAGGTGAGGGTAGAAATAGGAGTTAAGATTTAGAATTATGTTTTAAGGTTAACCTGACATTTTAGGATGTCAGAAAGATTAAGGTATTTTAACAAGATCATTTGTTTAATGCTTCAAAGAATTGACTGTGTATGAGATCATAGTGTACTGTAACGGTATATAAGGAGCTGAAAAAATTAAGTAACAGACAGATTAAAAATCATTAAAATCATGATCATCAGAACTCAGCACAAATCGACTCCGTGTGATTTATTTCTTCAGCCGACTCCACACATTCCTTCATGAGTCCCCCTAATAAGTGTGTCGGGGCTGGCCCCCGGCAAAAAGTGAAGTGCAGAACCCTATCCAGAGAAGCACTGATGCCAGAGATGGAAGCAGAAACGATGACGTAGAGAGATGGAGCACCTGGGGACTCTAGACTCAGGGATGGAGAGGGTCTGTGTGCTGACAGCTAGGGGTCAGGTTTGGGGGGGGTGTGCCCTTTTGTTGTTTGATGATGCATGTAGGGGATTGTAATCATTGCAGAAGAAAATAAGATAGGATGAATATAAAGCTAATGTTCTCCCTTGTGAACTATCACATAATTCACAATAAACACTTTAAAAAATATTTATCTATCATGTGATCTCCAGCATCATTTCTATCACCAAGGCCATATTTTCCAACTACTGGTTCTTCCTCTTTATTTCCAACCTTTGCATTCCAGTCACCAGTAATTAACAATTCATCTTGAGTACGTGTTTGATCAATTTCAGGTGAAGAAGTTGGTAGAGTTCTTTAATTTCATCATTACTGGCTTTAGTCGTTAGTGAGTAAATATGAATATTAGTGGCATTAACTTGTCTTCCTTGTAGGTATATGGGTATTATCCTACCACAGACAGCATTGTACTTCATGACTAAACTTGATATATTCTTTTTGATGATAAATATGACACCATTCCTCTTCAATTTGTCATTCCTATCATAGTAAATCATGCTATTGTCAGATTCAAAATGATCAATACCAGTCCATTTCACCTCACTAATGTCTATGATATCTGTGTTTATGCATCCCATTTCATTTTTTACAATTTCCAATTTTCCTAGATATATATTTTGTAATTCCATGTTCTGATTATTAATACATGTTTACAGCTGTTTCTCTTCATTTAGACATGCTCCTAATAGATGCCAAATCAATATTTTTAAATAAAGGCATTAATGACATAAGAACTTTCTCTCATATTGTAACATTCTACTGGAAACTGAAAAACCATGACCTTATGTTACCTGAGTATCTGAGACTTCATTTGTATTTGACAAATAAAGTTTTTCAACCTAACTGATAAAAAAAAAAAAAAAAAAAAGAGTGCATGAGATCAATCTGTATTTGTTATCAACAAGCAAATATTCAGAAATGGAAACCACTTACTATGTTCCCTAGGGAATCTGCTTCTTATACAATATACTTCCAAAATATCAGCCATTGAAAACCCTATGGAGCACAGTTCTACTCTGACATCCATGGGGTCTCCATGAGTTGGAATCAGCTCTACAGCAACTTGGACTAGTACTGATGATTAATTAGACCCAGATAATCTCTGTTACTTAAAGTCAGTTATGCCATATGATGTAACACAATCACAGGTTTGGGAGATGACAGGAGTGTGGAATGTTAGAGATTGTTGCTGTTGTTGTTCAGTGCCGTCAAGTTGGTTCCAACTCATAGCGACCCTTTATGAACCCTGTATGTTCACGGAGGAGCGGCTGGTGAACTTGAACTGCAATTCAAACCGACTCTCTGGGGGAATTCCTAGAAATTCTGCGAACCACAGATGCGATTTTTCTTCATGCTTAAGATCATCAGGTCTGTCTTCAACAAAGGATGATTTCTTTTAGTGCTTAAAAATGGGTTTGAAAAATAAATAGTAAAGTTAGACACTAACCTGGGTCACTGACAGCCACTTGCCACTAAGGGTGAATGAAGGTGGGGAGTTGGATGGATAATCTGATGGCAGTTCAAAGCTCAGCACAAGGGGAGGCAGAAAGCAGACCATATGCTCCTTGCCATTATTCTGCAGACCATCGGCTCCATTGTCTGGATTAGATACAAAGATGTGAAACAATCGATTGGTCAACAACCCAGTGAAAGGCTTAACTAAGCCAATGTTTTTGTTGTTAATTGCTGTCTAGTTAGTTCTGACTCACGGTGACCCTGTACTGGGTTTCCGAGGAGCTTGAATCACCGACCTTGCGGTGAACAGTTCAGCACTTAACACTACAGAGACACACCAGGACTCCAACTCTACCAATAGATGGAAAAAATCCTCCACCAAAACACAATCCCTCCTCTAACTTTAATTATACTGCCAACCCCTTAGGAAAAAAATAAAAATAAGTCTTATTGGAAGCACTTGAAAATAAATTAAGCAAAATAAAAAGACAAAATATACAGAAAACATTTTTCTTAAAAAAAAAAAAAAATCAACCCTTTTAAAATATACTTTTCAGTGGGTTTTAATATACTCACAGAATTGTGCACCCCTATCTAATTTTGGGAGCACAGTGCGCTCTGTAGGATAAGCACTGG
>NW_006408670.1:1460060-1461542 GCF_000296735.1 Chrysochloris asiatica
GCCTGACCCAAGCCATGGTATTTTCAGTAAACTCATATGGATGCGAAAGCTGGACAGTGAATAAGGAAAACCATAAAATAATTGATGTTTTTGAATTATAGTGTTGGAGGAGAATATTGAAAGTGCCACAGACTGCCAAAAGAACCACTAGGTCCGTTTTGGAAAAAGTGCAGCCAGAGTGCTGTTTAGAGGCCAAGATGGCCAAACTTTGTCTCTCATACTTTGAACATATTGTCAGGAGAAAGATATCATGTTTGGTAAGGTTGAGGGTCAGAGCAAAAGAGGAAGACCTCCAATGAGACAGATTGGCCACGCGGCAGCTTCGATGAACTCAAGTGTGGCAACAATAGTGAGGTTGGCCCAGGATCAGGCAGTATTTCATTCTGCTGTGCATAATGTCACTATGGGTCGGTACCGACTCGATGGCACATAAAAACAAAAACAAATGGCTAGAAAAGTTAATGGACTATAAGACAATCTCAAAGAAAGATAACACTTCACAACATACCAAGAAAATGAAAAGTCAAGAAGAGCATAGAAACATTAAAAGTATGAGGAAACTCACAAGAAAGAACACACAAAGCATGAACTCAACAAAGGAAGACACACAGAACAGAAAATCAGCAACAGCACACACACAAAAAACCATAATGGTAGCAATTAATCCATACCTATTGATAATTAAACTGAATATAAACGGATTAAATGCACCTGTTAAGAGACGGGAGAGTGGCAGAAAGGATAAGAAAACAAGATCCTTCAATATGCTGTTTGTAAGAAACACAGCTCACACACGGGGACAAAAACAGCTTAAAAGTAAAAGGATGGAAAAAATATACCAAGCTAATTGCAATAATAATAATAATAAATGAATAAGAGTGGCAGTACTAAACTCTAATAAAAGAAACTTTAAGGCAAAAACCAGTATAAGGGATAAAGTTGGACATTATCTCATGATTAAAGAATTGTACTCCAAAAATTTAGAAAACTTAGAAGAGATGGATACATTTTTTTTTTAAATGTCTTATTGTGAATTATATGATAGTTTATATGGGAGAACTTTAGTTTTACAGTCATTCCATCTTATAACATCTCACTGACATGGTTCCAATCCCCTCCATGCATCATCAACCACCCAAAGGGTATATCCCAGAAACCCACCCCCTACACTTCCCCCTCCTTCCCCTAGTTTTCTGCCCACAGTCCCTTTCCCTCTCTGGGTCCAAGGTCCCCAGTCGCTTCATCACTCCAAGTAATCATCTCTGTCTCTATCTCAGGCATCTCTGTTTCTCTGGGTAGGGTCCTGCTCTCGGCTCTTCTCTGTTGATGCTCCCAGAGGCCTCCGCTCCTATCCTGGAGAATTAATCACCCCCTTCCTTGTTACAAAACTTCCACCTTTGCATTTCCAACCCTCATAATCTGTCCTGATAAGCATTATTCACTACAGTATCACGAGTTACCCATCTGTATCTCCTTTCATCA
>NW_006408670.1:1463743-1467111 GCF_000296735.1 Chrysochloris asiatica
AAAAATCAAAAAATCAGTTGGATTTCTCTATAACAAAATAACAGTGCTGAAAAGGACATTAAGAAAGCAATACCATTTACAATAGCTATGCAATACAAAAGGATGCAATATTTAGGAATAAATATAACCAGAGGAACAAAGAAAACTAGAAAACAGTACTACAAGAAACCAAAAGAGACCTATAAAAATGGAAGAATGTACCATATTCCTGGATGGGAAGACTTAACATTGTGAAAATGTCAATACTGCCCAAAGCAATTTGCATATATATTGCAATCCCAATCCAAATTCCAACAACATTCTTCAAAGAGATGGAAAAAACAATTACAAACTTTATATGGAAAGGAAAGAAACTCAGGATAAGCAAATCACTGCTTAAGAAGAAGAATAAGGTTTGAGGCCTCTCACTCCGTGACTTCAAAATTTACTACATAGCTACAGTGGTCATAACAGCTTGGTTCTGGAACAATAAAAGACACATATATCAATGGAACAGAATCAAGAATCCAGAAATTAACCCATCTACATACAGCCAACTGATTTTTGACAAAATACCTACGTATATCACATGGGGAGGTGATAGTCTCTTCAACAGATGGTGCTGGCAGAATTGGAAAGCAATATGGAAAAGATTGAAACAAGACCTTTACCTCACACCTTATATTAAATCCAATTGAACATGGATTAAAGATCTAAATGTGAATCCCTGAATTATGAAGTCCATCAATGAAAAAATAGGGACAAATGTGAGGGCACTAATTCAGGGAATACACAGACTACCAAACATTTTGAAACCTACACAAACAAAAGGAGACAAAATAGATGAGTGGGACATACTAAAATTTAAAAACTTAGGTACATCAAAAGACTTCACCAGAAGAGTAAAAAGGGAACCCATGGAATGGGAAAAAATCTTTTGCAATGACACATCAGACAAGGGATTTATTTCTAAAATATGTAGGAAAGTACAACACCTCTACAAGAAAAAGACAAATAACTCAATTAAAAAATGGGCAAAGAACATGAACAAACAATTCACCAAGGAGGAGATCCAGGCAGCCAACAAACATATGCAGAAATGTTCACGATCACTAACCATTAGAGAGATGCAAAACAAAACAACAATGAGATATCATCTCACACCAGTAAGAACAGCAAAGATCAAAAAAAGTAGAGGACAATAAATGCTGGCGGGGATGTGGAGAGACAGGGACGCTCCTGCATTGCTGGTGGGAGTGCAAAATGTTCCAACCTCTCTGGAAAGCAATATGGTGCTTCCTCAGAAGGTTGGAAATAGAAATACCTTATGATCCAGAAATTCCTCTACTTAGTATTTACCCACAAGTAATACGAGCCATAACACATGTAGATATATGCACACTAATGCTGATAACAGCACTATTTACAATAGCAAAAAGAAGGATACAAAGTGTCCATCAGTTGAAGAATGGATAACAAACTGTGGTACATACACACAATGGAATATTATGCAACCTTGAAGAATAACAAGGAGGCTGCAAGCCACTGCATAACATGGATACACTTTGAGGACATTATACTGAGTGAAATTAGTCAATCACTAAAGGAGAAATACTGCATATTACCACTACTGTAAAGACTAATAAAAAGATCCTATACTAAAGGGCAGGGGATTTTTTGCTGGTTAATGGGATGTGGGGGGTGTGGTGAGGGTAGGGAGGGAAAAGTGGAGCACAGGGCAGGGAATAGACACAGGATTGTTTGAGTGCTAGGGAGGGGGCAATATACAAGAAGAGGGAAGGGAATAGAAAAACAAAGTGGATGGGAGAGCAATTAGGTAAGTTTGCATGGGCTAAGTGGGACAGAGGTAAATAATGATATATGCACAACCTTCGAACAACAGGGCTCGGATTGAGACATGGTTGGAATGGAGAAAAAGGAGGAAATAATGTTAAGATATTTACCTGTCTTTTTAATCTTGGTTTCCCTTGCATTCCATTAAAAAATATACACTTGAGGGGGAGAAAAACAAATAGCCAGAAATATCACATAGAAAGTTTGTAAGTCCATCTTCTGCCTATAACTGATTGGAATAACTAAAATGGGGCTACAATGTGCGGAGCCTCTGCATTACAGAAGACCATAGGTGGAATCCTGAACAGCATCCAGAATCTTCAGAGGTGGGAATTTTCCACTTGAAAGCACAAGCAGACCAACCTGGAGGGGCTAGAAGAACAAAAGATAATTCTTGAAAGAAAGACTGACAGGAAAAATACAAAACAATATAGACAGACTGACTGATTATTACAAGAACAAGCAAGTTGCTCACCCAGGAGACATCAAGGCAAATGGGGGTCCCCTCAGAGCAAACCCTCTTCCAAGACTAAGACTCAATGGGAATACACACTCTGATTGGTGACCACGTTTATCACTGATAACAGGAAGTGAGGGAAAAACCACAATGAAGCTGTGAGCTAAGGCCTACAACATTCAATAGACTCCTGTTAACGCAGGTGAAGATGCTTCCTGCAGAGCATTGTCAGTGTATATGAACTTAGGTGGATTCCTGATCCCCATCCAACATCTTCTGAGGTAGGAAATTTCCACTTGAAAAGACAAGCAGAACAGTCTGGAGAAGCCCAAGGAACAGAAGATACCTCTTGAAAGAAAGACCAGCAGGAAAAATCAAAAACAATAACAGCAATGACATTGACTGCGACAAGAACAAGCAAGTTGTTTGCCACCTGAGAACCATAAAGGCAAGCAATCAAGTCCCCTCAGGGCAAACCCCCTTCCAAGACTAAAACTTAAAGGGAATACATGAGCAGGCATGCAATCTTGCTGGTGACCACGTTGATCTACCGATAAGAGGAAGTGGGAGGAAAACAGCAATGAAGCTGTGGGATAAGTCTGACCATGTTCAATAGACTCCTGTCAACCTGGATTGAAACCTGGTTGGCTACCATTATAGTGAGACCTTGGGACACCTGAGCCCATGGCCAGGAACATAGCCACAGAGAACTTGAGTAAAGAATGAAGCATCCAGCTGATATGAAGTGAGGGAAGATGCACAAGAATGCCCATCCTAGCAGATAATACCCATTTGACCTAGCTTCAATGGCTGGATGATCAGAACTTGACTAGAGGAAGAAAGAAGAGCACACACAAAAAGTGTATTCTGCTACAATTTGATGAACTTGACCTTTACGTATAGATGTAGTAGCTTAAAAGAGGGAATGAATCTTTACAGTGAGGATTATTCCCATCCCCACTGTTCACAGGGTTGAGAGGGATGGGTAACTTAGACATTTGTTGTTGTTGTTAAGTACCATGGAGTCGATTCTGACTCATAGTGACCCTGTACAGGGTTTCCGAGGCTGTAAATCTTT
>NW_006408670.1:1468304-1469655 GCF_000296735.1 Chrysochloris asiatica
CATCTTTCTCCCGCGGAGCGGCTGGTAGTTTCGAACCGCTGACCTTAAGGTTCACAGCCCGATTCGTAACCACTACGCTACCAGAGCTCCTTAAAAGAAGGGAGTAGTTATGTTTTATTTCAGGAATGGACAATACCAGGAACATCAAGAAGGAATAGCATGAATGGAGCTTAGGCTACCTGCCTGAAGAAGCAGCAACAACATGGAAAGATGGAGCAGCTATGGACTGGACTCTAGGCCCATGGACTGAATGAGGCTGTATGCCTTCAGGCTGGAGACTGCATTTTGAGCATTTATGTGTGCATCAAATATTTCTGATTTGCTAATTTATGAAATATAAGGGGGAAATAGGGCTGGTGCATTTTTGATTGTACATGTTTTATTTATATTATGTCAGGTGCAAGTATGATGCAATCTAATGCAGGCAGAATTAGCTCTACTCTTAGGGACATCCAGATATGATACACTTTATGAGGACTTTAGAAAAGTAAATGAAGATGAGACTAATAAGTGTAATGAGAAAGGATGAAGATTTATCATAATTTCTCAAGATAGTCCATCTTTAGGAATAAAGGATTCATGAAATTGCTAGACCAGACATAGGTTATTGATTCACACCCAGAGATATCTAAGCAAGATGAACTGGGGAAAGTGGGGGAAGAAATCTGTTCTAGGACTAGGAACTTTAAATAAGAACACAGTCAATAAGACCATGGACACCATACATGCTAGATTGTGGAACTCGGGGGGAAGGGAAAATGGGACATTCCGATAGACTGTAAAACTCCATAGTGCCCAATTAAAGGGGAACTAGAGGAGGTGCTTCTTCAAGATGGGGGAATAGAACTGTTTGTGGGCCAACTATACTGCATGTCTGCCAGTGTCTACTGGGTTTGGTGTCAGGTTTTCCAAAATTGAATAACAAAAAAACCCTCACTCTCACTTAAAAAAAAAAATAATAATAATTGTCATGCGATAATGCTATATATGACAAAACTATCCCTCAAATTGAAGAATAAGGAGAAATGAAGACATTTGCAGATGTTAAAAAAAGAAAACTAAGGGATTTGGCACTACTAGATCTGTCGTACAAGATCTGCTGAAAGGCATCTTCCAGGCTAAAATGAAAGTCTTTGAAGCTGTACAATCAACTAAAGTATAAATAGTAAATATAGATTAACAGGTAAATATAAAAAGAGTATGAACCTCGGCAACCTAAGACAGAGTCATTGCCATGCTGCAACGAATTTCGATTTCGATGACGGGTAAGACTGAGGAATTCACACTGACAGCCTAAGACAGGCAGCGTCCCTTAAACAAATAATAAATAAGGGGGAATCTGATGCAGACC
>NW_006408670.1:1469755-1475718 GCF_000296735.1 Chrysochloris asiatica
TCAGCGGTTCAAAACTACCAGCCGCTCCGCAGGAGAAAGATGAGGCTTTCTACTCCCGTAAAGATTTACACCCTCGGAAACCCTGTACAAGGTCGCTATGGGTTGGAACTGACTCGACGGCACTTAACAACATAAGCTTTTAAGAGGAAGCTTAGTTTCTAAGGGTACGGGGAAAGTAGAATCTCCACTGTGTGATTTCCATCCTGTCTAGATGGGGCTGGTGAAAGGAGATGGGGATTAGACTCTTGTGGTTCAGTAGTGAATAATTGGTATCAGAAGAGATTGCAATTTTAAAGGTAGACGTTTTGTAACAAAAGAAGGGGAGTGGTTGATCTTCCAGTCTAGAAGTGGATGGCCCTGGGACCATCCATTATGGGAAATTAGCAGAGTGTGGGACCCTATTCAAAGAAGCAGCGGTGCCAGAGATGGGGGCAGAGACAATGATGTGGAGATATGGAGCAGCTGGGGACTCTAGATTCAAAGAGGAACAGGGGCTATATGCTGGAGGCCTGAGAGCAGACTTGCAGGGTATGCCCTTTGGTTGTTTGAATGGTTATATATTCCTGAGTGCTTCGGTGTACATCCAAAAAAAAACCAGAGGGAATGGAAATAAATGCTGTTGAATTATGATGCATGGAGGAGATTGTAGTCATGCAATGAAACAAAATACGGTAAGATGAATGTAAAGCTGATGTTCTCCCATGTAAGCTATCACTCAATTCACAATAAAAACTTAAAACAATAAAAACAATAACACTACGACTAAGCTACTGTGATACAGATTTAAGTGGCCAAACATGACAAAAAATAAAGAGTACAAAATTATTGTTTTTAATAAAAAAATATCCTGGTGAGATGAGGAAATCTTATTTCCAGAGTTGCAACATAATCCTATTCAAATTAACTACTTTCAAATAACTATTATGAGACATGGAAAGAAAAATGAATTTATGACCCATACATAAGCAGGAAAAAATTAACTGCCTGCATTATTGATCTAGTTTTGTTGTTGTTGGTATGTGCTGTCGAGTTAGCCACCCTGTATAGGGTTTCTGAGTAGCGAATGGTGAGCTTGAACCACTGACCTTGCAGTTCAAACCAATTTTGCAGTCCAGAGCATTAACCCACGGCACCACATCAGGACTCCGTTTATCTAGCTTAGTCATAACAAAAAAAAAAAAAAAAAAATTACCATAAGTGGCTGGCATTAAAGAACAGAAATTTTTTTCTCACAGTTTTGGAGTCTATAAGTCTAAATATGGACATCAGCTATAAGGGAGAGAGTTTGTTAGAGTTTCTTGGAATTCCTTGCTTCCTTTCATTCCGCTTAGTGTTTCTCTGAGTATGTCCATCTCTTTTTATAAGACACCACTCATAAATTAACAGGCATATAAACCATCCTACAGCAGTGGATTCATTAATATAACAAAATTAATGTATATTCCCCAAATAACATCATATTTACTTGAGCATGGGTTAGGAATTTCACAATTATTTTGAGGGACACAATTTAATTCATAGCACTATCCACAAGGAACTCCAAGCATTGGATTTATTATACAAACCTTTTGAATAAAGTTTCTTAAATATGCACAAAGAACTAAAGGAATCCTGGAAAATTTTTACCAAATGGAGAATACCAGTAAAGAAATAGAAATTATAAAAATGATCCAAATAACAATGATTGAGCTGAAAATACCATAACTGAAATAAAAAATTTACTACAGAAGGGCAGTAGCAGATTTGACCAAGTAGAAGAAATATTAACAAACACGTTGATAGTCAAATGAAATTATACATTCTTAAAAGTAGAAAGAGAAAATATGCAGAAAAATGAACAGAGACTGAGACGCGAGAGACAACATCAACCATGCCAATATACACATCACAGAAGTCCCAGAAGTAAAGGAGAGAAAAAAGGGAGCAGAAATAACATTTGATTAAATAATGGCAGAAAAATTACCAAAACTGATGAAAGATCTGAATATATACAACCAAGAATTTCTACAAACTCTAAGTGGATAATTTCAAAGAAACACTCTAGTTCAATTGTAGAAAAACAAAGAATTGCAAAAGAAGAAAGAGAAAAGTGCCTTGTCTCATATAAATGATCCTCAATAAAATTAACAACTGATTTATCCTCAGAAATCAAGAATGCAGTGTATAATATTTTTAAAACATCAAACATAAAAACACTTGTCATAGCATCTGCCCATGTCTACTGGGTTGGGTGCTCGATTTTGCAAAATCAAATAAAGAAAATCTCACTGTGACTAAAATGAGTACAGATTGGATTTCTTGAGTGTTTGTCAGCATCGACAAAGTTTCTCACAATTTTGAGGGCCTGTCTGAGTTTTTCTGCCCACTTGAAGTGACAGCCCTAGTGGAAAAGGAGACGTTCCCCACCTTGGTTTCAGATCACCTAAAGGGTGATTCCCCCCACCCCCCAGTGAGAGCCAAGACCCTAGACTGTTACGAAAAAGAATTAATGAGAGAGATGTGAAACACTGAGAACAGACTAACTGTGACAACCAAGTAATCTTGTGCATAAGCCAGGGAGGGAAAATTGGACTGTAACCCACTGGTGGTTGGGAATTTTCGGGGGTCTTGTGGGTGACTGAGGTGCATGTTAGATGCAAAGTAAGTGTGGCGTCCCAACCTGATCAGAAACAGACAAAACAAAAATCTCTGGGTTGTGTATGAGAAATCTCCAGAACAGGGAAATTGGCTATACAGGGGAACTCAGACACCAAGACCAATAGAAAATGGGGAATGGAATTCTAGGCCAAAGGAAGGAGGGAGCAGGAAAGACTCCCACAGACATTACTTCTGACAACCCTTCAGGGAGAATGTTGAGGGCTTGGGGGGCCAGTTACCAAAGCTGAGAAAAATATATACAAAAGTTGGGGTGCATGCAAAACCTCCAGGAGTGCACAGGGAATCAGATTCTTGTCTGGTTAGTAGGGAGTAGTGGAATGGAATACCAAAGCCATTGATGAACTGTTAAGAGAGGCTCAAAATGTTTTTGTAGAGAGAAGGAGGAGCAAAAGCATGAGGCTAGAACAAGATCCCACTTCTCTAGGGAAGTAGGGCAGTGATTACAGTGTTAGAGCTCCTCAGAGGAAAGGAAGGAGGGGACTGGGCCAGGTCCTCAAGCCTCCCAGCATACATTATAAGTGTGGGAAGACAGGCCATTTCAAAAGACAATGTCCAGAGATCAATTCCTGAGAAACTATGTGCTGGCCCTTTCTGCTTTGCTAATCCTCAGATTAAAAAGACTCTTGGCCCAGACCCCTTCCCTCGAATTCACCATTCATCACTTCCAACTGGTAGACTTGGTGCTGATAAGACCTGGAAATACAACAGACTCCATCTGGACAGAGAGGGCCCTTACCAGGTATGGTTGACCATTGAGACAGCTGCCCAGACCACGGAGAAGGGGTGGACTCACTATACTCAAGTAAAGAGATGGGTGAAGAGGGACTCTCCCCAAGGGAAATGTAGTTACCAGTGGGAAGCACATCCCTTACCCAGGGAGCCTCTCAAAGTGACCCTGAAAAGAATCTAGGAGGCTGTCTTGCCATACCTCTGCTGGTTGAGGTGGGTTTGGAAGCTAATATGGCTAAAATGTATCATTTCCATGGGGGAGATGCAAAGGGTTTTTGCCTACCACCAGCCAGTAAGGTTGATAGTAAATAAAACCGTGAAATTATTCCCTCACATCATCAAATTACATTTATTATAATTAATGTCCACACTGTCAGTGATAGGGAGCCAAGAGTCGGAATTAGGGTCTATGGAATGGGTGCCTACATCTCTAGATGGGACCCTATGGGCTGAGGATGACTTTAAAAGTGTAGAAGTGATTGAGGTAAAAGACCTAATCTAAACATTCGAGACAGAAAGACGATATAGACATGTGAATGCTTGGGTAGAATGGGTTAAATATTCTGTAAAGGTTCTCCACAAAAGTTATTGTCATGATGGCACAGCTGATAAGCCACAGACTCAGGTAATTCCCTTTTTCCTTGGTTGGGATTCAGGCATGTAATGCATGTTGGCTCTGTACCAAGACAAGAATCTTTGGGAGAATGAAACTTGTAAGGCTTAGTCAAAGACAATCCCTTCATTCTCCGTAGGGATGATGAACCACTCTTCTTGTCTTTCAGGACAGAGAGCAGAGTTCATAGTGCCTGCAGGAGAAATGACCACTTTCCCAAAATGGCCAAAACGTCAATGGTGAACCTATTTGGCCCTCAGAGTATTGCGGAAGCAGGAATGTCTGAGATTTGCTGCTGTATGATTGGACTGGGACGTGCACACTGGTTCTGCTGACATTTCCTTCATCCTAGCATTCTGCAAGAAACCTGAGCATCGTGAAAAATCTCTACCTGGATCTCTTGATCCATATACTTATACAAACTCCATTGCAGTTCCTAGAGAATTTCTAACAAGCTGAATTAATTAACCAAGAGAGATTCATAAACTATACCAGAAATGTCCTAAAAGGGGTAGTTAGCCAGTTAGATAGCACTAGACATGATGCTAGTCAAAAAAGGATGTGTATATATAATATTGGGAGATAACTGTATCACTAAAAACACTGCTTCTGATGGAATTATCACAAAGGCCTATAATAATTAAGTACCTTAGCTAATGAATGAATTGGCTGAAAACGCTGGAATCAGTGATGCTTTTACTGACTGGTTAGAGGGGTTGTTTAGAAAGTGGAAAAATATAGCTGCCTCAATCCTCACTTTTCTCGTATTAGTAGTTGGAATTTAGACAGCTATTAGATGTTGTATCATTCCCTGAGTCTAAGGACTAGTCCTGATTCAAAGGAAGTCATATGTGGTCCTTATTTGGTTTAAGCATTTGGTTCTGTGAGCAGGATTCATTGCAATAGCTCCAGACCTAAGAAATGGTGACATTTTGTGGACAAAAGAATGAAGGCGAAGGAAATAAAATGTTTCTGTTGAAAGGAGAGCAACTTCTAGGCTTGCCTTGAGCTGATGTCATGCTGAATAGAAAAGATAGTGATCTGTGGCCAGAGCCTACTGGCATCCACCCTACCAGAGGCCCAAGGCCAAATGTACATGAATGGAATTAGTACAAGATAGAAGGAAAGACTGAACTTGAGTGTTTTAAAAGGTTAATATGTTTGACTGCCTTATGGATATTGGCTTCTCTTGCCTACTATTGCAAAATACATGAGTGATAGGAATATTGTGTATTATGATTTTGGAAAGTTTGTGAGCAGGCCTTTGGCTTATACTTGATTGGATTTGCTAAAAGGGGAGTTAGAAATTGTCATCCCCCCCCCAAAAAAAAAAGGCTTCTTGGCTTAAGCCTTTGTAGAACTTTAAGCTGGAATCTTGAGCCCTACTGAAAGAACAGGAGATTTGTGATTGAAAGAAAGCAGGGAAAAAAAAAAAAAAAAAAAAAAAAGCAGACAGTTTAGCATTTTGCATTTCAGAGGCTTCAAGGAAAGGAAAGTTGACCCAAAAATGAAAACTCCTTCTATAACTGAAAGTTGAAGGGAACCAGTGAACACTATGCTTGGAATTCAGGAAATGTTCTATTGGCACCCATTGACCTTGAGATGAAATCTGAGGGAAGGCTGACAGTTTTGAAGTGCAGGGAGGTGTTTATGAGCTCCCAAACTTGCAGCTGGTACTCATTTGACCTAGCTTGGATAGCTAGGGTTGTTGAGCTGGTTAGAATTTGGTCAGATGAATATAAAGACGTTTGATACAATGAACAAGCATCATTTGCTACAACTCGATGAACTGAACTTTTGCTTATGGATGCAGTTCCTCAAAATTCCAATCAGAATGAAAGTTTCTTCAGATGAAAGAACACGCATGTCTTCTCAGTGTACTGGGTTGGTTGTTGTTGTCAGGTGCCATTGAGTAGGAACCAACCCATAGTGACCCCATGCACAGCAGAACGAAACAATGTCC
>NW_006408670.1:1479872-1489762 GCF_000296735.1 Chrysochloris asiatica
AAAAAAAAAAAAAAAAAAAAAAGAGTATGGCATTTTTGGTTTGCAACTTCTTTATTTCCTATATGATTTTAAAGACAGATGCATAATGGAATAATTATTCAACCATTTTAAACTCCACACAATGTATATATGTAACGTGTGACAATAACATAATAAAGGTGGGGGACCAATAGTATAAAGAAGCAGTAGTTCTGTGGCTTTTAAATAATATTTTATCATATTTACAGTGGGAGTGCACATAGAAATGCATGTTACCATTCAACCATATCTGCATATATTGTTCAGTGTCATCGGTTTCATTCTTCACATTGTCTCCACTTCTTATTATTTCCTTTCAAGCTGCTCTGCTTCCATTAGCCTAATCTCACATCCCCAAACTTTATGTTTATGCTCTAAAGTATTTGTTGAACATTTGGTCTCAAATAGATGCCTTTTAAAAAATAGATCAATACTTAAGAGTGATACTCCATACTTCATGAACTAGCTAACTATTTAGCTAAAGGATGACTTGAGGCAACACTTTCAGCTGAATGCTAAAATAATATCTCAGGGTGATATTCTCAGGGATTTCTCCTGTCTCATTGAGACCAGTAAGTCTAAACTTTTGAGGATTTGAAGTTTTGCTGACAAGTTTTCTCACTTTCTATTAGGATCAATATATTGTGGTCCTGATCAAAATATATGAAAAAATAGCCAGGCACCATCTATTTGTTCCAGTATCAGGATTGAGTGGCCTTAGTTGATGTAAACATTTAGTTCTCTAGACTGGGTTTTTTTGTTGTTGTTGTTTTGTATTGTTTTGTACATGAATCTTGGATTTCCTCCTTTCTCTTTGCTTCAGAAAACAAGGTACCTATAAAACAAACTTTTAGGAACTTAAATATGTCACAATATCACCCAGAACTCAATCAAGATATGCAAGTATTCAAATTTAAACAAATCTATATGAGTGAAAATAGGGAACCTGAGACAAAAGTTTGCCAAAACAACAAAAACACACTATAAAATGAGAATATGGAAATACTGTACTTCCAAATGAAGAGGAAATCATGTAGATTTGTAAATGAGTGAAGAATAATAAAAACAGAAATCTAATTATAACCTTAAAACTAGACCAACCACTACCATCAATAGAAAAAAAAAATCAGAATGTGGAATACATAAAATATGAATATGTCAAAATAAATGGAACATATAATGGTTGATATACTCTGCATTGTTGTTGTTTGGTGCCATTGAGTTTGTTCTGATTCATTGTGACCTCATGAACAACAGAAGGAAACACTGCCCTGTCCTGCTCCAACCTCACAGTCATTGCTACTCTTGAGCCCATTGCTTCTCCTACTGTGCCATTCCATCTTGTTGGGGTACTCCCTCATTTTTGCTAATCCTCCACTTTATCACACATGATGTATTTCTCCAGGGACAAGTACCCTCATGAAAATACAACCAGTTCATGAGAGATGAAGTCTTACAATCCTGGCTTCTAAGGATCATTCTACTTGTACTTCTTCCAACACAGATTTGGGGGTTCTTCGGGCAGTTCATGGTGCCTTTAATATTCTTCTCCAACACCATAACTCAAATGCATCAATTCTTCTACTCTCTTCCTTAGTCATTGTCTAATTTTCACATGCATATGAAGCTATTGAAAATACCATGGATTGGGTCAAGTGCAACTTAGCCCTCAAAGTGACATCTTTGCACTTGAATTCCTTAAAAAAGATCTTTTGCAGCAAATTTTCCTAATGCCAATAGGTCATTTAGTCACTTGACTACTGTTTCCATGAATGTTGATGGTGGACCCAAGCAAAATTAAATATTTTACAGCTTCAATATTTTCTCCATTTATCATGATGACATTTATTGATAGAGTTGTGAGGATTTTTTTTTTCTTCTTTAGAATGAGTTGCAACCCATGTCGAAGGCTGTGGCCTTTGATCTTCATCAATAAGTAATCTGAGGCCTTTTCACTTTCAGTAAAAAGGTATTTACCACAAATAAGTCATTGATCTTGCAAAATTCTGTCATGGAATCTACAGCATTGTTTCCATCCACAAGTTCATGATTTACAACTACTGATCCTTTATCTATCTTTTCAAATTTTGCATCCCAGTCACCAGTATTTATCAGTGCTTCTTGGTTGCATGTTTAGTTACTTTTAGACTGCAGAAAGTCGTAGAAAATTTCAATTTTTTCATCACAGAGTTTAGTGGATAGTGTGTAAATTTGAATAATACCCATATTTACTGATCTTCTTTCTGCATGGATGAAAATTATCCAATCATAAACCACATTATACTTCAAAATAGATCTTGAAATGGTCTTTTTGAGGATGAATGTGATGCAATTCCTTTTCAGTTTGTATTCCCAACCTATTAAAATGTGAGTATCTGATTCAAAATGGCCAATGTCAATATGTTTCAATTCAGTAATGCCTTGCTAGATTGATATTGCCAGATGCCATTGAGTCAGCACTGACTCATAGTAACACTATGCACAACAGAATGAAACACTGCCCGGTCATCTCCCACTCTTACAATTGTTGCTATGTTTGAGACCATTGCTGCTGCCACTATGCCAATCCATCTCACTGGGGGGTCTTCCTCTGTTTCGCTGACCCTCCACTTTACCAAACATGATATCTTTCTCCTGGGACTGGTCCTTCCTGATAATAACACCTAAGTATGAGAGAAGAAATGTGGCCATCCTGGCTTCCAAGGAGTATTATGGCTGTACTTCTTCCAACACGGACTTGCTTATTCTTTTGGTAGTTCCTGGGACTTTTAATATTCTCCACCAACACCATAACTCAAATTTTCCAATTATTCTATGGTCTTCCTTATTCACTGTCCAACTCTGACATACATATTAGGCTATTGAAAATACAGTCAGTTGTCCAGGTAGTTGTCTTTCAAATTTCTTGACATTGATGAGTGAGTGCCTCCAATGCCACCTCACTTTCTTGAAAGATTTCAGTTTTTATTGCCACAAATTACCAGATCCATGTTCTTTGCCAAAGCCTTCAATAAATCTTGAACTTCTTCCTTCACTATCATTTATTTATTTACTTTTTTCCCTGAATGCTTGTCTATTTAGGATTAGTAAATAGAAACATATTATTTATTCCAGATAAGGGTAAGCTGTAGTGAAATGCCCCTGGCATTACTCAGAAAGTAGGAGTTAAAATCTTTTTTTTTTAAGTTTTCATTGTGAATTATGTGAGTTTACGTGGGTGAACATCAGTTTTACTTTCATCCTATCATATTTCATTTCATTGCAATGATTACAATCACCTCCATGCATCATCAAATAACAAAAGGGTACACCCCCAGCCGTCAGCACACAGCTCCTCTCCTTCCCTGAGTCCAGCGTCCCCAGCTGCTCCATCTGTCTACATCGTCGTCTCTGTGTCCATCCCTGGCGTCACTGTCTCTCTGGGTAGGGCCCCGTTCTCTGCTCTTCTCACTTGATGGTCCCAGGGACCTCTGCTCCTGGGCTGCAAAATCAATCACTCCACTCCTTTTGTCAGAAAACATCTATCTCTATATTTCCAACCCTCACAGTCAGTCCTGATGGCACTTATTCATTATTGTACCACAAGAGTCTCATCCCCAATTCTTTTCACCAGACTGGTCCGAACAGATTGGAAAACATTCAGTGGAGATTCTAGCTACCCTTTCCCCATCTGGAACTAGGGACCCTCTTGAGAGCTTGTAAGCCAATCACTTCTTGCCTTTAGAGCCCCCCCACCATTTTGGGTAGCCAATGTCTAAGTTGCACATCCCTGACAACTCTGCATACTGAGGGGTTGAGAGTGATCCTCGCTGTAAAGATGTGTTCCCTTTTTTGAGCTACTACATTCATAAGTATAGGTAAAGTTCATCAAATTGTAGCAGGTTACTCTTTTTGTTTTGTTTTTCCCTCTTCTTTCTTCTTCTAGTTGACTTCTGATCATCCAGCCACTGAAGTCAGGTCAAGTGGGTACTATCTGAAAGTGTGGGTGTTCTTGTGCATCTCTCCTCACTTCATATCAGCTGGACGCTTCACTCTCCACTCTAGTCCTCTGTGGCCATGCCACTGCCTCTGGGCCCAGGAGTCCCCAGGTCTTGCCCTACTGCTGGCCATCTAGGTTTCCACCCGGGTTCACAGGTGTCTATTGAATGTGGTCAGACTTATTAGCTCCCAACTTCATTGCTATTTTTGTCCGCTCTTGCCCTTATCAGTGAACAACGTGGTCACCAGCCAGATCAAATGTCTGTTTGGGTATTCCCCTTGAGTTTTAGACTTGGAAGGGGGTTTGCTCTAAGGGGACCTGACCACTTGCATTGATGGCTCCCCGGGCATACAGCTTACTTCTTTTTATAGTAATAAATCAGAGTGCTGTTATTGTTTCTGATTTTTCCTGCTAATCTTTCTTTCACGAAGCATTTTCTGTTCTTCTAGTTGCTCCAGGCTGGTCAACTTGTCCTTTCCAGTGGAAATTTCCCAATCAGATGACTCTGGATGGGATTCTGGATTCCACCTATGTATGGTCTTATGCAATGCAAAGGCTCCACAGGAAGCCTCTTTCACTGGGCAACTTCTAGCCCCCTTTAAGGTATTCCAATCAGTTAGAGGCTGAAGACAGACTTACAAGCTTTCTATTGTGATAGATCTGGCTATTCTTTTCTCCCTGCCTCAAGTATCTATTTTACAATGGTGTGCAAGGAAAACCAAGATTCAAAAGTCTGCCAAGCATCTTAATATTATTCCCCTATTTTACCCATTCAAACCATGCTTCAATCCCTGTATCCCGGAACCCTGTTTTTCTAAGGTTGTGCATACATCATCATTCACCTCTGTCTCACTTAGCCCATGCGATCCTGCCTAATTGGTCTCCCATTTGCTTGCTCTTCCATTCCCCTCCCCCTTGTTGTGTATTACCCCCCTCTCTCCGGCCACCTTGCACCCAAGCTATTCCCTGCCCTGTGCTCTATCTTCCCCTGCCCCCTGCCTCCCTCCTCTCCCCTCATCCCATATTCCCGTGATCAGTATATATTCCTTTTACAATAATGGTCCTATGCAGAATTTCTCCTTTTGTGACTGACTAATTACACTCAGCATAATGTCCTCATGGTTCATCCATGTTATGCGGTGGCTTGCAGCTTCCTTGTTGTTCTAAAAGGCAGCATAGTATTCCATTGCATGTATCTACCACAATTTGTTTATCCATTCTTCTATTGATGGGCACTTAGACTGTCTCCATCTTTTTGGTATTGTAAATAGTATTGCTATGAACCTTGTTGTGTGTCTACTCTTGTTATGGCTCATATTTCATGTGGGTAAACATCAATTACAGGAATTGATGGATCATAAGGTATTTCTATTTCTCTCCCCTCAGCCTCCCCCCCGCCACATCCCAGTAACCAAAAAAGAATGCACCCCCTTTAGTATGGATTCTTTTTCTTAGTCTTTTACAGTAGTGGTCCAATGCAGTATTTCTCCTTTTGTGACTGAAAAATTTCACTCAACATAATGTCCTCAAGATTCATCCATGTTTTGTGGTGGCATACAGCCTTCTTGTTATTCTTCAAGGTAGCATAATATTCCATTGTGTGTATGTACCCCAATTTGTTTATCCATTCTTCAGTCGATGGGCACTTTGTCTCCATCTTTTTGCTATTGTAAATAGTGTTGCTATGAAAATTGGTGTGCATATACCTACTCGTGTTACGCCTCATATTTCTTGTGGGTAAATACCAAGTAGAGGAATTGCTGAATCATAAGGTATTTCTATTTCCAACATTCTGAGGAAGCGCCATATTGCTTTCCATAAAGGTTGGAGCATTTTGCACTCCCACCAGCAATGCAGGAGCGTCCCTGTCTCTCCACATCCCTGCCATCATTTATTGTCCTCTACTTTTTTTATCTTTACTTTTATTACTGGTGTGAGATGATATCTCATTGTTGTTTTGTTTTGCATCTCTCTAATGGCTAGTGATTGTTCACATTTCTGCATATGTTTGTTGACTGCCTGGATCTCCTCCTTGGTGAACTGTCTGATCATGTCCTGCACCCATTTTTTAATTGGGCTATTTGTCTTTTTCTTGTAGAGGTGTTGTAGTTTCCTATGTATTATAAAAATAAGTCCCTTGTCTGATGTGTCATTGCAAATGATGCTTTGCCATTCTGTGGGTTCCCTTTTTACTCTTCTAGTGAAGTCTTTTGATGCACATAAATTTTTAATTTTTAGTATGTCCCTCTCACCTATGCTGTCTCCTTTTGTTTGTGTCATTTTCAAAATGTTTGGTAGTCTGTGTATTCCCTGAATCAGTGTCCTCAAATTTGTCCCTATTTTTTCATTGATGGCCTTCATAATTCTGGGATTCACATTTAGGTCTTTAATCCATGCTGAGTTGGTTTCTGTATAGGGCTTGAGGTGAATGTCTCGTTTCAATCTTTTGCATATCGCTTTCCAGTTCTACCAGCACCATCTGTTGAAGAGACTATTACCTCCCCATGTAATATATTTAGGTGTTTTGTCAAAAATCAGTTGGCTATATGTCGATGGGTTAATTTCTGAATTCTCGATCCTGTTCCATTGATCTATGTATCTTTCATTGTACCAGTACCAAGCTGTTTTGACCATTATAGCTGTGTAGTAAATTTTGAAGTCACGGAGTGAGAGGCCTCAAACCTTATTCTTCTACTTAAGCAGAGTTTTTCTCACCCTGGGTCTCTTTCCTTTCCATATTAAGTTTGTAATTGTTTTTCCCCTCTCTTTGAAGAATGTTGTTGGAATTTGGATTGGGATTTCATTATATGTGTAAATTGCTTTGGAAAGAATTGACATTTTCACAATGTTAAGTCTTCCCATCAAGGATCATAGTACATTCTTCCATTTTTGAAGGTCTCTTTTGGTTTCTTGTATTAGTGTTTTGTAGTTTTCTTTGTATAAGTCCTTGGTTTCTCTGGTTACATTTATTCCTAGATATTTCATCATTTGGGTGGCTATTGTAAATGGTATTGCTTTCCTAATGTCCTTTTCAATGCTGTCATTTTTGGTATAGAGAAATCCAACTGATTTTTGTATGCTGATCTTATAACCTGCCACTTTGCTGAATCTTCCTATGAGGTCTAATAGATTTTTTACTGAGTCTTTGGGGTTTTCTATGTACAGGATCATATCATCTGCAAATAGAGAAATTTTACTTCTTCTTTACCAATTTGGATGCCTTTAATTTCTCTATTTTGCTGTATAACTCTTGCTAAGTCTTCCAGCATAACATTGAATAGGAGTGGTGACAAAGGGCATCCTTGTCTGGTTCCTGTTCACAGAGGGAAGGCTTTCAGTTTCTCTCCATTGAGAGTAATGTAAGACTTTTGGTTTTGTATATATGCTCTTAATTATGTTGTGGAATTGCCCTTCAATTCCTATTTTGTTGAGTGTTTTTATCAGAAATGGATGTTGGATTTTGTCAAGTGCTTTTTCTGCATCAATCGATATGATCATGAGATTCTTTTTTTTTTTCTTATTTATATGGTGAATAATGTTGATTGTTTTTCTAATGTTGAACCATCCTTGCATCCCTGGTATGAATCCCACTTAATCATAACGTATTATCTTTTTGATGTGTTGATGGATTCTTTTGGCTAGGATTTTGTTGAGAATTTTTGCATCTATGTTCATGAGGGATATTTACCTATAATTTTCTTTCTTAGTGACATCTTTTCCTTATTTTGGCATGAGGGTTAGGCTTGCTTCATAAAATGTATTAGGAAGTTTTCCATCCTCCTCTATCTTCTGGAATAATTTGCTTAGAATTGGTGACAACACTTCCCTGAATGTTTGGTAGAACTCACCAGTGAAGCCATCTGGGCCTGGACTTTTTTGGTTAGCAGATTTCTGATGACCTGATCAATTTCTTCTTTTATTATGGGTCTGTTCAGGTTTTCTAATTCACTGTGTGTGAGTTCAGGTAGGTCGTGTTTGTCTAAAAATGTATCCATCTCTTCTAAGATTTCAAATTTGTTGGTGTACAACTCTTCATAGTATTCTGTTATTATCCTTTTTATTTCCTTTGGTTCTGTTGTGACATCGTCCATGTGGTTTCTAATGCATGGTTTTGTGTATTCTCCCTCTTTTCTTTTGTTAGGTTTTCCAACGGTCTGTCAATTTTGGTAATCCTTTTAAAGAACCAGCTTCTTGTCTTGTTGATTCTTTCTATAGTTTCTCTGTTTTATATCTCTTTTATTTCTGCTCTAATCCTTATTATTTCTTTTCTTTGGGTGCCTGTATGTTCCCTCTGTTGGTCTGTTTCTGATTGCTTTAGATGTTGTGTTAATGTGCTAATTTTGGTTCTTACTTCTTTTAGGATGTGTGCGTTTATTGCAATAAATTGTCCTCTCAGCACTGCTTTCAAAGTGTCCCAAAATTTTTGCTATTTTTTTTTTTTGTTGTTGTTGTTGTTCTCATTTGTTTCTAGGAATTTTTTGAATTCACATTTAATTTCTTCTACTACCCAGCCACTTAATAGCCAGGTGTTATTCAGTTTCTATGTATGTGACTTGATTTCCTTGGTCTTCCTATTGTTGATTTCTAATTTGATAGCATTGTGGTTTTAGAAGATGTTTTGTAGTATTTTGATATTTGTAAATTTATAGAGATTTGTTTTGTGGTCTAAGACATGGTCTATTCTGGAGAATGTTCCATGTGCACTGGAAAAGAATGTGTACTATGCAGTTGTTGGGTTGAATGCTCTGTACACATCTATGAGGTCCAGTTGGTTGGTTGTGTTGTTTAGTTCTTCTGTGTCTTTGTCAAGTTTCTTTCTGGTTGTTCTATCCATTTTTGAAAGCAGTGTGTTAAAATCACCCACTATTATTGTAGATTCATCTATTTCTTCAAATCTATTAGTGTTTGCTAATTAGTGTTTCCTAATTAGTGGAGCTCTTTCATTGGGAGCATAGATATTTATTATGGTTATATCATCTTGTTCAATTGTCTTTTTAATCGTGAGATAATGTCGGTCTTTATCTATTATGCTGGTCTTTGCCTTAAAGTTTATTTTATCAGAGATTAGTGCTGTAACTCCTGTTCGTTTTTTATTGCAATTAGCTTGGTATACATTTTTTTCCATCCTTTGACTTTTAATCTGTTTTCATCTCTGTGTGTGACATGTGTCTCTTGCAGACAGCATTTTGATGGATCTTATTTTCTTATCCATTCTGCCACTCTCCGTCTCTTAACAGGTGCATTTAATCCATTTACATTCAGTGTAATTATTGATAGGAATGGATTAATTGCTGCATTTATGTTTTTTGTGTGTGTGTGTGTGTGGTATTGGTGCTTTCTTTGTTCTGTGTGTCTTCTTTTGTTGAGTTCATGCATTTGGGGTTCTTACTTGTGAGTTTCCTCATAGTTTTAATGTTACCATGTTCTTATTGGATTTTCATTATCTTCTGTGAAGTGTTAATTTTCTTAGAGGTTGCCTTATAGTCCATTAACTTTTCTCTCCATTTAGTACAGTCTATTTTATCCTGTAATCTACCTGACCTTCTCACCATCTGGATCTCTATACCTACATGTTTACCTTCTTTTACATTGTAATTGTTTTGATCATAGACTGACCTCCCAGATTCTCTGAGTTTGTCCTTATAGTTTTGTTCTATTCACGACTGTTCCTTCTGTCTATTTAATTCTGCCATGTCTGTCAATCTCTGGTTGTTGTCTGTTCTTGTTGATTCTTAGTCCACAGAACTCCCTTTAAGATGTTTTCCAGTGCAGGGTTGGCTTTGGCAAAATCCCTTAGTTTCTGTTTACCTTGTCATTTTTTATTACACTGGTGTATTTCATTGATAGCTTTGCTGGACAAAGAATTCATGGCTGGCAGTTTTTTTTTTTTTTT
>NW_006408670.1:1489862-1490356 GCF_000296735.1 Chrysochloris asiatica
GCTCTTTGATCTTCATCAGTAAATGTTTCAAGTGCTCTTCACTTTCAGCAAGCAAGGTTGTATCATCTGCATATCGCAGGTTGTTAATGAGTCTTTCTCCAATCCTGATGACACCTTTTTCTTCATAGAACCCAGCTTCTTGTATTATTTGCTCATCGTACAAGTTGAATAAATATGGTGAAAGAACACAACCTTGTCACACACCTTTCCCAATTTTAAAACATTCAGTGTTCCCATGCTCTGTTCGAACAATTGCTTCTTGTTCCAGGTACAGATTCCTCAGAAGTACAATTAAGTGTTCTGGAATACTCATGCTTCGCAATGTTGACCATAGTTTGTCATGATCTACACAATCGAAAGCCATTGCGTAGTCAATAGAGCATAGATAAACATCTTTCTGTTATTCTATGTTTTCAGCCAAGATCCACCGGACATCAACAATGATATCTCTATTTCCACGGCCTCTTCTGAATCCAGCTTGAACCTCTGGAAGT
>NW_006408670.1:1495305-1524780 GCF_000296735.1 Chrysochloris asiatica
TTTTCACGGTTTTATATATGTCTCCCCATTGCTTTCTTGCTTGCATGGTTTTTGTTGAAAGATCTGAGCTTAATCTAACTTGCTTGCCTTTGTATGTAACACTTCTGTTATCCCTACCTGCTTCCAAGAGTGTCTCCTTATCTTTGATTTTGGAGAGCTTGATTATGATATGTCTTGGTGATTTTCTTTTGGGGTCTATCCTTCCTGGGGTTCATTGAGCTTCTTGAATGTTTACTTTTCACTTTTCAGGATGTTAGAGAAATTTTCTTCCAGCAGTTCTTCAACTATTTCCTCTGGGAATTGTGTGATTCTTCTTGTTCTGGAATGCCGATGATTCTTAAGTTATTCCTCTTCATGTTGTCCAACGTGAATCTTAGACTTTCTTCAGATTTTTTTTATCCTTTTTTCTGTTTGCTCTTGTGTCTTAGTAGTATTGAGAAATTTGCCTTCCAGTTCACTGGTTCTCCCTTCCATCTCTTCTGTTCTACTCTTTTGGCCTTTCAGACTCTTGTCTATTTCTGATATTCTACTATTGAGCATTTCGACCTCTTTCTGTAGGTTTTTAATTGTTTCCAATGCTCTATGTTATTTGATTGTTCCTGTAGCACTCTCCTGACATCTTCCTTATTTTTCTCAATTCCATTGTAAAGTGTTTTGAAACATTTTATAGTTATTTTTTTCTAAATTCCCTCTCTGGCATTTCCAAGGCCTGTACGCCTTCTAGAATATAGTCTAGGTCTATATCTAGGTCATTTTTCTCAGACATTTTATCTTGTTTCTGGACATGTGCTGATATGGTCATCTGCTTTTGCTTCTTGGACATGTTTATTGTTTATCTGTGGCCTTAATACTTAATTGAGTATGTGTTTTGATATTTTTTATGCTTTCTGATTGCTTCCAGGTAGATGTGATCAGGATGGGGGCTTCCCTTTTCACTCTTCTTATTACTTAACTCAGAGTAACTTTCAAAGGTGTTGTCTTTCTCCCTGGTATATGGCAGTTTGTATTGGTTCTTTCCTGGGTTTTGGTGTTTTATAGAGTGTGATTGTAGCTTGACTATATGGTAGCAGTTGCTGTCTCTTTTTGGGTAATATAGGGAGAGAAAGAGTCCCCCAAGGGTAGAAGTGGGAACATACAACAGCAAAATAGCAATGGCAACAAGGAAAAAAAAATACCAAAAAACAACAACAACAAAAAACAAAGCTAGACTGAATACTGTAGTCTATACTCTCAGAAAAGGGAGAGGAGGGAGAGAAAAAAAAATCTGTAGCCTAATCTGGGTATGATTTTAATGTTCTCTATCTTCAGCTTCTTGCCTTCAAAGCTGCCTGAGAGATTTCAAGATGCCATTGTTGGTTTTTATGCTGTACCTCAGGGATTAAATTTAATTTTTAGCCTGTTTTGTTTTTAAACTCTCTTTCCTTATCTACACCCCTGTCATGGCCTTTCCTTTATTAAAAAACAAAAACAAAAAACTGTTCAAGGCCAGCTCTTGGGCTGAGAGTATTTGTGCACATGTGTGACAGAAGAACCCACCAGTGGTGAGGGTGGGGGTGTCCATTCGCTCAGGACCCCCTATAGTCACCAGAATGGAGGTGCGCAAACAGTGCAGGGCCAATGAACAGACACCAAAAAAAAAAAAAAAAAATCAGAACAAAGCAAAATTGACAAAGTGTATTGTCCACCTTTACTCTGAGGTTCCCATGGCATTTTTCCGTGGTGTGTTTGCTCCCCCATTTGGTCTTGACATTTGGTTTCAACCAAGTTGTCAGCTCTGGGCCGCCAAGTCTGGCAGATTCAAAAGTATGCAATTTCTTACTTTTGCTATAAGTTCCACTAGCTATAAGCCTTCAAACCTTTTAAATATCCCTATATCTGTGGTTCTGAGTTTTGGAACTCTCCCTTGGATCTGCTTTGCCTGGTATTCTGCGGTATCACAGATACCCCACCTCTATTGTTTGCTTTTCATTAAATTATTTTACCTTGAGAAATGTTGAACATTTTTTCCCCCTTTTGGTTTTCTAATGTCAAGTCTTTAAACATCTCATTATAATAGTTTTCTTTGTCTTTTTATGCCACCTTTTGAAATTGTCAGTTTTCTTCTTTTATTTTGTCACTTATTCCTTTTGCTTTAGCTAATATAAATTCAAGAGAGAATTTCTATATCTTTTGACCTTCATTTTTGCCTTTCTTTCTTTTTGATCATTTGCTGTCTTTATACATGGTACCCTTGATATAATCTCATAAGTAGTTTGGTCTTCAGTCATTAATAGTCACGTGTCAAACCTATTCTTGAGATAGTTTCTAAATTCAGGTATGATAAACTCCAGGTCATACTGTGGTTCTCATGGACTTTTAGTCTTCTTCAGCTTCAACTTGAACTTGTATGAGATCATGCAAGTAAGGTATGCAGGATACTAAGCCTGGTATTGATTAGTTTTACCATCTAGCTAGGTTTTTAATGAGCCATCCCTGAAGCAGGAACCGATGATTCCAGGACCATCAAGAAAGAAGAGCATGAGATCCTTATCTAGAAAAGTGTCTACTACAGAGTTAGCAGAGACAGAGCAGCTGCAGGCTCTAGGCCCATGGACTGAATAAAACTGAGTGCCTATGGGCAGGAGGCTGGCTTGCAATATGTGCCCTTTGGGTATTCACAGACTGACTGAAAGAGCTTTGTAACACTTACTCAAGTAGAGCAGAGGCTGAGGAGCCACATGACTGAGAGGCTGAAGAAAAGAGTGAAATGTGCTTGCAGTATGGTAGACAAGAGTATGCCTGACTGGAGAAGTGCTTTGTCGTGAGCTTTTATAATCTGGAATTTTACCCTATTCACTTCCTTAATAAACCCCATAATCATGAATATTGTGAGTTCTTTGTGGTCACTGCAATGAATCCAGATGTGAAGCAGACTATTTTGGGAGTTAGTGTCAAAACAGGATAAGGAAGCTTGTATTGTGGAGGCATGTTTGATCTCTGCTTCATAGAAATTGGCCTCGGGCTGATTTTGAGTTTGATTCTCTTTCTTCCTTGTAAAGTCAGAGTAAGTCAGACATGGCCCCCACATGTTTCTTGCAGTATTGATTATGGATACTAGTAAAATCAAATACTTGGTAACTTCAATTTTCTCCATTCATCATGTAGTTACTTACTGGTCCGATTGTGAGGGATTTTTTTTTCTTTTATTGAGGTTTAATCCATCCTCTTCACTTTCAGCAAGCAAATTTGTGTCATCAGCATGCCACAGGTTGTTAGGAAACCAAAAGGGAAGAACACATGCAGTATTTCTAAAGTTGGAAGCATTGAAGAAAAAATTCAAGCCTTGTGTTGAAATGTTGAAATAATTGGTTGGCAAAATAATGATCAATTGAGGAAGCATCAAAAGAATATGGAAGGAATACACAGAGTGACTATACCAAAAATAATTAAGCAACACTCAATCATTTTAGGATGTAGCATATGATCAAAAACTGATGGTATTTAAGTATGAAGTCCAAGCTGTACTGAAGAGATTAACAAGTCTCCAGGAATTGACAAAATAATAAATTAAAATATTTCATCAAACTTATGCAGTGCTGGAGGTATTCCTTCATCTATGCCAAGCAATTTGGAAGACAGCTACCTGGAAAACTGAGTGAAAGAGAATCTTTTTTGTGTCCATTCCAACGAAAAGTTACAGAACAGAATAAAAACAATTTCAAAAAATATATTGAATATTCGTATTATTGTTAGATGCTATTCAGTTTGCTCTGACTCATAAAGACACTATATACTGCAGAAAGTATCACTAATCAGTCCTGTGCCAGCCTCACGATATTTGAGTACATTGTTGTAACAACTGTGTTAATCCATTTCCTTGGAGGTTTTCCTGTTATCATGCAAGTCAAATGTTGCTAAAGGCAGTTTAAAAACAGTTGCAGTAGTACATAGAAAATTGCCAGATTCAGAAAAGTATATGAAATGCGAGATATCATTGCTGATATCAGTTGGATCTTGGGTGAAAGTAGTGAATACAATAAAAATGTTTCTTTGCTTTTTGCTGACTATCTAAACATATTTGATTATGTGGCTCATAACAAACTATGAATAATATTGCAAGAATGAAAATTCCAGAAATTTAAATTGTGCTCATGAGAAAATTGTGTTTTAAAATAATGAAACATATTTCACCACACTTACTCACTCTCTCTGCTGAGCAAACAATCTAAGAAAGTGGGCTATATGAAGAAAAATGTGGCCTCAGTATTGGTGTCTCATTAACCATCTGAGATATGTAAAGGAAACATGTCTTGTTTGCCCTTGAGTCAGTTCTGACTCATAGCGATCCTGTATAGGATTTCTGATGCTGCAAATCTCTACTTGATCAGAAAGCCTCATCTTTCTCCTGTGGAGCCTCAGGTGGGTTTGAACCACCAACCTTTTAACAGTTTAATGAGTAACCAACTACATCATTAGGGTACAAGAAAATGGTCTGTGTGTGAAAAAATCAACGATGCCAGGAACACTTACCTCAGTTGGAAGAAGAGGGTATATGTATTTTTTTAAATTGTAGTTTGTTCCTTCCAAATACACACAATAGCCTATCGGAAGTTGATTCCTCACTGCTTTCTTCCCTGTCCATTCATAACAGTTGTCTGTTATGTATATTTAGGAGGGTCATTGTAGTAAATAAATAAAAATACTTGGTTAGGATCACTTCAGTTTTTTTCTGTAATAGATGTAAGGGATTGTGGCTGTGAGTACGGAAGTGAGTCTGTTTTCTTTATATAAATTATTAATAACTTTCTGAATCCCATCCATTTGTTATTTTTTTCTAAGAAAGAACATAAAGATCAGTTTCAATTCAGCCCCTAGGTAATGACTAAAAATTGTAATTTGATAAGATTTTCCAGGATAAGATTGCCCTTGTAGAACAAGATAATAACAGTCGTGATGGTATTTCTTAGGTAGAGGCATGTTGTATTTTCTCAGTAGATTGCTGAAAATTTATTCTTGATCTTTAAAAATGCTTACGATAATTTAAAATCCTGCATCTTCTATTTACTAACTGTTTAACTTAGAAATGTGACATAACCTCTCTGAACCTCAGTTCCCCCATGATGAAATGGAGATCACCATATTATTTCTTTCTTAAGATTTTTATGATCATCACATAAAGTAATATATGTAAAAAATTTGAGGCAGCGTCTGGTCTGGCACCAATAAGTTTACAATATCTGTTCATTATTATGATAATGATGATAGAAAATGGATCTCTTAATAGGTCCAAAGCATTTGTTTGACTTCTCTCAAAAAACATTTGATGTGTTGAATAAGACTCTTGGCCTACTCATCTAGGACATCTGTAGACATATATTCAAATATATTCTTAGGTTTATATTTATCCGATGACATAATTAGTCTCCCTATTCACAAACCTCAGCATGCTCTTCCCTTTTTTTTTTTTTTACAGGTTCTTTCCTTTCCTTTTTTTTTTTTTTTTTTTACAGGTTCTTTCCTTTTCCTAAATGATTTTCTCTCACTGTTGATCATTTTATCCCCAAGCATCTTGGGTTTATTGTTCATCTCTCTGTCCTGAGTTTCTTGTACCATGCCTGACACTTAGAAAGCACTGAACATAAATTTGCTGAGTGAATCAATCTAGTCCAGCCTCATTACAGATATGGAAATATGGAGGTCCATACAAAAAAAAGCATTTCCCCAAAGTCGCACAGAGAATTAGTGGCAAAGAAAATATTGTTGCCCATATCTTCTGACTCCTTGTGCAATACTCTTTTCTACATCTGCATCTTCTTTATGTTACTTGTTTCTTGTACATGTTAATGTAACAATCTGACTCCTGGTGTAAACTGAGAATTCCATGATGACAGAGACCACATCTTACACCTGCACTATAGATATGCACTGCCACTAGCTATGCACATAAATTTAGAACTTGGAACATAATTAATCTAAATTGAGACCTACTGTAAGTATAAATTGCACACTGAAATTCAATGAATGTAAAACACATCATTAATAAAAATTTGCATTGCTTGTATTTTGAGATAATATTTTGTATGTATTGGGTTAGTAAATTATATTATTAAAATTAGTTTCATCTATTTATTTTTAAAATGTTAAGGTGGCCATTAGATTATACTATTGTTCAATTTATTCTTGCTCTTTAAAAATGTTGTTAGATGGAACTATTGTATATATTTTCTCCCATTGATGTCACGTATAATGCTTTTTAGGTTCTCAACTTACCCTTCATTAATACGTTGAACTGCAGTTGGTGGGCTAATGACTCCTACCCATCCTACCAACATCACTGGCTTGTTCAGGAGCATCAAAATGAAACTTCTGTTACCAGACCCAGACATACGTGAAGTTATACAAACATGGCTGGAGACTACTTTCTCCATCGTGTTAGTCCTTGGATTTCCTCCCAGAAGAAGTCTTAATGAAATGAATGCATCGCAATCACGAGGGTTGAGATACAGTGTGTGGACACTAGGTTCTTGCGCAGGAATTGGGCTCAGCTTTGTAATTTTCTCTCAGAGCTCTTTCTGACAGACTTCTTAACAAAAGTGGAGATGGGTGAGCAAAGATTGTATTTTAAATGAAGGTGATTTCTACATTTTTCATGGGACGATATAAATTAAGAACCGTGGGAAACTTTAACTTTGAGTTCTCCTTTGTTTGCTTACACATTGACTTGCTCATTTATCCAACTGACAATACAGAAGCAAATTTTCCATTCTTGTTCGTGGGAAGACAGAAAGAACATACACAGTCCCAAGAACAGTTATTTGATAGAGGAGAGGAGCAAAGCAGGGAACAACTAATTTTGCTGGGAGAATTGTGGTCAAAGATGTTTTTACAGAGTCGGTGAACATTCTTTAAGATTTAGCTAAAGTCCCATTCCTGTAAGACACCTTTAAAGCACCACCCCCTCACTGCCACTCAACCCAGGAAGAATCATATTTATTTGTTTTTTATTAATCATTGTTCTTACAGTATTTCATACCTTTGTCAAGTTCATTGTTACATTTTGTAAAGTGACATAGTTCCTTGTGAGTTTTTCTGTCTCCCTTCTCCCATCCAGCCTGATATTTCAGCCCGATGTGGTAACTACATTTCAGATAGCCTGCACATGATTACTAAAGGTAAAGTAATTAATGATTCAGAGATCTCGGTCTATGAACCAAGGATTATTTCAACCTAAGGTTGAAAAGACGTGGTCTCTGATTCAAAATTCAGTTATCTTTCCTCTCCAGCACTGTCTACAGCATTACTTGACAACTTCCACCCCACCAACTCTTCACTTCTCCCTTATCCCCATCTACAGAAAATTACAAAATGTGAAGACTTTTGTGGTTTGGGTTGCACTGAGCAACAATTTGGATAACAGTTCTTAAGGAAGACACCATTTGTGCTGTTGCTACAAATTCAAATTCAGCCTTACCAAGCATTCTTTTTTTTTTTTTTTTCTTTATAGGATAAAGAGGGACTCCAAGGATCCCATGCCCTATGCTCTCATTTAGTATCTCTACATAGATGGTGTGATCTGAGACCAATATTTGCTCTTAAGGTTCTCTTCCATGCACTTGCTGTGAACTCAAAATGTCCACCAATAGTTGCTCTTTTAGATAAAGATTTTGCCAACAGAAGACCCTTGTTAAAAAGTCAGTAGAGTACTTTAACTGACAGGAGAGGAAAAAAAGAGTGGTTAATTGAATTTAGTAAATACCAATATCGTGAGTAGAGAAAATTGTATCTCTTGTAAGAAAGTGTCTACCACACCATCCAAGCTTTAGTCAGAACCCAAAAGAAGTAGGAACTGAATCTTTATAGAATTCATATCTGGAAAAACTGTCTTGAGGCCTAAGTCAATGATTTTTTGGGAAGAAGGAAGTTTTCTGAAGACCAGTGTGAGCACTAGTAAATACCTACTTTTTTTCCAGGTCATGCAATCACAAGGAAGACTACAGTGAGGAAGGAGGGCCAGAGACAGAGACAAGGAACCAGGAAATGTTTTAGTTGAAGATGCCACCAGGAGTATTTAGCCAAGCCTTTAAAGACTAAATGGAAAACCAAGGCTGAGAGAGGTGACAGAGCTAAGGATCCTAGATCCTAGACTGTGATCATTTCTTTTGAACCTAAATTTATAAGCTTTTATAAAGTATGCAACAGGGCTTGAGAATTTCCCAGGGCCTTAACCCTCTAGAGGAAGTTGAATATTAGTATTCAGGTACTGTAATCATTGAAAGCTATCCCAAGTATACAGGAAAGCATGCCAGGATCTCCCACTCACATCTGTTTTTTATCATAATACACAATGAGAAGTGCTGCATGATGGTAATGCATCATTCATTACTAAGCATGAGACACCAGGAAGCCTCTCATTTAAAGCTTCATTTTCCTCATGTAGCCTTAAGGTGACAGTTGTATTTAGGAGTCTAATACCTTATTTTTCTTCTTAAAGTAAACTATGTTCCCCTGCCCTACTTTTAATCAATGTTGGAGAGTAGAGAAAGCCTAACATTTGGAGTCAGAAAGATCTAAAAGTCTCATCTTCTCCCTTGTTTTCTATTGTTGTTTCCTAATTCTCCATTATTTTCTAGTTTTGTGTCCTTAGTCAAGTTATTTTATTTCTATATGTTTCTGTTTACTCATAGGGATAATGATAATGTCTAAATGATAAAGTAGTTGATTAAGTGCAATGTTGTTGTTGTTGTTAAGTGCTGTCGAGTCGGTTCCGACCCATAGCGACCCTGTACAGGGTTTCCGAGGGTGTAAATCCTTACGGGAGAAGAAAGCCTCATCTTTCTCCCGTGGAGCGGCCGGTAGTTTCGAACCGCTGACCTTAAGGTTCGCAGCCCGATTCGTAACCACTACGCTACCAGAGCTCATATGTGAATAGTATAATAAGTACATTAACAAATGTTTTTTCTTGTTTTTACTAATGTGGGTCGTGAATGCCAGTATGTGGCCTGGGGGTTACATCTGTGCTAGTAGACTAGGATCATTAACAACCTGCAATATGCAGATGATACAACCTTGCTTGCTCAAAGTGAAGAGGACTTAAAATACTTACTGATGATGATCAAAGACCACAGCTTTTGGTATGGATTGCATTTCAATGTAAAAAAGACAAAAATCCTCACCACTGGAACAATAAACAACATTCTTATGAATGGAGTAAAGATTGAAGTTATCAAGGACTTCATTCTTCGTGTATCAACCATCAACACTCATGGTAGCAGCAGTCAAGAAATCAAACGATGTATTACATTAGGAAAATCTGCTGCACAAGTACTTTTTAAACTGTTGAAGATCAAAGATGTCAGCTTGAGGACTAAGGTGTGTTTGGCCCAAGCCATGGTATTTTCAATAACCTCATATGCATGTGAAAGCTGGGCAGTGAATAAGGAAGGTTATAGAATTGATGCATTTGAGTCATTGTGTTGGAGGAGAATATTGAAAGTACCATGGGCTGCCAAAAGAACCAACAGATCTGTGTTGGAAGAAGTGCAGCCAGAGTGCTTCTTAGAGGACAGGATGGCCAAACTTTGTCTCTACTTCGGACATGTTGTCAAGAAGTATCAGTCACTGGAGAAGGATATCATGGTTGGTAAGGCCAGAGAAAAAGAGGAAGACCCTCATCGAGATGGATTGGTAAAGTGGCCGCGTCAGTGGGCTCAAGCATGGCAACAATTATGAGATTGGCCCAGGACCAGGCAGTGTTTCATTCTGTTGTGCATAGGGTCACTATGGATCAGTACCCACTCTATGGCACCTAACAAGAACAACAACAGACTATGCTCATAGTCACGTGACCTTTTCCATTGCACAGACCTGCACATTTAAAAGGACTCCACACTTTATTTAATGTTTTGCTTTCTCCATCTTGAAATTCTCAATGTATTTTATAAAGGTGACTTTCATTTTTATTTTGCACTATGTTCTGCAAAGTATGTAGTTGGTTTTGTATGCAATAAAATAAATTGGAGATAAAATGTATACTTCAGGATCAGAGATATTCTGCTAGAGCGAAAAACACAGAATAGGGTGTTAATAGAAATGGATTTAAATTCCAACTATGCTATTACCATGCTTTATGATACTGGACATTTCCATTCACCTCTCAAAGACTCAACTTCTCAAATTTGAAAATGAGAATTTTCATTAGAATATTTTATCTCTGACATTCCAGAGATTTTCATTGCTAGTCCACAGGAAGAACCTGAGGCATTTAGCTCTTTGTAGAATGGGGAGGCAGTGCCTTTTGGATGTTGTCTAGGGGTGGGTAAGGGCATGGCAATGGAGACGGACTGTTGCTGCAGCCACAGATCCTTTCACAACTGTACTGCTTGTGTTTTTCCCCTTTTTATTTTTATTTTTTTCATTTTGTACCCAGATTTCCGTTGGCTAACCTCAGCCTTATCTTCCTCTTTTCTGTTTCCTCTTGAAGACACCAAGAGCCCTTCAAAACACATGATATTCATGTCCATGGTATAAAGCCTTGCTCTCTCTGGCCTCTACACTTTGGATCACCATAAAGGACCCTGTATCCCTTGTCAAGAATCAGGCACCTCTGCAATGACAGGTATAGTATCTACTTTTTTTTTCTGCTTGTATTCTCAGACTTGAAAAGTATCCATAGAAAGTAAGGGTTAGTTGGTCCTGCCCATCCCATTATCTTTAGACCCTTGGGTGGGAGAAATGAAATTTATGACTGACCTTATATTCTGGAGTTTCTAAAAGTATGGAGAAACGAGGATGGTATTTACTACAATGAAAACAATAGTAGAAGACTCTTATTATCGTCATTTATCTACAGTGTCACTTTGGATAGTGCCTTTATTCACTCTAGGATTCAGTTTGGGGCCTCCCCTGCAGAGGTGAAATGGAAGGATCAAGTAGATGTTGTGTAGAGATACTTTTAGTTCTCATATCTCGTATTTTTATTATTTCAGACCTTTGTTGAGAAAAGAGATGAAAATGATGATAAATAAATAAATATCTCTGGGTGGAGCTTTTGATACCTAGTAGGAGAGCTGGTGGTGATTCATATAGCACACAGTGAGAGATACCTCTATAGGTAATTTTCTTTTCCTTCCATAGTTCCATCATAGATTCCTAGAATTTCAGAAGTAGAATGGCATTAAGAGATCAGGTGTATATGGAAGCAATTAAGACCCAAAGAGAGGAAGGAAGGGACTTCTTTCACAGGATCACATAGAGAATCTGTGGCAGAACCAGGTCTGTTTTCCCAGACCACTGTTCTTTCTACTTTATCTTAGGGGGATTGGCACACCCAGCAACAAGACCTGTCCTTCAAGTGATACAGTTGGACTTTCTTATACTGAGCCAGTTTAGATATTTTTAATAATGGTCCTGAGGACTTCTGATTTTCTTCTACTCCCCTTTCAGTTACCTGATGCTCCTTGGGTATTCACAAACCCCCAAGTTTCTATCCACATCTTCTTCAGGACCATTCTTTTCAATTTCATCCATCAAAACTCACCTATTTGTTGCCTCAATATTAGTATGCCTTTAGGGATCTTCAATAGAAGAATTTTCATTTCATCTGTGAACAAAGTCTCAATCCAAAATAAATTAAAAAAAAAATAAAAGTTAACGTAGCATTACAGAGAAAGGGAATCTTTTATGGCACTATAGGAAAATTACAGACCTGCTAACCACTAGGTCTGAGGGTCTGACGTTCAAACTCACCAACATTTCAAACCTACCAGCATTTCCTCCAAAACCCTACAGAGACAGGGTCCCTATGAGTTGGAACTGACTCCATGGCACTTAACAGCTTTCAGAGTTCCCAGTATCATTCAACATAGATAACCTACCTCCTTTTGGCCACCTTATCTCAACTAATTTTTTTTTTTTTTTTTAATGTATATCCTGTTGCAAAATCATGGAATAAAGCAGCAAGAGTTTGAAGTCAAACCAGTCTAGTTTCAGCTCAGATATTGACTCCTTCCATCATTATTGGAATTACATGATTTATAAGATCTTTCACCTTACAGTGTGAGGGATCTTTAGTCTTCAGTACTCCTTGTCAAGCTTCATAGGATGGGATAAGTCAGAAAGGGATTTGAAGAGGCTGTGGACACTTCCAACTTATCCAGATCTTCTCACTGGAGTTGGGAGTCAATGGGAATAATAGAATTAAGGGATCAGTCCATTTTCATCTCTCCTACCACTCCCAACTCAAAATGTTACATCAACTTCCTTGTCAGATTCCCACCCACATCTCCAGGAGCTGAGTCCTTAAATTCCTATATGGGGTACTCTGGATAGCTCATGAAACAACACTTCCAGGTAAGTCTTGTTGTCTACTTACAGAGAAAGCAATTGATATCAAACAAAACAGAACAAAAACAAACACAAACAAAGTTCAAAGGCGTGATTAACTAGTTATTGACCAGAAATGCATTATAACTGACATTTGTCTTATCATTTCAATTATATTACATCTGGTGATCATGACTTTTACTTTGACTGAGAGCCATACCACTGGATTGAGTTAATATAGAAGGAAGTGAAGGGGTGGAAAAGACACTTTAAAGCCTTAGAGTTGAGGTAGCTCTCAGATATAAAATTGGAAGGATACATGATCTTCTTCCCAGCATATATACAACTGAAATGTTGAGAGAAAAGCAAAACAGAACAAAATATTATGAGCAGTTCTTCTGCCTTGCTTTGGCTGGGATAGGGCTAATTGGCTTCCTGGGGTAGTTTTCCAGCCCCAGTAACCTTGAAATTTTTACCCATTTTATATGTTAATATTTAATATAGATCAGCTACTTTCTCATACACCAGCTGCCACAAGTTGGGAAGAAGATCAATTTGATATAAGAAAACTAGAATTTTTAACAACAGGAACCAGGTGTTCTCAAGGAGTTATCTTACAAGCACCAAGCCTTACCTTGCTCCCAACATCTTCCTTAGTACTCTGGTGGCTATGAGTTCAAGGATTACAGTGTTGCACTGCCAAGTCTGCTGCTTGTCTTTTGCCCTCTTTGTTGATGTGTCACTTTTACCCAGAGGGTTATGTGTAAGAAGTAGGTGGAAAGATCTGTGAGAAAAACTGAGTGATATATTGGAGTAGTATAGGGCACAACCCTGAACTGTGAATAATTTATTGTATGACTTTCAGAAAATATTGTTCCCAATATGAACTTTGGTTTCCTAATCTCTAGCATGAGTGTGTGTCAGTAAACAATATCTAAGGACATGTTTTTTATAGTTGGTATTCTTTAATCTTGTGATTGATGATGGGACAAAGGAACCATAATAGGCAAGTTTGAGGGCACAAGTAACCCTTGTCTTATCTGTACTAACCCTATTAAATCAATTGTCAATGGACTTTAGACTTTCTTCTGGTAGCAAGAGCCATTATTTCTTGAGCACTTTTTATGTAACAAATACTTAACTAAGAACTTTGCACATGTTAGCACATGCCATTCTCAAAAGAATCCTATGAGATAAGTATTATATTTATACCAACTTTGAGGGTGTGATGAACTAGGGCTTATAGAGATGAAATGACTTACCCAAAGTTATTCAGTTAGTTTGTGGAAAAGCTAGGATTCACATCCATGCTTAACCTAAATGCCTATGTTCCTAATTACAAAATTCTGAGAACAAAGCCTGAGAGGGTTGGGATAGGGACATGTGGACAGTTACTCTGAGATCTGGTCCTCTCCTCAAGTCCGGAAAATGACCAAATTTTCTTCTGCCCACTGCATATTGGAGTCCACAGAAGTTTGGGACTCCTGAAAATTCCATAACTATAGGACTCATGAAGTACTGGTGTGGCACTGTAGGGTAAGCACTGGACTGCCAACCACAAGGCCACCAGCCACTCCTCGGAAACCCTGTACAGCATCACCATGAGTCAGATCCAAATTCATGACATGTACAACAACAATAGGACTCAGCTAGAGAAATCCATAACTGAACAATAGATCCTCACATGAAGTCTCAATTAGGCCTTCCCTGAATTCTGTCTGAATTCCTCTTTTGGCTAGGAACCTTAAGCTTGTTTTACTCATATCCCTACTCTCATGCTTAAGGTGGTCCCTTCTATCTCTGAAAATTCCCTGGGACTCAGGGTATGACTTCACCATATCTTTCTTTCTCTTTCTTTACAGAACCACATCTTATCTGAAGATCTTGCATCCTAACTGAAGCCCATGGCCCACCTCCTGCAGTGCCACACTCCGTGTATTTGATAAGCTGAGTTAGACACTCCTGTGGTAGAGTGTCAGTTTGTCAAATACCCCAAGTGCGACACATGCGTAGCAGCTCCAGGCCAAGGCAGATGGGATATGGAAAATAGAAGGCTAACTGAATGCAAGAATGCTTGCCAAACATTAACTAAGTTTTCAAACATATGATCTTGAGGAAATTAGCCTCTGTATTTGATGGTGCCAGGAGAAAAGGGAGGCAGTTCTGGGATGTATGCCCATCACAGGAATCCAAAGGGGGAGGGAAAAACTACTTGAAAAGCAAAGGGTACTAGTGATAAAAAATATTCCTAAATCTATTATTCTCTTTTCTTCACATTTCTCATCAAAAGTCTTTCAACTAGAACACCAGAATTGTTATATAAACAACATGACTTATTTCAGAAAGCAGTGTTTCACAACCTACTTTGCTTATATTCAGTTCCCTTGGAACTGGTTTTGCCCAGCCTTGGATTCTAAATACACCTTGATTTCGTCTACCGCCACCCACCCCCCACACATTTTTTTCATACTTCCTGGCCCAGTCCAAGGCCAATCTCTCCAGGAAACTTTGAATGTCAGTATACACTCTTTCCTTCTTCATTTATAAAATACTCCTTGCCCAGGTTGTGCCCCTTTCTATCCTACTGTCAAATGACACTGTCAGTGAAACTTTCCGGAGAATGTTTTGATATTCTTTGATAGATTGTGAGCTTCTAGAAGAAAAGACTGTTTCTTTAATTCTTGTCTGCCCAGTATCACTCCTACTCCAGTCCCTAGCACAGCACTTTGGATATAGACAATAGTCAATACTTGATTACTGATTGATTTATTTGCCACTAGAGCTCTGGTAGCATAGTGGTTACAAATCGGGCTGCAAACCTTAAGGTCAGCGGTTCGAAACTACCAGCTGCTCCACCGGAGAAAGATGAGGCTTTCTACTCCCGTAAAGATTTACACCCTCGGAAACCCTGTACAGGGTCGCTATGGGTTGGAACCGACTCGACGGCACTTAACAACAACAACAACAACAAGTCAACTTAAACCTTGTACAGGGTCTTTATGGGTTGGAATCGACTCTACGGCACTTAACAACAATAACAACAAGTCCATTTAAGTTTGGGTTTGGGGCAAAATGCCACTCAACATTTTGTAAAAAAAAAAATGTGGGCATCATAACACTATAGGTAGTATTAGGTGGTAGACAATATGGGCATTTTTAAATTCCAAGAAAGAGAATCAAGGGATGGAGGAGGACAGTAAGACATCATTACACTCAGAGGGAAAATAAGTTTTGGAATTACTTGGTTACACAAAGTTATAAAGGTACTTAATTGCAAGATTTTCAAGGAATGTTTAGTATGCTAATGTGAGTTGTGAATATCCATTATCTGATCACGGTTTTTATTTTTCTTTGGCACATTTCTTGGTTCTAATGTTTCATGGAGCAAAATTTTTAAAACTATGCTAAAGAAACTTCATACTTTCCCTATATTCTGCAGTTCTTCCCTTCCTTAAACTCTTCTACTCTTCCCCAACTCTCTTCCCATCTAAGATGGATACTATGTTCTCATCTTTTTTTTTAGCCTATCCTATAGTATGGTGCCATAGAATAAGCACTGGACCACAAGAACGATTTGAACTGCAAGGTCAGTGGTTCAAACTCACCAGTCATTCATCAGAAACCTTATACAGAGTCGCTATGAGTCAGACCCGACTCAATGGAATTTAACAACACAAGTTTGAGCTAGCTCTATAACTAGGAATACCTACTGGCTTGCCATGTATGTATTTGGTTGAAAGATGATCTACAATTTCCTGCTATAATGAGTGATTTTAGGAGTTCATAACAATTCATAATATTATTCAATTAAATTGATTCATGTGACTTTAACAAGTCATTCTTCCAGGGGTTTCATTTCCTCATTTACAATATTGGGGTGTGGAAATTAATACTCTGAAAGTACTTTAAGACATGAGACTCACAGTTCTTACAGATGAGGGTCCCTGGACTTGGAACTCATTTTACCAAAGGAAATGCAACAGGATTTTGTCCCCAATTGTTTTCATGGTAGTAAAAAGAGCTAATGGCTGTTTTTAAAGCTTGTGAGAACTTGAGGGTTACATTAGGTGTGAAGGCCCTGTTGCAGAGACTTGTTAGCATAAAGGGGGGTAGGGGGGAGAAAACATTCCTTTCACCAGCTGTGTGGAGCTGACTGGCGTGAGAAAAACTCTGAGGTTTTAACCATAGATTTTGCAGGTTGGTTGATGGTAAAGAAGAAGACTCCTCCCTGTTCACTTTAGTGTGTTATTTTGACTCTTATGATCATTCAAAAAAGGAGTCTTTGTGATGCAGTGTTTAAAAGCACTCAGATTCTGATGGAAAACATCAGCAGTTTGGACTCGCCAGTTACTTCATTGGTGAAAAATGTGGCAGCAGTCTTCTGTAAAGATGAGTCTTGAAAACTCTATAGGGATGTTCTACTCAGTTCTATATTGTCTCTATGATTCGTAATTGACTCAGTGGCAATGTGCTTTAGGTTTACTCATAGAAAAAGGGAAGCAGATCCTGATGAAACCTGAACTGACATTGGGGCTGCATTGAAATCAAATATCAGCATTGTATTTTCCAATAAGTTACTTTGGCATGATTGTGTGGAGGAAAAGAAGCAATGTTGACCTGGTCCAGAACAGGTCCTTACAGGAGAGACTGATTTAAAATATGTGCACCCATGCATATACATTAAAATACACACAATCACTCTTAGTTTCCATTTCTGTTTAAGGGGAAATACTTCTTTACTCTGGCCCTCACATCTCATTGTAGGAGTGGACAGAAAGCTATCAAATATGATTTATGAAAAATGTTTACATCCCAAAGATTCTAGAATTCCAGATGGTAGAAATCTGTAGGGCCAATATAGCTACACTTTGAATGGAAGAAAAATCCTTCATCTTTGCACCACAGTCCTCTGAGACTGAATAAGTGCTTCTTTTTCAGACTTCAAAATGACGTGGAAAGAGCTATGTAGGTGGACCTGGCAGAATGAAGAGAATAGAAGTCAGTTGAGTACTGTCTTTCTAAAAATCCCTTGTGCTCCAACTGGACCCACAAAGTTAGGTGGAGAGGGAAGGGAAAGATTAAAAAAGGAAAGGTGACATCCAAGATCCAAGGGACCCAAACCATTTCAACTAGTTTTACATAATGAGCTCTTGTAGGTCTTCTTATACCTTGAGAAAAGACTTGAGGTTGCTATTATGATTACATATTTATTAAGCACCAAAAGAATACGAGGGTACTAGACTCTAGGTCTGTGACATGACAAATTCAATGAAATGGTGTCTGGACCTGGAAAAAGGGAAGTCATCCTGGATGTTGGTCCTCTGAGTTGTCAGAGCTGACCCTGCCTCTAATTTTCTGGTGGCAATATGCCAGAGTTGAATGCTGCCTGGAGGCATGAGGAGCAAGTTCTAGTTCTCTGTTGTTAGGAGAGGAGCAACAGAACACCCAGGTAAAAATATTAGAAGTACCTAGGACTGAATCCAGCAACTGGCTTCTGAGAGCTGCAAATGGAAACTTATGGTATAGTCAGTTACTCCAAGACAATGAAGAAGATACTTTAAGCTAGCCACAAAGAGGTGTAGCAGAAAACGGAGTCATACAGAATGCAAGAGTTTAATACACAATCATTAGCAGACTCTGAACTAGTGGGGCATTCTCTGTTGGCCATAAATTCTTAATCTGGAGGTAGTGTGTATAGCAGACAGACATAGTCACTGTTGATCTGGGTTATGATATAGTACACTTGGCCCAGACAGGGCTCATTAGAGTAGTCCTTGCTGACTGCCCCAGTGTTTGGATCTTCTCTGGAGTAACCACTTTTGAAGATGGCAACCCTTAAAATTTCTCCAGAGTATTTGGCTTCTCTGGTATGCATGTTGTATACCAAGAACCCATCATTCATAAGACGAGAGATGGGGCCAGAGCTCTGATTTCCAATGCTTCTAGAACTGCTCCTCCGACTCTTTCAACCCATGGATTTTTGGAACAGAGGGATGGTGGACCTGAATCATCATGTGTGTACAGTGGTCCAAGACAGAGCTCAGGGTGGTGCCTCAGAGAGAGAATAAAGTTCTATCCTGACTTTAAAGGCCTCTTTGGTCTTGTTCCACATGTTTCCTACAAATATTCAACAAAACTGAGGGTAAGGAAAAATGAGAGGCTAGAAAAGAAAAACTGTCTTACCTGGCCAGTTCATAGACATGCGCTAGAAAAGAAGAAGGAATCAGATAAAAAATCTCCAAGGAGAGCAGACAGAACCAAAGGTGCTAGTCAATAAGTTAGGGAAGGGGAGATGGAAAGAGGTATCTTAATATGTCTCACGCTTTCCCAAAACAGGAAGGTATTAGTAGGTGGTGTTAAAACATAGAGGTTCAGATATCTTAGGGAGAGTAACAGGAAGCGCATTTGGTTACTATCCTTGTAGGCATACTCTGACTCTGCATACTGGACTAGAGAAATTGCTTGATGTGAAGAGACAGGAGCACAGAAATTGTACCCACTCTCTATCCAGGAATCTCACCGAATATCCCCCAAAGAACTCCTGTGGCTAAGTTGACATGTAGATCAGAGCCTAGGGAGAGGGGGCTGGGTGAGTCTGTTGCAAGGGGCCATGGTCCAAGCCACTCCCCAATACCCTCCCTGCTCCCATCTAGTATGCAGAAAAGGCCCAGGAATAGGTCAATATTTACTCCTGGTGTGTGTTAAGCACAAGTACCCAATGCCCAAAATTCTAAGCAGTTCCAAAGGTATAACTTAGTTCAGAGATGGGTATCTCTTTACTGTCCTTTAGGGACATAATCTTTCAAGAATATATGTATTATATATTGCAAAGGAAACTTCCATGGGATTTCTGCCTTGTGGTGGAATTCAGGATTTCTGTGTCTTACCTCCCCTATTGGAGTCCTGGTATGGCTCTACAGATTAATGCATTGGGCTGTTAAGATTGGTTTTAACTGGAAGGCCAGTGGTTCAAGCTCATCAGGTGCTCCTTGAAAACCCTATACAGATTCACTATGACGTGGAACCAACTTTACGGCACTTAGCAAAAATAACTGCAACCTCTCTTATTGCTACTATAGCCTGTTTCCAACTTCCACTACTCCCTTATAGCTTATGTTTCTGATTTTCCAGAAAGGGCTGAATCTTTTTCATCTTTATATCCCCAGTGCCTTGTACAAAGTATGTGCTCAGTAAATATATGCTGAAATCAATTGATGCTTTGAGGCTGTCTCCATTACAGAAATAAAGCATGCAATAGGAATTCTGGGAAGTCATTCTGCTACAGGAGAAAGCATAAAGACAATAGGTATAAGGCCTATTTGCCTGTTTAACTCAACTGGCTGGATATGTAACTAAGTATAGGGGAGTAGTGGAAATTGGAAACATAGGCTAGAGCCACATTACAGAGAACCTTACAATACGTAATGTTACACTATGGTCTGTATTCCTTGGGCCTTGAGAAGTGCTCGGAGGTTTGTGAGAGGGACATAAATCCTCTTAAGGTGGAGAAATCCATGGTGAAAATTAAGCTATCAGGGAGTAGTATTTGGCATAGTGCAAAAGGCAATCTGTTAGGCAAACTAAATTTGTTGTTATTGTTTATAGGTGTCATCAAGTTGGTACCGGCCTTATGAACAACAGAATGAAACACTGCATGATCCTTCATCAATCTTAGTATTTTTGCTTGAGACCATTTATGTTGGCACTGTGCCAGTACATTATGTGTCTTCCTTTTTTCCCTGATCCTCCATCTTACCAAATATGATCTCCTTCTCCAAGGGACTAATCCTTCTTGACAATATGTATGAAGTATAAGAGATGAAATCTTGCCATCCTGGCTTCCAAGGAGCATTCTGGCTGTACTTTCAATACAGAATGGTTTGTTCTTTTGGCAGGCCATGGTACTTTTAATATTTTCTTCCAACCCCATAACACAAATGCATTAATTCTTCTACAGTGTTCCTTATTCACTGTCCAATTGTCAAATGCATATGAGGTTATTGAAAATGCCATAGCTTGGGCCAGGTGCACCTAAATTCTCAAACTGATGTAATTTCTCTAGAAAGCTTGATACAGGTCTTCTAGAGTAGATTTGCCTAACTCAATGCATTATTTGATTTCTTGACGTCTGCTACCGTGAATGTTAATGGTTGATCAGAGCAAAATGAAGTCTTTGATAACTTCAATCTTTTCTTCATTATAGGGATGCTGTTTATTGGTCCAGTGGTGAGGATTTTTGTCTTTGTTACCTTGAGGTGCAACCCATACCTAAGGCTGTGGTCTTTGATCTTCATCAGTAAGAATTTTAAGTCCTCTTCACTTTCAGCAAGCAAGGTTGTATCACTTTCATATTGCAGATTGTTAAAGAGTCTTCCTCCAATACTGATGCCACTTTTTTCTTCATATAATCCACCTTCTCAGGTTGTGGGCTCAGCATAGAGATTGAATAAATATGGTGAAAGAATACAACCCTGGTGCACACCTTTGTTAATTTGAAATCATTCAGTGTTCCTTTCTTCTGTTCAAACATCTGCCTCTTGGTCTATGTACAGGTTCCTCATGAGCAAAATTAAGTGTTCTGGAATACTCATTCTCTGCAATATTGTCCATAGTTTACGATGGTTCACACAATTGAAAGTCTTTGCCTAGTTGATAAAGCACAGGTAAACATCATTCTGGTATTTTCTGCTTTCAGCCAAGATCCATCAGACATCAGCAATGATATCCCTCATTCCACATCCTCATCTGAATCCTGCTTCAACTTCTGGCAGTTCTCTGTCTATGTACTGCTGCAGCTAATTGGAATTATCTTTATCAAAATCATAACTTGTATAGGATATCAATGATATTGTCCAATGATTTCCACATTCTGTTGGGTCACCTCTCTTTGGAATGGGCACAAATAGGGATCTCTTCGAGACAGTTGGCTAAGTAGTTGGCTTCCTAACATAGATGAGTGAGTGCCTTCAGTGCGTCATCAGTTTGTTGAAAGATTTCAATTTGTATCCTGTCAATTCCCAGAGACTTGTTCTTTGCCAATGCCTTCAATGCACTTAAGACTTCTTCCTTCAATATTATTGGCTCCTGATAGTTTGCTACTTCTTGAAATGGTTGAACATCGACCATTGTTTTGGTATAGTGACTGTGCATTCCTTCCATTTTCTTTTGATGCTCTCTGCATCATTCAATAGTTTACTCATAGAATCTTTCAATATTGCAAGTCGAAGCTTAATTTTTTTTCTTCAGTTCTCTCAGCTTGAGAAATGCTGAACGTCTTCTTCCCTTTTGGTTTTCTAACTCCAGGTCTTTGAACATTCTGTCATCATATTTGACTTTGTCCTCTTGAGCTGTTCTTTGAAATTTTCTATTTAGATATTTTACCATTTCTTCCATTTGCTTTAGCATCTCTATGCTGCAAAGCAAGTTTCAGAGTTGCTTCTGACATTCATTTTGGTCTTTGCCTTCTTTCTTGTCTTAATGACCTTTTGCTTTCTTCCTGTATGATGCTTTTGATGTCATCCCAAACCTCTTCTGATTTTTTATCACTAGTGACTAATGCATCGGATCTGTTCTTCAGATGATCTGTAAATTTAGGAGGGATATTTTCAAGGTCATGTGCTGGCTCTTGTGAACCTGTTTTCAGTTTCTTCAACTTCAGCCAGCACTTGCATATAAGCTATGGATGGTCTGTTCCACAGTCTGCCCCTGGCCTTGTTTTGGCTTTTGATATGGAGCTTTTCCACCACCCCTCTCCAGAGAAGTAGTCTGGATTTGATCTCTGTGCATTCCATCTGGTGAAGTCCATGTGTATTGTTGCCTTTTTGTTATTTTTTAAAAAGGTATTTACAATGAAGAAGTCATTGGTTTTACAAATTTCTATCCTGCAATCTCCAGGATCATTTCTATCACCGAGGACATATTTTCCAACTACTGATCCTTCCAACCTTTCCTTTACAATAATGCGTGATTATAAATATGTTTTGATTGAATGCTTGATCAATGTCAAATTGAAGAAGTTGACAGCATTCTTCAATTTCATCATCACTGGCCTTTAGTGGTTGGTGCATACATTTGAATACTTATTATTGAATACTTAACTGTTATTTTTGATGATGAGCATAGCAAATATGTGATTTTTAGATTCAAAATGGCCAATACTAATGCATTTCTGCTCACTAATGCTCACTAATGTGTTCCATTTCATTGTTTTAAATTTCCAATTTTCTTAGATTCATGCTGTTAATATTCCATGTTCTGATCATTAATGAATGTTTTCAGCTGTTTCTCTTTATTTGAGTTGTGTCCCATCAACAAATGAAGAGCCCAAAGACTTTTTTCCAGTCACATCATAATTGCCAGCTCTATTCTGAAGAGGCAGCTCTTCCTGTAATATTTTGAGTCCTTTCCCATCTGAGGGGCTCATCTTCTGGCATTACATCTGATAATATTCTAGTGCTTTTCATCATGTTTCAAAAGTTAATATTCTGGTGCTGAGAGTGTTCCACTTTCTATTTATAAGATTTTCAGTGACTAAATATTGAGAAGTAGTCTATCTCTCCTTCTTCCTAGTCTGTCTTCATTTGGAAGCTCATCTGAAACTTGTTCAACAGCTGTTGGCATTTAAATACTGATGGCGTAGCTTCCAGAATGACAGCAACACACATGCCACCACAGTATGACAAACTGACAGATAAGTGGTGGGCAAAGTAGATAGTGCAGTGAATATTGAGATGTGGCTGGGTTTCTCTTATAAATAAGCACCTAATTCTCATTTTCCTTCTCTAAGTGTTCAGAACTATAAATTGGCTCCAACAACTATGACTGCATCACATTATTCCCCCGCTCAAAAGATTTTGGTGACTTTGGATGCCTCGGAAGACTTAAAGATGAAAATCTAATTCCATACCTTGACATTCAAGTCCTTAAATAATCAGAAAGCCCAACCCCTGCTCAGTGTTTTGCCTTTTCTTATATGCATAAATTATTTTTATTCATGATCCCACTCACAGACATCTTTTAGTCCTTTATTCCATTAGTGATGTATTTCCTCGCTCCTGTAGTACTGCCCCCTTATAAACTATTTTATTCTTCCAATACCTAACTAAAGACCCACATCCTTCCAAAATCCCTTACTGATTCTCCTCTTCTCTAGATCCCTTCAGCATTACTTATCTTCTTCAGGATTTGAGTCCTTAGAATTTTATTGCTATGTACTGTTATTGATAATTGGCAGGCATCTATCTCAAACTCCCTAAGTAAATTATAAGCAGCTTGAGGGATTGTTGCAACTCTTTCTGTTGCATACTTATGAGGTGACCCATTATAGACTTGGCTGTACCATGATAGGTAGTAAAGATTTGCAATTTTTTTATTGATTGAATTGTCGTTGTGTAGTAGTTCAAAAATACCAGTGGTTCCATGGGAGAAGGATGAGGCTTTATGCTCCCGTAAAGATTTATGATCTCAAAAACCCTACACAGGGTGACTCTTAATTGGAACTGATTCCACCACCCATAACCACCACCATCACTCCCCAAAGATCAGCAGTTTGAATCTACCAGACACTCCACAGGAGAAAGGTGAAGTTTTCTGTTCTCATAAGGATTTATAGCCTCAAAAATGTTAAACAAAGCCACTGTGAGTTGGAACTGACTCAATGGCACACAACCAACACCAACACCACTTGCATATATGCATCCATGCATTACTATCTTTACTCCCAAACTAGGTTTGGAGCTTCTTGAAGTGTTTCCATATTCTAACAATGTGATAGCAAAATTTTAAAATTTTAAATAATTCAATTTACAATTATTAGAAAAATAACAATACTTGGGAATAAATTAATCAAAGAAATGCAAGTATACAGAAAAATACAAAACAATACAGAAAAATACAAAACAATACAGAAAAATACAAAACAATACAGAAAAATACAAAACACTATTGTTATAAAATCTCTATAAATGAAAAGAAACTCCATAGTCATAGATTGAAAATTTTAACAGTGTTAAATAATAATTTCAAAAATTATTTACAAACTCATTGCAATTCCCATGAAAATTCCAATTGTTTTTCACAGTAATGAATAAGTTTATTCTAAAATTCACATCGAAATTCAAGAGAAGTAAAATAGTCAAAATAATACTGGAAAAAAAAAAAAAAAACTTTGGAGGTTTCCCAATTTCAAAACTTACTATTAAGCAATACACTTAACCACAGTTTGATGGTACCTTAAGGACAGATTTATAGAACAATGAAATAAAAGTAAGAATCCCAAGATAATCCTTACGTCTATGCTGAATTAAGTTTTGACAGTGATGTTAAAACTGTTCAATGGGGAAAATAATAATTTTCTCAACAAATGATGCTGAATAAGCCATTGTTGTTGTTATTGCTGTCCTTCAGCTCCAACTCATAGTGATAGTATAGGACTAAGTAGAACTTCCCTGTAGGCTTTCCTAGGCTGTAATATGTACAGGAGCAGATTTCTAGGTCATCTCTCATGGGGAGCCATTGGGTAGACTTGAATCACTGATCTTTCTACTAGAAATTGAGAGCTTCACCACTGTGCCAGCAGGACTCCATGGAAAACTGAAAAACTATGTAAAAAAGAACAAATCTAGCACTCTATCTCACATCACATACAAAAATTAACCCAAATGTATAAAAATACTAAATGGAAGATCTAACACTATTAAGAAAATGCAGATAGATATAAATATCTGAGACCTTGGATTTGTCAACAGATTCTCAGTAATGATACCAAAAACACAAGAGATGAAAAGCAAGTAGATAAATTGAACTTCATCAAAATTAAGGCACCAATGCAACTAAGGACATTACCAAGAAAGTGAAAAGACAGATTGGAATAAGATAGTTTCAAACAATATATCTGATAAGTGGGAGGTGGGACTTGGTGGAAGATTAGGGAGAAGTGCAGTGCAGACCTCCACCAGCAATAACACAGAATAGCAGATGAAGCAGGCTCAGGAGATGGCACCAGAACTATGAACTACATATAAAGGAATATTTAGAACATTTTAAGGTTAACAGCCTGTGAAATTTGCAGCATATGTAAGAATGGTAGTGTTTTCTGATTGGTGACAGCCAGCCTGCTCCTGGAGCAGCCATCTTGGGCATGTCAAAGCAGGTGAAGTATCAAGGGAGCTCTTTCACCTCAGAGATCCAACAGCTCCTCAGAGACAAAGGTGTGGGCGTTATTCTTTTTTTCTGTGTTCATTGGTCTCTCCTTGTCTGTGTCCACTCTAATATCTAGAAGGAGTGCCTGAGCAGGTGGACAACCTCTCACCTCCAGAGGGTTCTACTATGCAAGCGCATGGATCTGCCCAGTTAAGGATACTGCACACAGAACATAAGAAGGGTGAAGTCACTGCTTGAAATGGAATGGTGGACCAAAACGGCTATATTGTTGTTGTGAAGTGCTATGAGTCAGATATGACCCATAGCAACCCTGTATAGGAGTGGATGGTGAGCTTGAACCATCGACCTTGCAGTTCAAACACCTTTGCAGTCCAGCACATTAACCCACAGTGCCACACCTGGACCTAAACTGTTTATCACACCCACACAAACACACACACACAAGTCCTAAATGGGGGTTGTGAGGTGAGAAAGAGAAAGACTGAAAAGGAAACAGACTGATATTAAGTGCACATGGAACATTCACCAGAATAGACCATGTTTTAGGCCACAAAACAAGCCTCCATAAATTTACAAACAGCAAAATACTACAAAGAATCTCTTAGACTACAATGCTATAAGATAAGAAATTAACAATAGAAGACCAAGGAAATAAATCAAATACATGGAAAATGAATAACACCGTGCTTAAAAGTAGTAGAACAAATAAAATGTGAATTCACAAAGTTCTCAAAAACAAATGAGAATGAAAACACAACAAAAATCTTTGGAACATGGCAAAAGCAGTGCTGAGAAGACAATTTATTCCAATAAATGCACACATCCAAAAAGAAGAAACCATCAAAATCAACACATTAACACAACATCTCCAACAACTATAAACAGACTGCCAAAGTAAACTTTCAATCAACTGAAGAAAGGAAATAATAAAGATTAGAGCAGAAATAAATGAGATAGAACACAGAAAAACTATAGAAAGAATCAACAGGACAAGGAACAGGTTCATCAAAAGGATTAATGAAATTGAAAAAATATTGGAAATCCTACCAAAAGAAAAGAGGGAAAAGACACAAATAACACACATAAGAAACCACATGGGTGATGTCACAGAAGAATTAATAGCAGTAAAAAGGATAATAACAGAATATTATGAAGAGTTGTACTCCAACAAATTTGAAAATCTAGAAGAGATGCATACATTTTCAGAAATCCACAATCTACCTAAATTTACACAGAATGAAACAGAAAACTTGAACAGACCTATGCAAGAAAGAAATTGACCAGGTCATCAGAAAACTCCCAACCAAAAAAAAGTTCAGGTCCAGATGGCTTCGTTGGTGAGTTTTAACAAATATTCAAAGAGTTGTCATCAATTTTACTCAAATGATTTCATAATATAGAAAAGGATGGAAAACATCCTAATACATTTTATGAAGCAAGCATACCACTCATACCAAAATCAGGGAAGGATATCCCTAAGAAAGAAAATTACAGACCCATATCCCTCATGAACATAGATGCAAGAATTCTCAACAAAATCCAAGCCAATAGAATTCAACAACACATTAAAAAAAATAATACATCATGACCAAGTTGGACTCATATCAGGGATGCAAGTATGGATCAACATTAGAAAAATTATTAATGTAATCCACATTATAAATTTAAAAAGGAAACAAACCATGTGATCATATCGATTGATGCAGAAAAGGCAGTTGACAAAATCCAACAACCATTTCTGATTTTAAAAACTCAGCAAAATCGGAATTGACAGAAAATTCCTTAACATAATTGAAAGCATATATATAAAACCAACATCTAACATCACTCTCAATGGAGAGAAACTGAAAGCCTTCCCCTTGTGAATAGGTATCAGAAAAGGATGCCCTTTATCACCACTCCTATGCAATATTGTTTTTGTGGTTTTTTTTAAATGTTTTATTGTTAATTATATGATAGTTTACATGAGAGAACTTCAGTTTTACATTCATTCCATCGTATATCATCTCATTGCCATGGTCCCAATCCCCTCCCTCCATCATCTTCCAATCAAAGGGAATATCCTAGAAACCCATCCTCTATACTTCCCCCCAACCCCCAGTCTTCGGCCCACAGTCCCTCTCGCTCTCTGGATCCAAAGTCCCCAGCAGCTTCATCCCTCCATGTCAACGTCTCTGTCTCCATTTCAGGCGTCCCTGCTTCTCTGGGTAGGGTCCCACTCTCGGCTCTTCTCCGTTGGTGGTCCCAGAGACCTCTCCTAGACTGGAGAGATAATCACTCCCTTCCTTGCTACACAACGTCTACCTTGGCACTTCCAACCCTCATAATCAGTCCTGATAACCATTATTCACTACAGTATCACGAGTAACCCACCTGTATTACATTTCATCAGCTCCACCTAGACAGATTGGATAGTACTCACTGGTGATTCTACCTTCCTCCATGCCCCCTAGCTCTAGGTTCCCTCTTGAAAGCTTGTAAGCCAGTTACTTCTTGCCTTTGTAGTCCCTCCCTCCTCATTTGGGTATCCAATGTCCAAGTTGCCCATCTCTGTCTACTCTGTGTGTGGAGGGGGTGGGAATGTTTCTTGCTGTAAGGATTTGTTGCCTCTTTTGAGTCACTGCATTCCTAGGTATAGGTCAAGTTCATCAGATTGAATCAGCTCGATCTTCTTTTTTGCTTTTTGTTTTCCCCCCTCTTCTTTCTTCTCCTGGTTGATCTCTGATCATCCAGTCATCCGGTCCCGGTCACGAGGGTACCGTCTGCAAGTGTGGGTGTCCTTGTGCACATGCCCTCTCTTCCCAACAGTCAGCAGCTCCATTCACCACTTGAGTCCTCCGTGGCTACGTCATTGACTCTGGGCCCAGGAATCTTCAGGTCTCCTCACACTACTTGCCACCCAGGTCCCCAACCAGGTCCACAGAAGCCCACTGAATATTGTAAGGCTTAGCTCGCCGCTTCATTGCTGCCTTTACCCCACTTCTCCCCATCAGTGATGCATGTGGTCACCAATCCGAGCATGCATTTCCACCGAGTCTCAGTTTTGGAAGGGGGCCTGCGTTGGTAGGACCCGACCAACTGTCCCAATGACTCCGAGGGAAGCGACCCGTTTGTTCCTGTAGTAACAGTCTGTCTGCCTCCATTGTATCATATTTTTCCTGTAGGTCTTTCATTCGAGATGTATCTTTTGTTCTTCTCACTGCTCCAGGCTGGTCAACTCATCCTTTCAAGTGGAGATTTCTCATCTCTGGTGATCTGGATGTGGTTCTGGTTTCTACCTATAGTTTTATGTATTGCAAAGGCTCCACAGGAAGCCCCGTTCACTGGGTGGACTGTAGCCCCATTTTAGGTATTCCAATCAGTTAAAGGCAGAAGACAGACTTACAAGCCTTCTAGTGTGATGTTGTTGACTATTCCTTTCTCTCCCCCCTCCAGTGTCTACTCTATATTATAATGCAAGGAAAACCAAGATTCAAAAATCAGCCAAGCATTCTAACACGATTCCCCGCCCATTCCAACCATGACTCAATCCCTGTATCTCAGAGCCCTGGAGATCCAAGGCTGTGCATATATCGTCCTTTATCTCTGTCCCATTTGGCCCATTCAAACATGCCCAATTGTTCTCCCATCTGCCCCGTTTCTCCACTTCCCTCTCCCTCCCTGTATATTGCCCCCCTCCCCAGCACCCAAGCTCTCCTGAGTCCAAGCCCCGCACTGTGACCCACCCTTCCCCCTTTCCCCCACCCATCACCAATTTCCCAGCAACCAACAAAAACTTCCCCCTACCCCCTTTAGTATAATTTCTTTTTCTTAGTCTTTTACAGTAGTAGTCCCTTGCAGTATTTCTCTTTTTGTGACTTACTAATTTCACTCAGCATAATGATCTCAAGGTTCATCCATCTTATGCGGTGGCTTGCCGCTTCCTTGTTATTCTTCAATGAAGCATAATATTCCATTGTGTGTATGTACCACAATTTGTTTATCCATTCTTCAGTTGATGGGCACTTTGGCTGT
>NW_006408670.1:1528023-1530475 GCF_000296735.1 Chrysochloris asiatica
TTTTAGTTCTTTCTTCTTTTTGGATGAGTGTGTTTATTGCAATAAATTGTCCTCTCAGCACCACTTTTGCAGTGTCCCATAGATTTTGGTATGTTGTGTTTTCATTCTCATTTATTTCTAGAAATTTTGTGAATTCACATTTAATTTCGTCTATTACCCAGTCGCTTTTCAGCAGGGTGTTATTCAGTTTCCATGTATTTGACTTGATTTCCTTGGTCTTCCTATTGTTGATTTCTAATTTCGTAGCATTGTGATCTGAGAAGATGCGTTGTAGTATTTTGATATTTGTAAATTTCTGTAGATTTGTTTTGTGGCCTAAATCATGGTCTATTCTGGAGAATGTTCCATGTGCATGTGAGAAGAATGTGTATTGTGCAATTGTTGGGTTGAATGCTCTGTACACATCTATGAGGTCCAGTTGGCCGAGTTTGTTATTTATTTCTTCTGTGTCTTTGTCAAGTTTCTTTCTGGTTGTTCTATCCATTTTTGAAAGTGTAATATTAAAATCACCTACTGTTATTGTAGATTCATCTATTTCTTTCTTCAAGTCTATAAGAGTTTGTTTTATATATTTTTGCGCTCTTTCATTGGGATCATAGATATTTAATATGGTTATTTCATCTTGCTCTATTGTCCCTTTAATCATGATATAATGTCCATCTTTGTCTATTATGCTGGTTTTTGCCTTAAAGTTTATTTTATCCGAATTTAGTACTGCTACTCCTGTTTGTTTTTTATTGGAATTGGCTTGGTATATTTTTTCCCATCCTTTAACTTTTAATCTGTTTTTGTCCCTGTGTGTGAGATGTATCTCTTGCAGGCAGCATATTGAAGGATCTTGTTTTCTTATCCATTCTTCCACCCTCCGTCTCTTAGCAGGTGGATTTAATCCATTTACGTTCAGTGTAATTATCGATAGTTATTGATTAATTGCAGATATTACATTTGTTTTGTTTTTGTAGTGTTGTTGCTTCTTTGTTCTGTTTGTCTTTCTTTGTTGAGTTCAATTTTTGCATTCTTTCTTGTAAGTTTCCTCATGGTTTTAATGTTTTCATATTCTTCCTGGGTTTTCATTCTCTTGGTGTGCTGTGAAGTGTTAATTTTCATTGAGGATGCCTTATAGTCCATTAGCTTTTCTGACCATTTATTGCACACTATTTTATCCTATAATCGCCCTGACCTTCTCCCAATCTGGATCTCCTTTCCTATATGCTTACCTTCTTTTACATTGTACTTGTTTCGGTCATAAACTGACCTTCCAGAGTCTCTGAGTTTGTTCTTATAGTTTTGTTTTGTTACCAATTCTTCTTTCTGTTGACTTAATTCAGTGAGGTGCTGCCACGTATGTCAATCTCTGGTTGTTGCCTCTTCTTGTTGGTTCTCAGTCCACAGAACTCACTTTAGGATGTATTGTAGTGCAGGATTGGTTGATAAATTCCCATAGCTTCTGTGCATCCTGAAATGTTTTGATTACACCATCATATTTGATTGATACCTTTTCTGGATAAAGGATTCTTGGTTGGCAGTTTTTTTCTTCCAGGGTTTTATATATGTCTCTCCATTGCCTTCTTGCTTACATGGTTCCTGCTGAGAGATCTGAGATTAATATGACTTGCTTGCCTTTGTATGTGACGCTTCTGTTTTCTCTGGCTACTTTCAGAATTATCTCCTTATCTTTGAGTTTGGAGAGCTTGACTATGATATGTCTTGGTGATTTTCTTTTGGCGTCTGCTCTTCTTGGAGTTTGTTCAGCTTCTTGTATATTTATTTTTTTCCCTTTTCAGGATGTTGGAGAAATTTTCTTCCAGTAGTTCTTTGACTATTTCCTCTGTGGGCTTGCATGATTCTTCTCGTTCTGGAATGCCAATAATTCTTAAGTTATTCCTCTTCATGTTGTCCAACATGAATCTTATATCTTCCTCTGAATTTTTTTTATCTTTTTTTGTGTGTGTTTGTTCTTCTATCTTAGTTGTATTGAGAGTCTTGTCTTCCAGCTCGCTGATTCTTCCTTCTATCTCATCTAGTCTACTCCTCTGCCCTTTCAGAGTATTTTCTACTTCTGTCATTTTGTTTTTGATTGTTTGTACCTCTTTCTGTAGGATTTGCATTGTTTCTGATGCTGTATCTATCTTGTTTGATTGCTCTTGTAGCACTTTCCTGACTTCTTCCTTATTTTTCTCAACTCCACTGTAAAGTGTTTTGAAACATTTTATAATTTTCCTGAATTCTTTCTCAGGCCTTTCCAGGGCTTGCCCGCTTTCCAGAATGGAGTCCAGATCTACTTCTGGGTCATTTGTCTCAGATATTGTATCTTTTTTCTGGACGTGTCCTGATGTGGTCATCTGTTTTTGCTTCTTGGACATGTTCGATGCTTATCTGTGGCCCTAATACTTAAATGAGTATGTATTTTGGTACTTTTTTGTTGTTGTTGTTGTTTTATGCTTTCTGGTTT
>NW_006408670.1:1531174-1531665 GCF_000296735.1 Chrysochloris asiatica
AAGAAAATCTGTGGCTTAATGTAGGTATGTCTTTAATGTCCTCTCTTTCAGTCACTCTGCCCTCCTCTCCTTTTTATTAGGCGCTGCCAAGTTGATTGTGACCCATAACAACCCTGTATAGGGTTTCTGAGGAGCGGTTGGTCAGCTTGAACCCCTGAGCCTGCAGTTCAAAAAGCTCTGTAGTGGCACCCCAGCCCTCAGAGCCACGCTTGGACTCCTGCTAAACCAGCTAAAAAAAAAAAAATCGAGACCCAGATAAGGTTCCCAAGGAGTGGCTGGTGAGCTTGAACCACCAACCCTGCAGCTCAAAAGGCTCTGTAGTGGTGCCCCAGCCCTCAGAGTCATGCTGGGACTACTGCTAAACCCTCTAAAAGAGGGAAACCCAGATAGGGTTCCCGAGGAGCGGCTGTGACCTTGAACTGCCTACCCTGCAGTTCAAAAGGCTCTGTAGTGTTGCCCCAGCCCTCCGAGCCACGCTGGGACTCCTGCTA
>NW_006408670.1:1532100-1538425 GCF_000296735.1 Chrysochloris asiatica
CCACCCCCCGTCTCTGTCTCTAGTGGCTCTCCCTGTTCCAGGCCCCCCTCCACCAGAGGCTCTGCACGAGCTGGTTTCAGCCCCGCCCTCCAACCCAAGGGAGCTGGGGCTGCAGCTGCACACTGCGGCAGGTACAAGTTTACAAAGCCAGCAGTTCCTCAATACCGTGATTTCTCAGAAAAGTGGGTTTAAGATTCTGAAGTACCTAGACTTATGGTGGCTGCAAGGGTGTGGGCTCACCCCAGGAAGGCCTCCCCCGCGAGTTCCCCTTCCCCGAACCCAGAGTCCCCCTCACCAGTGCCACCTGGCCGTCTGGCAAACTGGAAGTGCAATATTGTTTTGAAAGTCTTAGCCAGACTTATAATGCAAGATAGGGAAATTAAAGACATCCAGATAGACAAACAGGAAGTAAAACTCTATTTGGAGACAATATGAAAACTATACACAGAAAAACTCAAAGACTCAGCAAAAAAGCTATTGGAACTCATTGGAAGGATGCAGAAATGGAATTCATGAGGCATGTGAAAAGTGGAATAGTGTGAGTAGGGAGGAACACATTTTTATGAAGACTTTGATAAGAATTTGGATTTGTCTTCAGGAAGAAAAAAGAAATGGAAACAGAACAAAATCAAACAAACACACAACAACAAAACTACATAGAGTTCAGGACTTTATTCCACAAAGCAAACCAAACCTAATCAAACAAAACAACAAATAATCCACCAGACAAAATAAAACAATTAAAAATAACAACAACAATAACAAAGCAGCTTCCAAAGGGTGGGCAGGATCTGGTATACATTGACTCCTGAAAGACAATCAAACACAATAGAAAGAGTATAAGATCGGTATGCAAATTGCAATTTCTACTTTTTTGATGTGAGCTGGAGGGCAAATAGATTCCCCTATTTCAGTCTATTTCCTTTGCTTTAAAATAATAGGGTGATTGTAGCTGTGATATTTAAGGTTTTGTGTCAACGTGGCTGGACCAGGATTCTCAATTGTTTAGTTGTTAAGGTATAATAATACCCCATGATGAAATCTAATATAATGTAATCAGCTAGCCCCAGTGTGATCTGATCTGATCCGCCCTGATCTGACTTAATTATCTTATGTGCTGCCAATCCTCACTTCTATGATGTTAATGAGGTTGATTTTAATCTATGGGGTTAAAGGAGATTGAAATGAGCAGAGGAAGAAGAGCCTAATACCACCAAAGAAGAAGCGCCTGGAGTGGAGTGTGTCCATTGGACCTGTGAAGCCCTTATACACAAATGTGGATTGATGCCAGGGCACATGGAGATCTTCAAGAAATGCTGAGCCTATAGATGCTGAAAGGAGAAAAGGACCTTTCTTGAGCCAGCATTGTGAATTCGGAATTTTAGTCTCCTAAACTGTGAGAGAGAAAAAAAATGTTTTTTCTAGTCACCCACTTGTGGTATTTCTGTTAGGATAGCACTAAATAATTAAGACAGTAGTTATCTCATGGAAAAATTGTGAATGCAATAATAAAATGTATATTAATTATTGGTGTACTGTATTGAGAATATATGAATGAGTCATTTATTAATGCCACATTTCCCTTTACCATCTTAATCTACTAAATTTACAATATGGCATATATTGTCCCCAGTCCTGAAAATTGTTTTTCTTTCTTGATTGTACCGTCATTGCTTAACTGAGACACTTCTCCCCTTTCTCTGGACTGAAGGCATTATTTTGAGAAATTTCTCATGCAGTATGTCACATTGAGGTGAGTTTGAATACAAACTCCACAAGGCCATTGCACTGTTCAGAGTCAACCCAGCCATTGGCAGTACAGAAATAGGAGTATTTATCAGCAACCACTGCAGACTTGAAGAGGTTTGAAAATCAGGGTACTCAAAGTTTCTACTTTGACAGGCTCTTCCTCGTTATTCTATCCATTGCACCAAACATAATTATTATAAATTATTAATTATAAAACATAATTATTGCACCAAACATAATTACTCAAACATAATTGAAGACTAATTCTCAACCTTTTCAAAACCATGAAGCTGCTACAAGTCGACATTGTGGGCTTGGAGACAGTTCAAAGGACAGACAAGAGATAAGGCTCTTGGAAATGACAAGCAAAAACATAAACAAGGTTAGGTAATCCCTGCTTTGGATTAGGGTTTGTCTATATCTGCAATAGGAATTAAAGGGAGTTCCTGACTTAGAGGAAGAAGTTAACAATAATATATATATATATATATATATATATATATATATATATATATAATCTGTGGAGTATTAGTCACTGTTTTAACAGTTTTTTGTTGTTGTTGCTGTTGTTTTTTAGAAAACCAACATAGCTGGGGTGAGGAGTTGAGCAGCATTTTCCAAACAATCGATAGTTTTAGATTATCAGGGCCAGGGAGTTGTAAGATTTTCAAGTCAACAAAGCTTATCTTGGCTTTCCACAGAGCTTTTATGTCAATATCTTTCTACTACTCAATATCTTGATCAGATAAACTCATTTTTAGGAGTTTTAAGGCACAGAGATGAAGGAAGGCCACAAAGCTATGAAGGTTGGAATTTCTGGGATACAAGAATTTGAAGGCAAGGAGTCTTCACAACATTTGTCAAATCTTGCTATGTGGGTGATGACCCGTAGGATCCTCTGCCTGTCTGCTTGCTCTGATTAGCGTAGATAATTAAGGAGACTGTGGAATTCTGGTGTGGTGCAGAAGGATAAGCACTGGACCGAAAGTTCAGTTTCAACTGCAAGGTGGTGGTTCAAACCCACCAGTGTCTCCTCAGAAACCCTATACAGGGTCACTAAGAGTTGGACCACCACTCATTTGTCAATGTGTCATACTGTAGTGGCTTGCATGTTTCTGTGATTCTGGAAGCTATGCCATCAGTATTTTAAATACCAACAGGGTCACCCATGGTGAACAGGTTTCAGCTGAGCTTCCAGACTAAGAAGAATAAAATGGATTACTTCAAAATATTTAGTCTCTGAAAACCATATGAATAACAAAGGAACACGGACAGCATTAGGATATTGAATACTGAAACATAATGAAGAACCCCAGAATATTAAATACTGAAACATAATGAACATCTGAATACTGTCAGATTTTGTAGTTATTAAGTGCTATTCAGTCAGTTCCAACTCACAATGACCAAGCATAGGGTTTCCAAGAAGTGACTTGTAGATTTAAACTGATTACCTAGTGGATCAACCAACCTTGCAGTCAAGTGCTTACCTTACAGTACCATGCCAGGACTCCCTTGTCAGATACAGTGCCAAAAAATGAGGTTTTCAGCTTGGAAAGCACACAAAATATGACTTGGGAAGAGCTGCCTCCTCACAGTAGAGCTCAATATGAAGATGCAAATAGAGTAAAGATTTCTGGACCTTCATTTGCTGATGGTCACAACTTAAAATGAGGAGTTAACAGCTGTAAAAATTCATTAATAATCAGAACATGGAATATACTGAATACAAATCTAGGAAAACTGGAAATTGTCAAAAATGAAATGGAATGCATAAACATTGATATCCTAGGCCATCAGTGAGCTGAAATTGACAAGTGTTGTCCATTTTGAACCTGACAATCACAGGGATTACTATGCAGGGAAAGACAAATTGAAGATGAATGGGGTAGCATTTGTCATCAAAAAGGACATTTCAATTTAGACATTGGTATCAAAAATAGGGTGGTGGTGACAGACATGAAGTGTCTGGCTTATAAGCTTTCATGAGTGTGCTTAGTTTCAGAATATTGGGGGGGGGCAGTGAGACATAGAGAGCAGACTGGATAAGAAAACAAACTGTTTCAATATGCTGTCTATAAGAGACATATCAAAAAGATGGAGACAGCCTAAATATCCATCAACACAAAAATGACTAAACAAATTTTGGTAAATACACACACAGCAATACTACAAAACATTGAAGAATAATGATTAGTCTGTGAAACACCTCACAGTATGGTTGAACCTGGATATTATGCTGAGTGAAATTAGACAATCACTAAAGGACAAATATTTTATATTACTAATGTAAAATTCTGGGGGGGAAAGGAGTTTTCTGGAAAAAAAGGAGCAAACTTTGATGGTTATGAGGGAGGAAGGGAAAATTATCCATGGGCTAAAGGGAAGAAACATTAACATGAGTGACAAGGCAGGCAATATACATCAAGAGCTAAGTTACCAGAAGAAAGATGAATGTAGCAGGAGAAACAGGGAGACATACAATAGATAAAGTAAATAGAGGTAGGTATTGTTACCTGGAGGGGATTTCAACCATGTAATGAAGCAAAGTATATGATGTGCTGAATGTAAAACTGATGGATTACTCAGTAAACCTTCACTGAATTCACAATAAAAAGTTATATAAAAAAAGAACAGTTCAAGAACTATCTTAAAGTATAATGCTATCTGTAATAGGATCCATACACCTACAAGGAAGACTAGTTAAAACACATATTATTAAATTTATTACTAAAGGCAGTGATGATGAATTTGAAAAATTCAACCAATTTATTCAGTCTTAAATTGATCAAATATGCAATCAAGATGCACTGATTACTGCTTATTGAAAAGCAAAGGTGGGAAACAAAGAAAAAGGATCAGAAGTTGGAAAACATGGCCTTGGTATTAGAAACAAATTTGGAGATTGCATAAACGAATTTTACAAGTCCGATGATTTATTCATTGCAAATACCTTTTCTCAACAAATTTAAAGACGAGTATGCACATGGACCTCACCAGATTGAATACACAGAAATCAAACTAACTACATCTGTGGAAACTAGGCTAAGGCGGACTGTGGAACAGATGATGAATTGCTCATATGCAAGTTCAGGCTGAGGCTGAAGAAAATTAAAACAAGTCCATGATAGCCAAAATTTGGCCTGAAACATATCACACCTGAATTTAGAGATCATTTCACGTACAGATTTGATGAATTAGAAACAAATGATAGAAGACCAGAAGAGTTGTGGGATAACATCTAGAGCATCATGCAGAAAGAAACCAAAAGATCATTAAGAAGAAAAGAAGGGAAATACCTAAATCAATGTCAGAAAGACTCTGAAACTTCCTCTCCAGCATAGGGATGCTAAACCAAATGGGAGAAATGAGGAGGTAAAAGAACAGACATTTTCAAAAGGCAGCTTGAGAAAACAAAGTCAAATATTATAATGAAATGTTCAAAGAGCTAGAGTTAGAAGAGAAAATAGGAAGAATATGCTCTGCATTACTCAAGCTGATAGACTTGAAGAAAAATTCAAGCCTTGACTTGAAATATTGAATGGTGAAGGTATACACACAGTCACTGTACCAAAAAGAAATGGTTGATGTACAACCATTTCAAGAGTTGTTGTTGTTGTTGTTAGGTGCCATAAAGTTGGCAACGACTCAAAGTGACCTATGCACAGCAGAATGAAACAATGTCTGATCCTGGGCCAACCTCACTATTGTTGCCACACTTGAGTCCATCGATTCTGCCACCTGACCAATCCATCTCGTTGGGGGTCTTCCTCTTTTTCTCTGACCCTCCATCTTACCAAACATGATATCCTTCTCCAGCGACTGTTCCCTCCTGACAATATGTCCAAAGTATGAGAGACAAAGTTTGGCCATCTTGACCTCCAAGGAGCACTGTGTCTGCACTTCTTCCAAAACAGATCTATTGGTCCTTTTGGCAGCCCATGGCACTTTTAATATTCTCCTCCAACACCATAACTCAAAGGCATCAATTCTTCTACGATCTTCCTTATTCACGTACAGCTTTCACATGTATATGATGAGTTTATTGAAAATACCATGGCTTGGGTCAGGCTTGGGTCAGTCCTCAAGCTGACATATTTGCCCTTCAACTCTTTAAAAAGTTCCTGTGCAGCAGATTTGCCTAATGCAATATGTCGTCTGATCTCTTGACTGCTGCTTCCACGAGTGTTGATAGATGATCCAAGAAGAATGAAGTCCTTGACAACTTCAATCTTTTTTTCCACTGATAAGAATGTTGTTTATTGGTCCAGTGGTGAGGATTTTTGTTTTCTTTACATTGAGATTTAATCCATACTCAAGGCTGTGCTCTTTGATCTTCATCAGTAAATGTTTTAAGTCCTCTTCACTTTCAGCAAGCGACCTTGTATCATCTGCATATCACAGGTTTTTAATGAGTCTTCCTCCAATGCTGATGCCACATTTTTTGTCATAGAACCCAGCTTCTCGTATTATTTGCTCAGCATACAAGTTGAATAACCTTTCCCAATTTTAAAACATTCAGTGTTCCCATGTTCTGGTCGAACAACTGCTTCTTGGTCCAAGTACAGATTCCTCA
>NW_006408670.1:1539247-1558083 GCF_000296735.1 Chrysochloris asiatica
ACCTTTTCCTTCTTTCTTGTCTTCTTAATGACTTTTTGCTCTCTTAATGTATGATGTTCTTGATGTCATCCCACAACTCTTCTGGTTTTCAGTCTTTAGTGTTCAATGTATCAAATCAATTCTTCAAATGATCTCTAAATTTAGGGAGGATATATTCACGTTCATATTTTGGCTCTCATGGACTTATTTTAATTTTCTTCAGCTTCAGTTTGAATTTGCATAAGGTTAATTGATGGACTGTTCCACAGTCTGCCCCTGGCCTTCGTTTCACTGATGATATTTCAAGAGTTAGCATATGATAAACAGCCAATGATACTGAAGGAAGTAGTCAAGGGTGCATTGAAGATATTGGCAAAGAACAGGGAACCAGGAACTGAGGGAATACAAATTGAAATCTTTAAGCAAACAGATGCATTACTGTAGGCACTCATATATACCAATAAATATGGAAGACAGCTCCCTGAACAACTGATTGGAAGAGATCCACATTTGTGCCCATTCCAAAGAAAGGTGACCTAATAGAATCGGAACTCGTTGGACAATATTATTAATATAGCATGCAAGTAAACTTTTGCTAAAGATAATTCCAAAATAGCTGCAGTAGTACATTGACAGGGGGCTGTCTGAAGTCCAGGCCATATTCAGATGGGCACATCAAACAAGGGACATTATGGCTGACATCAGATGGATATTGGCTGAAAGCACAGAACACCAGAAATATATTTACATGGGTTTTATTGACTGATATATGCTTTACTGACTACATGAATGCTTTTGATTGTGTGGATCATGACAACTTATGGCAAGAACGAAATTTCCTAAAGCACATAATTGTGCTCATGAGGAATCTCAAGGGAACACTGAATGGTTTAAAGTCTGTAAAAGTATATGCTAGGGTTTTATTCTTTCACCATAGTTATTCAATCTGTATGCTGAGTAAATAATTCAAGAAACCGAATTATATGAAAAAGAATGTGGTATCAGGATGGGAGGAAGACGCAACAACCTACGATTTGCAAATAATACAACCTTGCTTGCTGAAAACAGTGAGGACTTAAAATACTTTCTGTTGAAGATCAAAGACCACAGTCTTCGGTATAGATTGTTCCTCAATATAAAGAAAATAAAAAATCAGTTTCCTCACAAATGGACCAGTAAATGTCATCATGATAAATGGAGAAAAGATTGAAGTTATCAAAGCCTTCATTTTTCTCAGATTAACCATCAACACTCATAGACGCAGCAGTCAAGAAATAAAACAACATATTGTATTAGACAAATCTGCTGCACAAGACCTCTTTAAAGTGTTCAAGAGTAAAGATGTGAGTTTAAGGACTAATGTGTGTTTGATGCATACCAGGGATTTTCAATAGTCTCATTTGAAAATGTAAGTTGAACAGTGAATAAGAAAGACTGTAGAAGAATTGATACATTTGAGTTATAATATTAGTGGAGAATATTAAACATTCCACGGACTTCCAGAAGAATAAACTAATCTGTGTTGGAATAAGTACCACCAGAATGCTCGTTAGAAGCCAGAATAGCTAGACTTCATCTCTAATGCCTCAGACATATTATCAGGAGGGACCAGTCCCTGTATAATAACACCATGATTGATAAAGTGGAAGGTCAGAGAAAGAGTAGAAGACGCCCCAAAAGATGGATTGAAACAGTGGCAGTGGTAATGGGCTCAAGGATAGCAAATATCGTGATATTGAGGCAGGATCTGGCAGTATTTCATCTGTCGTGCATAAAATTGCTATGGGTTGGCACGGATTTGATGGCATTTAGCAACAATAATGAGTTGGAATCAATGCAATGGCACTTAAGAACACAACAACAACAATAACATATAGAAAAATAAAGGGCTATCAGAGAATCCTCTATTGGATCTCTACCTATCAATGTTGGTTTGACTCACATTTCTGGATTCAGAGCTCAAAGATCTTATCCCTCATCAATTGATTTCTACCAGGAGTTCGCCAGGAGACTTCACATGTGTAATGACGCTAGTCATCCATCTCAAGGATAATCCATGGAGGGACAAATATCCTGGTACCTCATGATTCATTTTCAGGAAGTCATATTACCTTTCCTGCTCAATATGGTATCCAGAGGAAACGTAATATGGTGATTGGATCTGAGCTCCATTCTACCAGCCACTTCACCAAGACTGGTGTGGCCTTGCAGGAGTGCAGGGAATATTTATATTCAATTTCCAGTGCCCTGTGTACTCTCTGGAGCTTCAAGGATGAGACAGTCTAAACAGAAGCTGAGAGGATGGAAGTAGATATAGATGGCACACACCTACCTAGGAGCTAGAGTAAAATGACAGATCTCCAGTGGCTTCTGAGAAAACACCCTTCAACTTATTATTTTTTTTTTTTAAGTTTTTATTGTGAATTATGTGATAGTTTACATGGGAAAACAGCAGTTTTACATTCATCCTATCATATATTGTTTCATTGCCATGATTACAATCCCCTCTGTTGTTGTTGTTGTTGTTAAGTGCCGTCGAGTTGGTTCCGACCGATAGCGACCCTGTACAGGGTTTCCGAGGGTGTAAATCCTTACGGGAGTAGAAAGCCTCATCTTTCTCCCGCAGAGCGGCTGGTAGTTTCAAACCGCTGACCTTAAGGTTCACGGCCCGATTCGTAACCACTACGCTACCAGAGCTCCTCTAAGCATCATCAAACAACCAAAGTATATACGCTGCAAGCCTGCCCCTTGGTCGTCAGCACACAGCCCCCTCCCTCTCCGTGTCTAGAGCCCCAAGCCCCTCCATCTCTCTACGTCATCATCTCTGCCTCCATCTCTGGTGTCACTGTTTGTCTGGGTAGGGTCCCACATTCTGCTCTTTTCTGATCCTGGACTGCAAAGTCAACCACTCCCCTACTTTTTCTACAAAACGTTTACCTTTGCATTTCCAACCCTCACAGTCAGTCCTGATAGCAATTACTCACTATTATACCACAAGAGTCCTATCTCCATCACCTTTCATCAGCCCCACCCAGACAGATTAGATACTACTCAGTGGAGAGTCTACCTTCCTGTGCACCTATGTATCTAGTCTTGTAAGCCAGTCACTTCTTGCCTTTGTACCCCTTCCCATTTTAGGTTGCCAATGTCCAAGTTTCCCATCCCTATCTACCCTGTGTACCAAGGGGGTGGGAATGATCCTCACTGTAAAGATTTGTTCCTCTTTTGAGCTATTGCATCCATAGGTATAAGTCAAGTTCATCAAATTGTATCAGATTACTCTTTCCCCCTCCTCTTCTTTCTTCACAGGGTAGCCTTGGGTCTACCCTAAGGTCCAGGACATCAGTTTCCCGCACTTGCAAGTGAAAAAAATCATGATATAAAGGAAAATAGTGCAAGTTAGGAATCTCTGGACATGGGACTCCCTCTGTGGCCACCCCTCCCAGGCAGAGTTCAGAGGTCAGGGCTACAACCAGACTGACACAGGGAACCGATGCTAAAAGTAGTAAAGAGACATTTGCAAAAAGAGGTGCAGTAGATTCTACACATTTTTTCCTCTTCTTCCCTGTTGCGCATTCTTTGCCCAGCAAGGATGCCTTCAGGTGGTTGGATGTGCACCACCCCCTTAAAAAAAAAAAGTCCAGCGCTGACCCCACAGTTTTCCCACGGTACAGAAAGAATGAGCTTGAGGGCTACTTATGACATCAGCCTCAGGGTCGCAGCCTTAAAATTGACTTGTGTGGGACCCTTGGTGGCTGTGAGCTGTGGAGTCAGTTCCGACTTGTGGTGACCCTGTGCAGGGTTTCTGAAGCAGTGGGTCTTTGCAGGAGAAGAGCACATTGTCTTTCTCCAGTGGAACAGCTGATAGTTTCAAACTGTTAACCTTGCAATTTGTAGCCTGATTCATGAACAATGCACTACCAGAGCTCCTTGTGCAGGACCCTTACCAAAACTATATAGCAAGAAGAAAGCAGGCATGTCAGGCCTGACAGAAAAACCATAAAACAATCTGTAAAACCCCAACATAAAAGGACACAACTACCTGAAGAATTACACTGTGCACACACAGATACCTAACTGACCTTCAGAGACAAAAATAGTGGACAGTCTTTCTCCCATTAATTTCTCAATATCCATCCATACACCTCCACGGTGGTGACTAGAGGAGGAGCCTGAGTGAGCAGACACCTCCACCCACTACTGGATGCTTCAATCATGCACACACACTGCCTGTGGACACTTGGCCAGTTATATTTTTGTTTCAAAGTGGTGGTTTTTGTCTCTGCTTTTATATTGCTTCTGCTATTGGTCCTTTTGATCACACAGCATTCATAGAGGTGGGAGCTTCTTCTCCCTACGTTACCAAAGAAGAGACAGTAATTGTGGCCATATAACCAAGCTACAAGCATACCCCATAATATTCCATCATTGATACAAGACCCAATAACAGCTGCTAAGCATTGCATGTGTAAAGGGAAGCCTAGATCCTGATCATATCCACAAGGAGACACCAAGAAAGCTTAATAACACAACAACAAACATCAATTTAAGCATTAAAAAAATCATAACTATTGGAAATGACAAACAAACCAAACAATCTGAAAACATGTCCAAAAACAGAAAAGAGTAACTGAGACAAATGCGCTGGATATAGACAAAGGCTCCCCAGAAGAAGAAGAGCAGGTTTTGGATTTGCCTGAGAAAGAATTCAGAAGAATGATATGGGAAAAAATTCAAATGCTCTGAAAAGGGGTGGAGGAAAACAAAGAAGTCATGAAAGTACTACAAGAGCAATCAAACAAGATTGATACAGCAATGAAAACAATTCAAAACCTGCAAAAAGAGGTCCAGATGATTCATGATAAGAGATCAGAAATGGAAAATACACTGAAAGGGGAAAGAAGCAGAATAGAAGAGATGAAAACCAGAACTAGTGATCTGGAAGACAAATCTCTCAATACTGCTAAGATAGAAGAGCAAGCTTAATAAAGGATAAAAAACTCTGAAGAAAGTCTAAGATTCATGCTGGATAACATGAAGAGGAACATTGGCATTCCAGGACAGGAAGAATCAGAGAAGTCCACAGAGGAGATAGTTGAAGAGCTTCTGGAAGAAAATTTCCCTAACATCTTGAAAGATGAGAAGATAAATATTCAAGAAGCTTAAAATACTCCAGGAAGGATAAATCCCAAGAGAAAGTCACTAAGCCATATAATAGTAAAGTTCTCTGAAATCAAATACAAGGAGAGAATTCTAAAGCAGCCAGGGAAAAGAGAAGTGTCACTTACAAAGGCAAGCAAATCAGATTAAGCTCTGATTGTTCAGCACAAACCATGCAGGCAAGAAGGCAATGGGGAGACATATACAGCATCCTAAAAGAAAAAAATGCTAACCAAGAATCATATATCCAGCAAAACTATCAATCAATTACGCTGGTGCAATCAAAACATTCCAGTATAAACAGAATATAAGAGATTTTATCAAGACCAATCTAGCACTTCAAAACAGCACACTCAACCAACTTCAACTCATAGACGTGTACAGAGCATTCAACCAAACAACAACAGAACATACTTTCTTATCCAGTGCACATGGAACATTCTCCCAAACTGACCATGTGTTAGGTCACAAAGCAAGCCTCCACAAATTTAAAAACATCCAAATACTGCAGAGCATCTTTTCAGACCACAATGCTATAAAACTAGAAATCAACAACAAGAAGTCTAAGGAAATAAAATTGAATACATGAAAACTGAACAACACCCTGCTGAAAAGTGACTGGGTAAAAGAAAAAATTAAATGTGAATTTATAAAGCTCCTAGAAACAAACGAGAATGAAAACACAATATACTAAAAATTTTGGGACATAACAAAAGTGGTGCTGAGAGTACTAACTTATTGTGATAAGTGCACACATTAAAAAAGAAGATTGGGGTTTTAGAAGAGGTGGAGGGAGGTGACGGTAGAGCACAGGTTAGGGGGCAGACACATCATAAATCAGGTATTGGGGAGAGCAATACACAAGAAGAGAGAGGGATTGGAAGACCAAGCTAGATAGGCAAACACTGAGATAGGCTTGCATGGGGTAAATAGTGATGTATGCTCAACCTTAGAACAACAAGGTTCTATGATATAGGGATCGTGGCATAGTCTGAAGAGAGGAAATAATACTAAAATGCCTGACTCTCTTATGAATATTGGTTTCCCTTGCCTACTATTGTAAAATAGACACTTGAGTGGGATAGAAAGTAATGTCATGAAACATGATTATAAAAAGCTTGTAAGTCCGTCTTCAGCCTATGACTGATTGGAATACCTACAAGGGGTTCTACAATTTTCCCAATGAACTAGGCCTCTTGTGGAGCCTTTGCAGTGTATAGGACCTTAGGTGGAATCCTGACCCTCATCCATAACCTTCTGAGGTGGGACATTCCCTCTAGAAGAATAAGCAGACCCTCCTGGAACAGATAGAGTGACAGACGATATGTCGTCAAAGAAAGATCATCAGGAAAAAAACCCCAAAAAACAAAAAATGGCAGTGTGATTGGCTACTATAAGAATAAGCCAGTTGTTCACCAGGAAGCCATAAAGGCAATCAATCAAGTCCCTTCAGGACAAACACCTGTCTAAGACTGAAATTCAAAGTGAACACATGACCAGGTATACAAGCTTGCTGGCAACTGCATTGGTCTACTGGTGAGTGGAAGAGGGGGAAAGGCAGCAATGAAGAAATGTGCTTAATTCAACCATGTTCCATACACTCCTGTTGATCTGGAGATGAGAGAGAATAGAGGAAGGTCTGGTTGGTCCAAAGTGTGGTGAGACCTGAGGACACCTGAGTCCATGGACAAAGACTTAGCTACAGAGGGCTGTTGCTGAGAGTGAAACATCCAGCTGATATGAAGTAAGGGGAAATGCACAAGAACACCTGAACTTGCAGAAAGTATCCGTTTGACCTAGCCTCGATGGCTTGATAATCAAAACTCGACTAGAGGAAGATTTAAAAACAACAACACACTTTTTTTATCAAGAAAACGAGGGTAAATTGCTACAATTTGATGAGCTGGATCTATATTCATGGAGGTTGTAGCTCAAAATACCAACAGAGAGGGAACCAGTATTCACATCAAGTATTAATGTTATCCCCTATGTACACTGGGTAGATAGGGATGGCAACTTAGACATTGGCTACCTAAAATGAGGGGGCAATAAAGGCATGAAGTGACTGTCTTACAAGGTTTCAAGAGGGAGTTCAGTTTAAGAGCGTGTATGGGAAGATAGAGTCCCCACTGAATATTTTTCATCTTGTCTAGATGGGTCTGGTAAAAAGAGATGGGGATAAGATTCTAATGATTCAATAGTGAGTAATTGCTATCATGACTAATAGCGACTGTAACAATTGTAAAGGTAGAAGTTTTGTAACAAAAACTGGGGAGTAGTTAATCTTACAGTCCAGAAACAGAGGCCCCTACGACCATCAGGGGAGAAGAGCACAAGCGGAATGAAGGACTTTATCCAGAGAAGTAGCAATACCAGAAATGGAGGCAGAGATGGGGACATGGAGAGAGGGAGCAGCTGAGGACTCCAGATTCATGGAAAAAGAGGGACTGAGAGCTAGTAGCCAGGAGGCAAACTTGCAGAATGTGTCCTGTGGTGGTGTAAATGATTACATATACCTGAGCATTTATATATTTTAAAAAGAGCTATTTATATATTTTAAAAAGAGAGAATTACTGTTAACTGATGGCAATCATTGTAATGAAACAAAATATATGATTTGTTGAATGTAAAACTGATGATCTACCCTGTAAACTTTCACTCAATTCACAATAAAAACTTTAAAAAAAATAATTAAACCAAAGATACACACATGTTTTTAAAAGCAAAGTGGCATTAACAGGTCTCATTTGCTAAAAATTAGGAAAATGGCAAAAACTTGTTTGTGCAAGTTCACAGATCTTAATCTAAGAAACCTTCCTAGAGAAACTGGGATATTGACTGCTACCTGAGACTTGGTTAACAATGGATAAACAAAAAGGATAGGTAACAAATCCCAGGTAAGGGATAGAGAGAAAGCCAAACTTCAAAGATAGTCAAGGGCAAGATTCTGATAAAGAAGAATAAAGTCAGAATTCAGCTTGGTGTGAATATACAAGGGCAAAGGGAGAAAAATTTTAAAGTGTGAGTTAAGGTCAGACTCTGGAGGACAGTTCAAGCTGTCTGTACTTGATCTTTTGGTTTCTATGAAAGCTATAGATGGTTTTAGAGTGGAACTAGTGCCTGCTGCTGATAAAAACAACAATATTTTAGAAGCAAATATATTGTCAGATTACTAATAGAATAAATTGGGAATATTGGAGGCAGTGAGACTAATTAGGCTATGTTGTTGTTGTTAAGTGCCGTCGAGTCGGTTCCGACCCATAGCGACCCTGAACAGGGTTTCCGAGGCTATAAATCTTTATGGGAGCAGAAAGCCTCATCTTTCTCCCGCAGAGCAGCTGGTAGTTTTGAACTGCTGACCTTGCGGTTCGCAGCCCAATTTGTAGCCACTACGCTACCAGAGCTCCTATATACACAACTTAATTAAATGAAAAATGATTTGACTGGCCAGCAGGAGGCCTGAGTTCATCCCCCTCCATGGATCTCAGTGTTGCTATCTGTACCTTAAAGACAATAGATTCACTCATGGGTTTTCTAGATATTTTCTGGAAATCCCTATAAGGTTGTCACTGTGGGGAGGGAGCAGAAGACAATGAAGGAGGGCTGTTTAGGTAACTGAATTTCAACCAGTTATGTTCTAGAGGCAACTTGAATCCATACAGTTGATTGTGTGCATTTAATCACAAATTCCGTGATGTCATGTTGGTAGTTTGAAATTGGTTATGGTGGAAGTATTTACACCATGGAAATCAGAAACTTTCAACACTATTTTTCTTCACAGTTGTTAAACACACCACATACTTATTTCAACTCTCCAAACTCACTTTAACTAGAACAAGCTCTGATTTTATCACTGAAATAATTATAATAGTAATCTGACATTTGACTAAAAGGAGTCTATGAGTAAGCGATTTGAAAATTACAGAGTTGGCTCACCTTTTAAGTGTCCTGCCAGGTCTTGGTTAGAGGGTTTTACTTCAATTGAACAAGAATGAAAACAGACATACATGTGCTCAATGTATCTATCACCATTCAGTTGTTGTTCTTAGTAACCTTTTAATTGTCTCCAACTCAGGGTGACCTTATGTACAATAGAACAAAACATTATGCATAGCAGGAAAAAAAAAACCTTAGCTATAGCATAATAAAATATTATCTGTACTATTCAGCCTTGGTAGCCCTATGCAGGGTCACTATGAGTCAGAACTAACTCCATGGCACATCACCACCACCACCACCATTGTCATTATTGGTATGTTTAAGTCCATATGGATGCTATTGTGTTAACTCAGCTCATTGAGTGTTTCCCTAATTATTTTCTGAACCACTACTTTACCAAACATGATGTCTTTTTCTAGAAATTGGTTTCTGATGATGATGTATCTTATGTAAGTGAATTGAAGTCTATCTGTGCCTCAAAGGAGCATTCTGGTTGTATTTCTTCTAAGACTGATTTGTACATTCTTTGAGCAGTCCACTGTGACAGCTCAAATATGTTGGTTTTTCTTCTGTCTTTATTTTCCATTACCCATCTATTACATGCAAATGAGGCTAATCAAAAATGCCATGACTTAGGTCAGCTGCAACTTAGTCATCAATGTGGCATCTGTGCTTTGATTTTTTATCCAAATAGAGCAAAATCATTGACAAGATCAATTTCTTCTTATCATGATATTGTTTATTGGTGAATTCATGAAGAGTTTCATTTACTTCACATTCAAGTGTAATTCATACTGAAGGGTATATTATTTGACCTTCATCAGTAAGTGCATCAAGTAGTCTTGATTTTTGTCAAGAAATATTGTCATCTGCATTACAAAGATTCTAATTGGTCTTCCTCCAATTCTAAAACCACATCTTCTTCATACAGTCCAGCTTCTTTGATCATTTGTTCAGTATACAGATTGAATAAGTAAGTTAAAAGAACACAACTCTGACACATACCTTTTCTAATTATGAACCATGGAGCTTCTTACTGTGTTTGAATGACTACCTCTTATTCCATGTACTGGTTACCCATGAGCACAATGAAGTGCTCTGAAATTCTTACTTTCCTCAAACTTATCCATAATATGTATGATTCACATAGTCAAGTGCCTTCGTGCAGACAACAAAAAAAATGGCAAATGTCTTTTAGGTATCATTTGCATCCAGATAAAATTCAGCTGGCAACAACACTGATATCACTAGTTCCACAACCAATTCTGAATCCAAAAAGAACTTTTGGCAGTTCCCTGTCAGTATGCAGCTATAGTTGTTTTTAAATTCTCTTCAGTCAAAGGTTGCTTCCATGTAAGAATTAATGATGCTGTTTGATAGTTTCATCATTCTGTTTGATTGTCTTTCTTTTCAATTTCTTATAGACAATGGACCTGCTAGCTGTTTTCCTAATTTTTTGAGATCAACAAATATGTGACTCCAGTATGCATCCATTTATTGAAGCATTTCACTAACATTTCATAAACACACGTCTGATGTTTTTAGGCTCCTTACAGTCAGTTCCAAGTTGAAACACTGTCCAGTCCTATGATATCCTCACAATTGTTTTGTTTGTGCACATTGTTATTGCCACTGTGTTAATCCACTTCCTTGTGGATCTTCCTCTTTTTCTTTGACCCTCTACTTAACTAAGCATGATGTCCTCCAGAGTCTGGTCCTTCCTGACAACATGTCCAAAGTATGAAGGATAAAATCTCCCTACCCTCCTTTCTAAGAAATATTCATTGTGCTTTATTCTAACACAGATTTGTTATTCTTCTGGCAGTCTGTGGTACTTTCAACATTCTTTGCCAACACCATAGTTCAAGTGCATCAATTCTTCTAAATTCTTCCTTATTCATTGTCCAATTTTCAAGTGCATATGAAGCAAATGAAAATGGGTCATACATACCTTAGTCCTCAAAGTTACATCTTTGAAACTTTTAAGAGGTCTTTTGCAGTAAATTTGCCTAATGAATATTTGACTATTGCTTCCATGAGGATTGACTGTGGATTAAAGTCTTTTCTCCATTTGTCATGATGTTAATTATTGATCTAGTTCTGAGGATATATATTTTTTTACATTGAGGTGCAATCTGCCATGATCTCTGCAATCTTTAATCTTCATGTGATATTAATGATATTGTTCAATGATTCCCACATTCTGTTGGGTCACCTTTCTTTGAAATGGGCAAACATATGAATTTCTTCCAATAATTTGGTCAGGTAGCTGGCTTCATATTTCTTGGCATAGAGCAGTGAGGACTTCCAGCTCTGCATCAGTTGGTTAAAACATATTAATTTGTATTATATCAATTCCTGAGTCTTTAGTACCTTCAGGGTAGCTTGGACTTCTTCTATCAATGTCATTGGTTATTGATCATATGCTCACTCCTGAAATGATTGAACATTGACCAATTCTTTTTGCTACAGTATCTCTTTGTATTCTTTCCATCTTCTTTTTATGTTTTCTGTGTGGCATTCAATATTTTGTCTAATGTTTTGCTGTTGTTAGTTGACATTGAATGGGTTTCAATTCATAGCAACCTTATGCACAACAGAAAGAAACAGTGCCCGGTCCTTCATCATTGCTCACAATTATTGTTACATTCACATACATTGCTTCTGCCACTAAGTCAATTCATCTCATTGGGGAGTCTGCCTCTTCTTCACTGACTCTCCACTTTACCAAGTATGATGTCTTTTTCTAGAGATTGGACCCTTCTGACAAGATATCCCAAGACAATGTCTCTCCATCCTGGCTTCTAAAGAGCATACTTCTCCAAGATTTGGTTGTTCTTCTAGCAGTGCATGGTACTTATAATATTCTTCTTCAACACCATACTTCAAATGTATTGATTCATCTACTGTCTTCCTTATTCATTGTCTAACTGTCTAACTGTCACATGCATATGAGGTAATTGAAAATGTTATGGCTTAGGTCAAGCACAACTTAGTTCTCAGACTTTGCTTTCTATCACTTAAAGAAGTTGTTTGCAGCAAAATTATCTAATGTTTGATTTCTTGACTTCCATACGTGTTGATTGTGGATCCAAGAAAAAAGAAGTTACTGATAACTTCAGTCTCTTCTCCATTTATCATTATTATATTCATTGGTTCAGTTTTGAAGATTTTTGATTTCTTTACATTGAGGTACAATCCATATTGACTACAGTCTTTGATTTTCATCAATAAGTATTTTAAGTCCTCTTTGCTTCCAGCAAGCAAGATTGTCTCATCTGTATATCATAAGGTGTTAATAAGTCTGACTCCAATCCTGATGACACATTCTTATTATAATACATTTCAAGGATTGTTTACTCAGCATTCATATTGAATGGGTTCTGTTGAAGTACACAACACTGCCACACAACTTTCCCGATTTCAAACCATTTACTATCCTCTTGTTATATTTTAATGAGTGCCTGTTAGTCGATGTAAAATTTCCTCATAAGCACAATTAAGTGTTTTGGAATATTCCTTTCTCACAATATCATCCATAGTCTTTCATGATCCACAGAGTCAAGAGTCTTTGTATAGTCAATAAAGTACAAGTAAACCTCGTTCTGGTATTCTCTGCTTTCAGACATGATCCATCTGACGTCAGCAATGATATCCCTGGTTCCACATCCTCTTCTTTGGCTACAATTTCTAGAAGTTCCCTCTTTATGTAATTTTTCAACAATTTTTAAATCATTTCCAGCAAAATTTCACTCGCATGTGATATTAATGATAATGATCTATGATTTCCACATTCCACTGGTTTACTTTTCTTTGAAATGGGTAAAATATGAACCTCTTCCACTAGATTTTCCAGGTAGTAGTCTTCCAAATTTCTTGGCAAACATGAGTTAGCACCGCCAATGCGGTTTTAGTTTGCTGGAATATTTCCATTTGTATTCTGTCAATTCCTAGAAACTTGCTTTTCACCAATGCCTTCAGCGCAGCTTAAACTTTTTCTTTCATTACCATCCATTCTTAATCATATTTTACCTTTTGAAATGTTTGACCAACGACCATTTCTTTTGAGGACAATGACTCTGTAGATTCTTTCCACATTCTTTTTTGTAAATTCCTATTACTATTTTTAAGGAGCTCTGGTAGTGTAGTGGTTACAAATCGGGCTGCAAACCTTAAGGTCAGCAGTTCGAAACTACCAGCCGTTCAATGGGAGAAAGATGAGGCTTTCTGCTCCTGTAAAGATTTACAGCCTTGGAAACCCTGTACAGGGTCGCTATAGGTCAGAACCAACTCGGCGGCACTTAACAACAACAACAACAAAAATTACTATTTTTAAAGGTTTTATTGTGAATTGAGTGATAGTTTCCATGGGAGAACATTGGTTTTGTGCTCAATTTATCATTGCAATTATTACAATCACCTTCACACACCATTTGTTAACAATATTTGCTCCCATTACCTCTGTTTTGTTTTTTTTGTGTGTGTTATTTTTGATCTACACAAAAATATGAAGGAATATATAATCATTTGAATAACCAAAGGGCACATTCTGCAAGCCAGCCTCCTGGCTGCCAGCACACAGTCTTTCTCTTTCCATGAGTCTGCAGACCTCAGTTGCTCAATCTCTCCATGCCATCACCTCTACATCTATTTCTGGTGCCTTGCTTCTCTGGTTAGAGTCCCACGTTCTGCTCATAGTCATCTCTTTTGATGGTCCTAGGGTTCTCTGTTCCTGGAATGTAAGATTAACTGGTGGTGGTGGTGGTGGTGTGTCGTGGAGTTGGTTCCAACTCATAGCGACCCTGTACAGGGTTTCCAAGGCTGTAAATTTTTATGGGAGCAGGAAGCCTCATCTTTCTCTCTCAGAACAGCTGGTAGTTTTGAACTGCTGACCTTGAAGTTCACAGCCCAATTCATAACCACTATGATACCAGAGCTCCCCCTTTTTGTTTCACAACGTCTACCTTTACAGTTGTGACTATCGCAATTAGTTACGGTAAAAATTACTCACTATTGAGTTTTAAAAATCCTATCCCATCCCCTTTCATCAAAACCATCTAGACAAGAAGAAAACCATTCAATGGAAATTCTACATGCCGCCCCCCCGAAACTAAACTCTCTCTTAAAAACTTGTAACTTTGTGACTTTACAGGCCCCCCATTTTAGGCAGCCAATGTTACCCGTTCCTATCAACCCTGTGTAAAGCAGAGATAGATTTGATCATTGATGTGAAGACTCCTTTCCTCTTGGTTGGTATTTTGAGCTACTGGTGTGGCGCTGTGAGTTAATGCGCCAGACTGCAAAGCCATTTGAAGTACAAGGTTCAAGCTCACCAGTCGCTCCTTGGAAACCCTATACAGGGTCACTATGGGTTGGAACCGACTCAACGGCACTTAACAACAACAACAACAACCATAAGTATAGGTCAAGTTCATCAAATTATAGCAATTTATAGTTGCTTCCTTAACAAAATTACTTTATTTTGCTCTAGTCAACTTCTGATTATCAAGCTATCGAAGCTAAGTCAAATGTGTATAATCTGCAAGTTTTGACATTCTTGTGTGTCTCCCCCCACTTTATATCAGCTGGATACTTCACTCTCAGCTCTAGCCATCAGTGGCTAGGTCAATGTCCATGAGCTCAGGAATTCCCAAGTCTCCCTACACTTCAGACTAACCAGAACTTCCTGTTCGCTCTCTTATCTCAAGGTTGACAGGAGTCTACGGAACGTGGTCAAACTCAGTCCATATCTTCATTACTGCCTTTCCCTCACTTTCACTCACGTGTATACCAATGTATGCAAGCTTACATACCTACTATTGTGTTCCCTTTGAGTTTTTGTCTTGGAGGGGTGTTTGTCCTGAAGGGACTTGATTGCTTGCCTTGATGGCTCCCTGATGAAGAGCTTGATTGTTCTTGTAATAGCCAAACAGACTGCCTTTTTGTTGTTGTTGTTGTTGTTTCCTGCTGCTGTTTCTTTCAGAAAGTTCTGGGTGGGGGTCTTATATACTACAATGGATCCACAAGAATCCTATTTCACTGGGCAAGTTCTTAAACCCTTTTAGGTATTCCAATCAGGCTTACATGCTTTCTGTAATTATGTTTCCCAAAATGCCCTTCTAGTCCATGCAAGTGTCAATTTTACAATAGTGGACAAGGGAAACCAGTATCCATAAGACAATCAAGCATCTTAACATTTTCCCTTCTCTTTGCTTCAATCTCTGTAACACAGAGCCCTGTTGCTATAAGGTTAAGCATACATCACTATTCACCTTTGTTCAATTTAGCCCATGCAAACCTACCTGTTCACCTATCTACCTTGTTTTTCCACCCCTTCACCCTTCTTGTGTATTGCCCTCCCTTTCCTTGTATTTTGCCCTCCTCAACACCCATTCTATGATGTGATTATTCTCTAACCACTGCTCTACAGTCCTCTCCCTCCCATCCTGGGTAACTAAGTTTTTTTTATTTTTTATTTTCTTTTAGTATGGGTATATTTTCTTAAATTGTTACAATAATGCTTTTATGCAATAATTGTCCTTTTGAGACTGACTAATAATTGTTACAAATCAGGCTTCGAACTGCAAGGTCAGCAATTTGAAACTACCAGCTGTTCCATGGGAGAATGATGAGGTTTTTTGTTCCCATAAAGATTTACAGGCTCAGAAATGCTGTACAGGGTAGCTATGAGTCAAAACTGACTCCATGGCACATAACAACAGCAATTTTGCTAAACATAATATATATCCTCAAGGTTCATCTTTGTCGTGTGGTGGTTTGCATCTTCATTTTCATTGTTCAAGGTAGGATAGTATTCCATAAGTGTATGTACAAAAGTTTATTAATCCATTTTTCCATTGATGAGCCCTTAGATTGTCTCCATCTTTTTGCTATATTGTGAATAGTGCTGCTATGAACATTGGTGTGCATGTATCTACTCATGATATAACTTGTATTTCTTGTGGATATATACCAAGTAGAGGAATTTCAGGATCATAAGGTATTTCAATTTCCAAGCTTCTGAGGAAATGCCATACTATTTTCCAAAGTAGTTGGACTATTTTACATTCCCACTAGCAATGTAGGAGGGTCCTAGTCTCTCTACATCCTCGCCAGAATTTATTGTCCCCTGATTTTTTTGAACTTCACTGTTATTGCTGGTATTAGATGATGTCTCATTGTTGTTTTGATTTACATCTCTCTTGGAAACCCAATACAGGATCACTATGGGTCAGAATTGACTCAATGGCACTTAGCAACAACAACAAAGGAGCTCCGGTATCGTAAAGGTTATGAATCAGGCTGCTAATGTCACAGTCACCAGTTCAAAACTACCAACTGTTCCGTGGGAGAAAGATGAGGCTTTCTGCTCCCGTAAAGATTTACAGCCTGGGAAACCCTGTAGAGGGCCACTATGATTCAGAACCAACTCAACGGCACATAACAACAACAATAACAATGACTAATGATCATGAACATTTCTTCATATATTTGGGTAGTATTGACATATTCCCACCACTCATCTGTCAGTTTGTCATACTGTGGTGGCTTGTGAGTGGCTGTGATTCTGAAAGCAATGCCACCAGTATTTTAAATACCAGCAGGGTCACCCATGGTGGACAGGGTTCAGATGAGCTTCCAGACAAAGACAGACTAGGAAGAAGGAGTGACGAACTACTTCCGAATATTTAGTCACTGAAAAACTAATGAATAGCAGAGAAACACTGTCAGATATAGTGCCAGAAAATGAGTCCTTCAGGTTGAAAGGCAGTTAAACTGCGACTGGGGAAGAGCTGCCTCCTCAAAGTAGAGTTGACTGTGATAACTCGAATGGACTAAAGCTTGTGGGAGAAATGCCCACAGGATATTCATTTGCTTATGGGGCACAACTCAAAATGAAGAGAAACAACTGTAACATCCATTGAAAACTGGGAACATTATAAGTTGTCAAAAATGATATCTTACGCATTAGTGAGCTGAAATGGATTGCTATTGGCCATTTTGAATCTGATGACCACATGGTTTATTATGCCAGAAATGACAGATTGAAGAGGAATGGTGTTGCCTTCATTGTCAAAAAGAACATATCCAGATCAGTCATGAGGTACAACGCTGTCTGTGATAGGATAATATCTATGCGCCTACAAGGAAGACCAGTTAATACCACTATTATTCAAATTTATGCACCAACCACAAAAGCCAGTGAGGATGAAATAGAAGAATTCTACCAACTTCTTCAATCAGAAATCAAACATGCAATCAAGATGTATTGATCATTACTGGTAATTGGAATACAAAGGTTGGAACAAAGAGGAAGGATCGGTAACTGGAAAATATGGTCTTGGAGATAGAAATGATGCTGGAGAATGCATGATAGAATTCTGCAAAATCAATGATTGGTTCATTTCAAATACCTTCTTTAGACAGCATAAGACATGAATATCCACATGGAACTCACCAGGTGGAATACATCAAAATCAAACTGAATACATCTGCGGAAAGAGATGATGGAAAAACTCCATATTATCAGTCAATACAAGGCTGGGGAAGACTGTAGAACAGACCATCAATTACTCATATGCAAATTCATACTGAAGCTGAAGAATATGAAAACAAGCCAATGAGACCCAAAATATGATCTTGCATAAACTCCAACTAAATTTAGAGATCATCTGAAGAAAAGATCTGATACATTAAACACTAAAGACTGAAGATGAGAAGAGTTGTGGGATGACATTAAGAACATCATACATGAAGAAAGTAAAAAGTCATTAAGAAGACAAGAAAAAGAAACAGGTCAAAATGGATGTTAGAAGAGACATTGAAACTTGTTTTCCAGCATAGAGATGCTAAAACAAATGGAAGAAATTACAAGGTACAAGAGCAAAACAGAAAGTTTCAAAGGTCAACTCGAAAAGATAATGCCAAATATTACAACAAAATGTGCAAAGATCTGGAATCAGAAAACCAAAAATGGAAAAACACACTCATCATTTCTCAAGCTGGGGGAACTGAAGACAAAAATCAAGCCTCGACTTTTGTTATTGAAAGATTCTCTGGGCAAAAGATTGAATGATGCAGAAAGCATCAAAAGAAGATGGAAGGAATAAAAAGAGTCACTGTACCAAGAGGAAATGGTTAATGTTCAAACGTTTCAAGAGGTAGCATACGATCAAGAGCCAATGATACTGAAGGAGGAAGTCCAAGGTGCATTGAAGGAATTGGCAAAAAAACAAGGCACCAGGAATTGATGGAATAAAATCGAAATCTTTCAAGAAAGTGAGGTGTCACAGGAGGCACTAACTCATCTCTGCCAAGAAATTTGAAGACAACTATCAGGCTTATTAAATGGAAGGGATCCGTATTTGTGCCCATTCCAAAAAAAGGTGACACAACGGAATGCGGAAATCATCTTACCCAGCATGACATCCTTCTCCAGCGACTGTTCCCTCCTGACAATATGTCCAAAGTATGAGAGACGTAGCTTAGCTATCCTGGCCTCCAACAAGCACTCTGGCTGCACTTCTTCCAAAACAGATCTATTGGTTCTTTGGGCAGTCCATGGCATTTTAATATTTTCCTCCAACACCACAACTCAAAGGCATCAATTCTTCTATGATCTTCCTTATTCACTGTCCAGCTTTCGCATCCATATGATGTTATTGAAAATACCATGGCTTGGGTCAGGCGCACCTTAGTCCTCAGGCTATTCAACACTTTAAAAAGTTCCTGTGCAGCAGACTTGCCCAATGAAATAC
>NW_006408670.1:1572874-1597207 GCF_000296735.1 Chrysochloris asiatica
GCGCCTGACCCAAGCCATGGTATTTTCAATAACCTCATATGCATGCGAGAGCTGGACAGTGAATAAGGAAGACAGTAGAAGAACAGATGCTTTTGAGTTATGGTGTTCGAGGAGAATATTTAAAGTACCATGGGCTACCATAAGAACCAGTAGATCCGTTTTGGAAGAAGTGCAGCCAGAGTGCTCATTGAAGGCCAAACTTCGTCTCTCATACTTCGGACATATTGTCAGGAGGGACCAGTCACTGGAGAAGGATATCATGTTTGGTAAAGTGGTAGGTCAGAGAAAAAGAGGAAGACCCCCAAGATGCCTTGGCCAAGTGACAGCATCGATGGACTCTAGCTTGGCAACAGTAGTGAGTTTGGCTGAGAATGGGACAATGTTTCGTTCTGCTGTGCATAATGTCGCTGTGAGTTGATAACAACTCAATGGCACCTAACAACAACAACAACAACAAATTGACGTATTCACAATGTTAAGTATTTTCTATCCAGGAATATTGTACAGATTTCAATTTTTTTTTTTTTTTTTTTTTGTAGTTCTCTTTTAATTTTTTTGTAGTAGTGTTTTGTACTTCTTTGGTTTTTCTTGTTAGATTTATTCCTAAATGTTTTAACCTTTGGGCAGCAATTGCAAATTGTTTTGGATTCCTAGTTTCCTTTTCAGCATTCTCAATTTTAGTATAGAGGAATCCAACTGATTTTTTTTTTATTCACCAATATAAAATTGCTTTATTTTAGTCTTAGATGCAAAGGGGTGAGATTTTACTTAATTTCTTTGACCCTTATAACTTGCTGTATTTAGATGTTTAACTTTTCATAACTCTTGTATACATTGTGTCTTGTCACTTCATATTGTGTATCTTTGTCCTGCCTAGTGGTTTTTTTTTAATTAAAATAAATGTTTAGTCTGTATTGTGTGATAGTTTACATGGGGAAACATTAGTTTTACATTCATTCTATCATACATTGTTTCATTACCATAGTTACCATCCCGTCCATGCATCATCCCCCAACGAAAGTGTATAACTTGCATGCCCCCCCCACACACACACGGTCCTTCAGCACACAGCCCCTTTCCCTCTCTGGATCTCAAGTCCCCAGTCACTACATCTCTTCACGTCATCCTCTCTGTCTCCATCTCAGGCCTCACTGCTTCTCTGGGTGGGGTTCCACTCTGCACTCTTCTCCATTGATGGTCCCAGGGCCCTCCGCTCCTAGACTGAAAGGTTAGTCACTCCCCTCCTTGCTATAAAATATCCACCTTTACATTTCCAGTCCTCACAAATAGTCCTGGTAACAATTTTTCACCATTGCATCACATGAGACCCATCTGCTTTTCTTTTCATCAGCCCTTCCTAGACAGGTTGGGTACTACTTACTGGAGACTCTACTATCCTCCCCGCCCTGTGGATTTAGGTTCCCTCTTGAAAGCTTGTAAGCCAGTCACTTCTTACCTTTGTATCCCTCCCTGCATTTTGGGTAGCCAGTGTTCAAGTGCCCATCCCTATCCACTCTTTGTGTGGAGGAGGTGGGAATAGTTCTTGGAGCCAGGAATTGTTTCCTCTTTTGAGCTACTGCATTTATAGGTGTAGGTCAAGTTCATCAAGTTGTATCATATGACACTTTTTTTTCCCCTCTTCTTTCCTCCTCCGGTTGAGTTCTGTTCATCCAGTCATTGAAGCCAGGTCAAGTGGGTATCATCTGCAGGTGTGGGTGTTCTTGTGTCTGTCCGCCCTCTTCTTATCAGCTGGTCTCTGCGCTCTCCACTCTAGTCCTCTGTGGCTGTGTCACTGTCTCTGAGCCCATGAGACCCCAGGTCCTGCCTTGCTGCTGGCCGACCTAGTCTCCACCCGGGTTCACAGTAGTCTGCTGAACGATGCAGGGCTTAGCTCGCCGCTTCATTGATGTTCTTCTGTCACTTCTCTTTATGGGTGACATACGTAGTGGCCAATCAGAGCATGTATTTCCATTGTGTCTTAGTCTTGGGAGAGGATTTGCTCTGAGAGGACCCAGCCACTTGCCTTGATGTCTCTGGGGCTAGCAACTTGCTTGCTCTTGTGGTAGCAGTCGGACTGCCCTTATTGTTCTGTATTTTTCCTGTAGGTCTTTCATTCAAGAAGTGTCTTCTGGTTTTTCTGGATGCTCCAGGCTGGTCTGCTTGCCCTTTCAAGAGGAAAGTTTCCCGTCTCTGAAGGTCTGAATGTGGTTAGGCTTCGATCTATATTCTTCTGTACTGCTGAGGCTCTTCAGGAAACCTCCTTCACTGAATACATTGTAGTCCCATTTTAGGTATTCCAATCAGTTATAGGCAGAAGATGGACTTACAAGCTTTCTATGGTGACTTCTCTGGCTATTCCTTTCTCTCCCCCTCCAGTGTCTGTTTTATAATATAATGTATGGGAAACCAAGGTTCAAAAGTCAGCCAAGCATCTTAACATTATTCCCCCCTTTTCCCCATTGCAACCATATCCCAGTCTCTGTATTCCAGAGCCCTGTTTTTCCAAGGCTGTGCCTACATCATTTTTTACTTCTGTCCCATTTAACTCATTCATACCTGTCTAGTTGTTCTCCTGTCTGCTTTGTTCTTCCATTCCCCTCTCCCTACTTGTATATGAACCCCCTCCCCCACACCCAAACTGTCCTGTGTCTACTCCATGCTCTGTGCTCCACCTTCCCCTCCCGCCCCTAACCCTACCCCTACGTCCTAGCAGCCTGCTAAGAATCCACTTTAGTGGGATAGTATTGATTCTTTTTCTTAGTCTTTTACAGTAGTGGTCCGATGCAGTATTTTTCCTTTTGTGATTGGCTAATTTCACTCAACATAATGTCCTTACGGTTCATCTATGTTAGGAAGTGGCATGCAGCTTCCTTGTTATTTTTCAAGGTATCATAGTGCTCCATTGTGTGTGTGTACCACAGCTTGTTTATCCATTCTTCAGTCGATGGGCATTTTGGCTGTCTCCATCTTTTTGTTATAGTAAATAGTGCAGCTATGAGCATTGGTGAGCATATACCTCCCCATATTGTGACTCATTTTTCTTGTGAGTAAATACCAAGTAGAGGAATTGCTGGATCGAATGGTATTTCTATTTTCAAACTTCTGAGGAAGCACCATATTGCTTTCCAGAGAGGTTGGACCATTTTGCAGTCCCATCAGCAATGCAGGAGTGTCCCAGAGTCTCCACATCCCCGCCAGCATTTATTGTCCTCAAATTTTTTCATCTTTGCTGTTATTGCTGGTGTGAGATGATATCTCATTGTTGTTTTGATTTGCATCTCTCTAATGGCTAGTGATCGTGAACATTTCTTCATATGTTTGTTGGCTGCCCAGATCTCCTCCCTGGTGAAGTATCTGTTCATATCCTGTGCCCATTTCTTAATTGGGTTATTTGTCTTAGTTTTGTAGATATGTAGTATTTTCCTATATATTCTAGACATTAGTCCCTTATCTGATACATCATTGCAAACGATTTTTTCCCAGTCTATGGGTTCTCTTTTTACTCTCTTGGTGAAGTCTTTTGATGAACACAAGTTTTTAATTTTTAGTATGTCCCATTCATCTATTTTGTCTATTTTTCTTTGTGTACTTTTCAAAATGTATGGCAGCCTGTATATGTCCTGAATTAGTGCCCTCACGGTTGCCCCTGTTTTTTCATTGATGATCTTCATAATTTTGGGATTCTCATTTAGATTTTTAATCCAAGTTGAGTTCATTTTTGTGTATGGCGTGAAGCAAAGGTCTTGTTTCAGTCTTTTACATATATCTTTCCAGTTCTGCCAGCACTATTTATTAAAGAGGTTGTCTCTTTCCCATGCAATGTGCCTAGGCATTTTGTCAAAAATCATTTGGCTGTAGGTTGTTGGGTTGATATCTGAATTCTCGATTCTTCCACTTCTGTAGGTCTCTTTTGTTTTCTTGTCTGGTTTGTAATTTTCTTTGTATAAGTTGTTTCTCTGGTTATGTTTCTTCCTAGGTATTTCATCTTTTGCATTGCTATTGTAAATGGAATTTTTTTCCTAATGTCCTTTTCATCATTATTGCTGTTGCTGTAGAAAAATCCAATTGATTTCTGTATGTTGATCTTATACCCTGCCACTTTGCTGAATCTTTCGATGAGGTCTAATAGTTTTTTTTTAATGAGTCTTTGGGGTTTTCTATGTATAGGATCATATAGTCTACAAATAAGGAGAGTTTTACTTCCACTTTGCCAATTTGGATGCCTTTGATTTCTTTATCATGCCATATAGCTCTGGCTAAAATTTCCAGCACAATATTGATTAGGAGCGGTGATAAAGGGCATCCTTGTCTGGTTCCTGTTTGTAGATGGAAGGCTTTCAGTTTTTCTCCATTTAATGTGATGTAGGCTCTTGGTTTTGTATATATGCTTTTGATTATGTTGAGGAATTCCCCTTCAATTCCTACTTTGTTGAGTGTTTTTATCAGGAATGGGTGTTGGATTTTGTCAAATGCCTTTTCTGCGTCAATTGATATGATCATGTGGTTCTTTTCCTTTTTCTTATTTATATGATGGATTATGCTGATCTTTTTCCTGATGTTGAACCATCCTTGCATCCCTTTTATGAAACCGTCTTGGTCATGATGTATTATTTTTTTGATGTGCTGTTGGATTCTGTTGGCTACGATTTTGTTGAGAATTTTTGTGTCTATGTTCATGAGGGATATTGGTCTATAGTTTTCCTTCTTAGTGATGTCATTCCCTGGTTTTGGTACGAGGTTTATGCTTGCTTCATATAAAGTGTTAGGGAGTTTTTCATCCTCTTCTATGTTCTGGAATAATTTGAGTAGAATTGGTGAGAAGTCTTTTCTGAATGTTTGGCAGAACTCACCAGTGAAGCCATCTGGGCCTGGGCTTTTGTTGGTCTGGAGTTTCTTGATGATCTGTTCAATTTCTTCTTTTGTTATGGGTTTGTTCAGATTTTCTACTTCAGTCTGGGTAAGTTTAAGTAGGTCGTATTTTTATAGAAATATATCCATTTCATCCAAATTTTTGAATTTGTTGGAGTACAGCTCTTCGTAGTATTCTGTTATTATCTTTTTTATTTCGTTTGGTTCTGTTGTCACTTCACCTATGTGGTTTCTAATGCGACTGGTTTGTGTCTTCTCCCTCTTTAGTTAGTTTTGTCAATGGTTTGTCAATTTTATTAATCCTTTCAAAGAACCAGCTTCTTGTCCTGTTGATTCTTTCTATAGTTTTTCAGTTTTCATTTACTTCTGCTCTTATCTTTATTATTTCCTTTCTTTTGGTGACTGTAGTTTCCCTCTGTTGGTCTGTTTCTAGTTGTTGAAGGTGCTGTGTTAATGTGTTGATTTTGGCTCTTTCCTCTTTTTGGATGTGTGCATTTATCGCAATAAACTGACCTCTCAGGACTGCTTTTGCCGTGTCCCAAAGATTTTCGTATGTTGTGTTTTCATTCTCTTTTGTTTCTAGGAACATTGTGATTTTACGTTTAATTTCTTCTTTTACCCAGTCGCTTTTCAGCAGGGTTCATGTTCAGTTTCCATGCATTCGATTTTATTGATTTGGCCTTTTATTTTTGATTTCTAGTCTTATAGCGTTGTGGTCTGAGAAGATGCTCTGTAGAATTTTGATAGTTGTGAATTTATGGAGGCTTGCTTTGTTGCCTAACACATGGTCAATTCTGGAGAATGTTCTATGCACACTGGAGAAGAATGTGTATTGTGACATTGTTGGGTAGAATGCTCTGTATATATCTATGAGGACAAGTTGGTTGATTGTGTTGTTAAGTTCATCTGTGGCATTGTCGAGTTTCTTTCTGGTTGTTCTATCCCTTTTTGAGAGTGGTGTGTTGAAATCTCCTACTATAATTGTGGATTTATCTATTTCTTTATTCAATTACATTAAGGTTTGCTTCATGTATCTTGGTGCTCTTTCGTTGGGAGTGTATATATTTATTATGGTTATGTCGTCTTGCTCAATTGATCATTTGATCATGAGATAGTGTCCTTCTTTGTCTCTTATGGTGGTTTTTGTCTTAAAGTCTACTTTGTCAGAGATTAGTATTGCGATTCCTGCTTGTTTACGGCTGGTGTTGGCTTGGTAAATTTTTTCCATCCTTTGACTCTTAGTCTGTTTTTGCCTTTGTGCGTAAGGTGTGTCTCTTGGAGGTAGCATATTGATGGATCTTGTTTGTTTGGTTTTTTTTTTTTTTTTTGTCCATTCTGCCACTCTTTGCCTCTTCACTGGTGCATTCAATCCATTGACATTCAATGTAATTATCGATAAGTATGAATTGATTACTGTCATTATGTTACTTTTTTGGCGGTGTTGTTCTATCTTTGGTTCTGCTTTCCTTCTTGTATTGGGTTTGTGTTTTGGGGTTGATTCTGGTTGGTTTCTTCCTAGTTTCTTTGTTTGGTTGTTCTGTTTGGGAATTTGTATTCATGATATGTTGTGGGGTGTTAACTTTCTTTGTAGTCTACTAGTTTTTCTCTGCATTTAGGATACTCCATTGCAACCTGTAATTTACTGTTGCTGCGTTTGTCCCTTCTTTGATATTGATATGTTTATGTCCTTCAGTTGATTTCTGGGTTCTCTTGGGTTTGTTGTTGTAGTCTCGTTCCATTCTGGACTCTACTTTCTGTTGACTGTGTTCTAGGTGATGTTACCATACCTGTCAAACTCTGTTTGTCGTCTGTTCTTGTTGGTTCTCCATCTGCAGAACTCCCTTTAGGATGTTTTGAAGTGCTGGCTTGGTTTTGATAAATTCCCTCAGATTCTGTTTATCTTGGAATATTTTGATCATGCTATCATATTTGATTGATAGTTTTGCTGCATAGATGATTCTTGGCTGACAGTTTTTTTCATGCAGGGTTTTGTATATGTCTCCCCATTGCCTTCTTGCCTTCATGGTTTGTTCTGAATAATCTAATTTGTTTGCCTTTATAAGTTATATTTCTCTTCTCCCTGGCTGCTCTAAGTATTCTTTCCTTGTCTTTGGTTTTGGAGAGCTTGATTATTACGTGTCTTGGAGACTTTCTTTTGGGGTCTATCCTTCCTGGGTTACGCTGGGCTTCTTGAATGTTTATTTTCTCATCTTTCAACATGTTAGGGAAGTTTTCTTCCATCAGCTCTTCAACTATCTCCTCTGCAGACTTCTTTGATTCTTCTTGTTCCAGAATGCCAATAATTCTTACATTATTCCTCTTCATGTTATCCAGCATGTATTTTAGATTATCTTCAGATTGTTTTATCCTTTTAGCTGTTTGCTGTTCTATCTTGGTCTTATTGAGAGATTTGTCTTCCAGTTCACTAGTTCTGGCTTCCATCTATTCCAATCTGCTCCTTTCCCCTTTCAGGCTATTGTCTGTTTCTGATATCTTATTATTGATTGCCTGGACATCCTTTTGCAGGTTTTGAATTGTTTCCAATGCTGTGTCAATCCTATTAGATTGTTCCTGCAGTACTTTCCTTACTTCTTCGTTATTTTCCTCAACCCCTTTTTGGAGTATTTAAATTTGTTTCCATATCATTCTTCTGAATTCCCTCTCAGGCAAATCTAGAACCTGCTCTTCCTCCTCTATAAAACCTTTGTCTGTCTCCAGGTCATTTGTATCTGCTGCTCTCTTCTGCTTTTGGATGTGTTTCGATAATGTTAATAGTTTCTTGTTGGGCATGATTACTCTTATTTTGGTATAATTATTATTGATACAATTAGGAGATAGGTGCCCCTTATTGTCTATATTGTGTATTAGGGTATTATGTGTGGTTAGGTCTTGTCTACATGGAGACCACGGCGGGCGGATGCGGGGCCGGCGTGCATGCGATGCGGCGGGGGCAGGGCCTGTGCGTGGAGTGTGGCAGGTGCGGGTTGGTGTGAGCGGTGCAGCGGGGGCAAGGCTGACAGGGGCGTGACAGGGGGGTAATGCAGTGGGGGAGCACTTCAAGGGGGGAGTGTGGTTGGGGGTGTGCCACTCAATCGGGAGAGGTGAAGGTCACTCGGGTGGGCGGGTGGAGTCTGCGTCTGATGACATCAGAGAGTCGCTGTATTTCCCTTGCTCTCTGTGTCCTGGGTAAACTGATTTTCCTGCCTACTACACACACTGGGATTTCACACTAGGGCAGAGAACTGTCCTCATCTTCCCTTTTTCTTTTTTTTCTGTCTCCTGCAGCTTAGTCAGCTCATGATTCCCCTTACTGGAAGTGCGGCTCTCCATATGGGCTGGCTCTAGTCCCACCCTCAAAGCTCTACAGGGGTCAGGGCAGTCGCTGCCCACAGTGTCAGGCGAAAGTTCAAAATGCCAGAAATTCCTCTGTGGTGTGATTTTTTTAAAAGCGAGTTCTGGAGGTTGATGCACTAATTTTATGTTGATTGGAAGGTTCTAAGTCCGCTACAGGACGGCCTCCTTCTGGAGTCTCCCTCCCTTGTCCCTGGAGCTCCTCTAACCCGTGTCGTCTTGCCACAGTGTAGAACCAGAAGTCCCAACTGATTTTTGTATGTTGATCTTGTACCCTGCCACTTTGCTGAATTTCCCAGTGAGTTCTGGTAGTTTTTGCTGAGTCCTTGGTGTTTTCTATGTATAGGATCATATCATCTGCAAATCAAGTAAGTTTTACTTCTTCTTTGCCAATTTGGGTGACTTTGATTTTCCTATCTTGCCTTTTTTATCTGACTAAGAGTTCCAACACAATTTTGATTAGTAACAGTGGTAAAGGGCATCCTTGTCTGGTTTTGTTTGCAAAAGGAAAGGTTTCAGTTTCTCATATATGCTCTTGATTATGTTGAGGAATTTCCCTTCAATTCCTACTTTTTTGAGTGTTTTTACCAGGAATGGATGTTGGATTTTGTCAAATGGATTTTCTTCATCAATCAATATAATCATGGGGTTCTTTTACTTTAATTGATTTTTTTAATATGGTAGAGTACATTCATTGTTTTTCTAGTACTAGACTACCCATGCATCACTGATATTAATTCCATTTTGTTCTAATATTTTTTTTTTTTTGTATTGTTTTTTGGTGTATTGTTGAATTCTACTAGCTAGGATTTTGTTGAGAATGCTTGCATCTTTCTTCATGAGAGATATTGGTCTATAATTTTTTTTCTTAGTGATGGCCTTCCCTGGTTTCTGTTTGAGGGTTATGCTTGCTTTATGAAATGTATTAAGATGTTTTCCATCCTTTTTGATATATTGTTATAATTTGAGTAGAATTGGTGAAAAGCCATCTGGACCTGGGCTTTTTAAAATTGTGAGTTCTTTGAGGATCTGATCAATTTCTTATTTCATTATAAGTCTGTTCAAGTTTTCTACTTAACACTCTGTAAGTTTCAGTAGGTCATGTTTTCATAAAACTACCCATCCCCTCTTGATCTCACAATTTGTTGGAGTACAACTCTTCATAGTATTCTGTTATTATCCTTTTTATTTCCATCGGTTCTGTTGTGACATCACCCATGTGGTTTCTTATGTATGTTATTTGTGTCTTCTCCCTACTTTCTCTTGTTAGGTTTGCAAATGGTTTGTCCATTTTATTAATCCATTAGAAAAGTGGATGCTTTCTATGCCTGTTGATGCTTTCTATGGATTTTCTATTTTCTATATCTATTTCTGCTCTAATCTTTATTATTTCTTTTCTTCTTGTCACTGCTAGTTTACTTTGCTGGTCTGTTTCTTATTTTTGGAGATGTTGTGGTAATGTTAATTTTGGATCTTTCTTCTTTTTGGATGTGTGCATTTATTGTGATAAAATTTCCTCTCAGCACTGCTTTTCTGTGTCCCAAAGATTTTTTTTTTTATGTTGTGTTTTCATTCCCATTTATTTCTATAAATTTTGTAATATCACCAGTAGCTTTTAAGCAGGGTGGTATATATTAGTCTTATTTCATTAGTTCTCCTGTTGTTGATTTCTGATTTTATAGCAGTGTGATCTGAGAAGATGCTTTGTAGTATTTTATAAATTTATAGACGCTAGTTCTATGGCCTAATACATGGTCTACTCTGGAGAATGTTCCATGTGCACTGGAAAACAATGTGTGTTGTGCTGTTGTTGGGTTGAATGCTCTGTATACTTCTATGAGATCAAGATGGTTGATTGCACTGTTTAATTTTTCTGTGTCTTTGTCCAGTTTCTGTCTGGTTGTTTTCTCCTTTTTTGAAAGTGGTATATTAAAATTTCCCAACATTATTATAGATTTCTCTATTTCTTTCTTCAATTCTGTTAGAGTTTGCTTTATATATTTTGGGACTTTTCAATTGGGAGCATAGTTATTTACTATGGATATGTCATCCTATCCAGTTGACTCTAATCACGAGATAATGTCCGTTTTTATCTCTTATGCTGGTTTTTGCTTTAAAGTTTATTTTATTAGATTAATATTGCCACTCTTACTCGTTTTTTTTATTGAAATTAGCTTGGTATATATTTTTTTCCATCCTTTATCTGTTCATTTGTTTTTATCTTTGTGTATAAATTGTGTCTCTTGAAGACACCATATTGAAGGATCTTGTTTTCTTATACATTCTGCCACCCTCTGTATCTTGCCTGGGGCATTTGTTGACAATCAGTGTAATTATCAATAGGTATGAATTAATTGCTCTCATTATGTTTGTTTTGTGGTGCTGCTAGTATCTTTGTTCTATATGCCTTCATGTGCTGAGTTCATGTTATTTAAGCTTTTTCTTGCCAGTTTCTTCATAGTTTTAATTTTCCTATGTTATTCTTGGATTTCCATTTTCTTGATGTGTTCTGAAGTATTAATTTTCAGTGAGGTTACCCTATAGTCTATTAACTTTTCCTACTTTTAAACCAGTCTATTTTATACTGCAATCTACCCGACCTCCTCACCACCTGGATCTCTGTTCCTATATTTTTCCATTCTTTCACAATATATTAATCTCTGGTAGTTGTCTGTTCTCATTGGTTCTCATTCCAAAGAACTCCCTTTAGGATGTTTTGAAGTGCTGGGTTGGCTTTGACAAAATTCCTTAACTCTGGGTTCTCCTGGAATGTTTTCATTACATCATCCCCTTTGATGATGATTTCCTGAGTAGATTATTTGTTTTTGGCAGTTTTTTGTTTGTTTGTTTTCCTTTCAAGATTTTACATATGTCTCCCCATTGCCTTCTTGCCTGCATGGTTTCTGCTGAGAGATAAGAGCTTAATCTTATTTCCTTGCCTTTGTAAGTAACACTTTTCCCTAGTGGTTTTCAGGGTACTCTCCTTGTTTTTTATTTTGGAGAACTTGATTATAATATGTCTTGTGATATTCTTTTGGGATCTATCCTTATTTGAGTTTGTTTAGTTTCTTGAATTCTTATCTTCTTGTCTTTCAGGATGCTAGGGAAATTTTCTTCCAGCAGCTCTTCAACTACCTCCTCAGTAGTCTTCTGCGATCCTTCCTGTTCCAGGACTCCAATAATCCTTAGGTATTTCTCTTAATGTTGTCCCACATGAATCTAAGCCTTTCTTCAGATTTTATTATTAATTTTTCTGCTTGTTCTTCTATTTTAGCAATATTGAGAGGTTCCTCTTCAAGCTCACTGGTTCTGGCTTCCATCGCTTCAATTTTACTTTTTTTTGCCTTTGAGTGTATTGTTCATTTTTGGTATGTTATTATTAATCATTTGTACCTCTTTTTGAAGATTTTTACTTGTTTCCAAATCTCTTTCTAACTTATTTGATTAATCCTATAGCACTTTCCTGACTTCTTCCTTTTTCTCAACCCCTCTCTGGAACATTTTGATCCACTTCAATATTATTTTCCTGAATTCCTTATAAGACAGTTCTAAAGAATGCCCTCCTTCTGATGGGAATTCTAGGTCTACCTACAACTCATTTTTTTTTTTTTTTCCAAGTGCTCTATCTTGTTTCTGGACCTGAGCTGAGATTTTCTGTTGTTGTTGTTGTTGTTGTTGTTGTTTTGGGGGAGGGGGCATTTTCAATAATAAGATGCATGTATGTTGGTGTGTTATTAAGCTTTCTGATTGCCTCTTTGTATGTGTGATCAAGAGATGGGCTTCCCTTTGTACTCCTCTTGTTAGTCAACTCTTAAGGAGCTCTGGTAGCACAATGGTTGCAAATCGGGCCGCGAACCACAAGGTCAGCAGTTCGAAACTACCAGCTGCTCCACGGAAGAAAGATGAGGCTTTCTGTTACTGTAAAGATTTACAGCCTCAGAAACACTGTTCGGAGTCACTATGGGTCGGAACCGACTCAAAGGCACTTAACAACAACGTTACTCAACTCTGAGTAATTTTTGCAATTGTTGTCTCTCTGTGCTGCTCTAGTGTATAAAAACTGGTATTGGTTATTGCTTAGAAGGTAAGATTTTATAGGGTATTATTGTAGCTTGGTTTTATTGCCAAAATTGTTGTCTCTTCTTGGGTAATGTTGGGAGAGAAAGAAACCCTCCCCCAAAGTAAAAGGAGAAGCATAAGTAAAACCATAATAAAATGTTAGTTGGACATTAATGCCCCTTTTTAGCTTCTTGCCTTCAAGGCTTCCTGAGAAATTTCAAAATACTTGGACTCGTTCTTTTCTTGCCTCTCTCCCTCTTCTCAAGCCCATTTGCTATTTCTCCTCGTCAGAAATGGCCAGGACTGGCCAGAGCTGTTTTGAAAGACCATTCCATTTTAAGCTGTTCCTGTTGACTCCTGCCCCTTCTTTGATTCTGTGTCCAGTGGTCTTTTCTGAGCACATCCATGTGCATGCATAGTAGAATCGTTTGGGGATCAGAGGGTGTCCACTCACTCAGGCATACCCTCTGGTCTCCCAAGTGAAGGTGCACAAACAGAGAAAGATAAATGAATGGAATAAAATTGTTCATACCTTTATCTCTGACGAATGGTCAGACCTTTGTGGTGGGAGTTCTCTCTTGCTCCTGTGTATGCTCCGTCCTACTAAAGATGACATCACCAGGACTCACTGGTAGCCACAACGCAAAATAACAACACTTTTCTTGCTTCTGCCAAATCCCACTAGCTGTAAGCCTTCAATACTTGTAAGTGTTCCTTTATATGGAGTTCATAGTTCTGGGTCTGTCCCCTGAACCTGCTTCACCTGATATTCTGTGTTTTTGCTTCCATCTTCTTTTGAAGTTCTCTGTATTATTCAATGTTTTGACTGTAGAATCCTCCATTACTGTAAGTAAAGGCTTACTTTTTTTTTTCTTCATTTTTTTCAGGTTGAAAAATATTCAGCGTGCCCTTTCTTATTTGCTTTCTAAATCCATTTTTTGTACATTTCTTGATAATAGTTTTTTTTATCTTCTCATGCTGCCCTTTGAAATTTTCTGTTCACTGCTTTTTCTTCCTCATTTCTTCCATTTGCTTTAGATCTTCTACACTCAAGAGAAAGTTTCAGAGTCTCTTATGACATCCATTTTGGTCATTTCTTTCTTTACTGTGTTTTTAATTCCTTTTTGCTTTCTTCATGTATGATATTCTTGATGTCATCCCACAACTTTTGAGGTCATTACTCATTAGGTCTCCTGCATCAAACTTGTTCTTTAGATGGTTTCTAAATTCAAGTGGGATATATTCAAGGTCATATTTTAGATCTTTGGACTTGTTTTAATTTTCTTCAGCTTCAGTCAGTCCCTGACCTTGTTTTTGTTGCTGATTTGAACTTTTACTGCAGTCTCCTACCACAGATATAATCATTTCGTTTCCTGTTTGTTCCATCTGATGAGGTCCATGTGCATAGTCAAAATCAAAGTTGTTACAATGAATAATATGCTGACCTTGCAAAATTCAGTCATGCAATATCCAGCATCATTTCTATCACCATGGTCTTATTTTCCAACTACTAATCCTTTTTGTTTGCAAACTTCAAATTCCAGACAGCAGTAATTATCAGTATATTTTGATTGTATGGTTGATAAGTTTCAGACTGAAGAAGTTGTTAGAATCCATCAATTTCATCATCACTGGCTTTAGTGGTTGGTTAGTAAATTTTAAGAATTATAATATTTACTGGCCTTCCTGGTTGTTGTTGTTAAGTGCTATAGAGTCTGTTTTAACTTTAGCAACCCTGTATGGTTTCCGAGGAGTAGCTGGTGGGTTTGAACTACTAAACTTGTGGGTAACAATCCAACAGCAGTACAGGAGGTCTCATGTCTTCCTTTTAGGAGTATTGTCCTATCGCAGAAAGCATTACAATTCAAGATACGTCTTAAAATATTCTTTATGACAATAAATGCCATGTCACCCCTTTTAAATTTGTCTGATTCAAAACAGCCAATATCAATCCATTTCAAATAACTAATGCCTAAGTTATTTATCATTTTTGAACACTTCAAAATTTCCTAGATTTATACATTGTACATTCCATATTATGATTATTAAAGGATGTTTGAAGTTGTTTCTCCTCATTTTAAGTTGAGCAAATGAAGGTCAGGCAATTTTCCTCCATTCATATCATTATGGTCAATCCTACTTTGTGGAGGCTGCTCTTCCTCAATCATATTTTGAGTGTCTTCCAACATGAGGGGTTCGTTTTTCAGCTCTATATCTGACAATGTTCCACTGATTTTTTATAGGGCTTTCAGTAGCTAAACATTCATACATACTCGACTTCTCTCTATTTTTCTTTTTAAAACAATATTGCAAGTTGAAGCTAGAATTATTTCTTTAATTCTTAAGCTTTAGAAATGCTAAGAATATTCTTCCCTTTTAGGTTTTTAACTCCAAATCTCAGCATATCTAATTGTAATACTTTACTTAGCGTTTTTAACCTGCCCTTTTAAGCTTTCTGTCCAGTATGTTTTCTTCATTATTTCTTCTAGTAGCTTTACCTTCTCTACATTCAAGAGCAGGATTCAGTTTTTTCTGACTTCATTTTAGTATTTACTTTCTTTCCTACATTTTAATGACTTTTTGCTTAACCCATTTAGTTTGTTCTTGATATCATCCCACAACTTTTCTAGTATTAAGTCTATGGTATGAAACATAAAATCTGTGCTTGAGATGTTCTCTAAATTCAGGTGGGATACACTCAAACTTATGTTTTGTCTTTCATAGACTTGTTTTAATTTTCTTAAACTTCAGCCTGAAAATATGTATTTCCAATGACTATGTTGTTGGTGATGCAAAATTATATTATGCATGTCCAGCAAAGGTTATATTTTCCCTTTGTTTCTTAGAAATAAATGAGAATGAAAACAGAACATACCAAAATCTTTGGAACAAGAAAAACCCAGTACTGATATGACAATTTATTACAAATGAATCCATTCATCCAAAAAGAAGAAAGAACAAAAATCAAAACAGTAACACATTTCCAACAACTAGAGACAGTCTAGCAAAGTAAACCTACAGCCAACAGATGAAAGGAAATAATGAATATTAGAGCTTAAATAAATGAGTTGGGAAGTAGAAAAAATATAGAAAAAATCAACAGGGCAAGAAGCTGATTCTTAGAAAAAATTAATAAAATCAACAAAACACTGGCAAACCTAACAAAAAAAAAAAGAGGGAGAAAACACAAATAATACACATAAGAAACCACATGGGTGATGTCACAACAGAACCAAAAGAAGTAAAAAGAATAATAAAAGAATATTATGAAGAGTTGTACTGCAACAAATTTGAAAATCTAGAGGAGATGGATATATTTTTAGAAAACTACAACCTAAGCTTATATAGAGTGAAGTACAAAACTAACTTGAATAGACTTATAACAAAGGAATAAATTGATCAGGTCATCAAAAAACTACCAATAAAAAAAAGTACAGGTCCAGATGGCTTCACTGGTGAGTTTTAATCAAGCAATCAGGAAATAGCTACTCAAATTATTCCAAAATATAGAAAAGGATGGAAGACTTCCTAATACGTTCTGTGAAGGAAGCATAACCAGGATACCAAAACCTGGGAAGGGTATCATTAAGAAAGAAAATTATAGACCAATGTCCCTCATGAACATTGTTGTTGTTAGGTGCCATCGAGTCATTACCAACTCAAAGTGACCCTATGGAAAACAGGACAAAACACTGCCTGATCCTGGGCCAACATCACAATTGTTTCCACACCTGAGCCCATTTATACTGCCACTTTGCCAATCCATCTAGCTGTGGGTCTTCTTCTTTTGCTCTGACCCTCCACCTTAACAAACATGATATACTTCTCCTGTGACTGGTCCCTCTTGACAAATGTCAAAAGTATGAGAGACAAAGTTTGGCCATGCAGGAATCCAAGGAGTACTCTGGATGCAGATCTTCCCACACAGAGCGGTTGCTTCCTTTGGTAGCCCATGGCAGTTTCAATATTCTCCTCCAGCACCATAACTCAAAAGCATCAATTCTTCTATGGTCTTCCTTATTTACTGTCCAGCTTTCACATTCATATGAGGTTGTTGAAAATACCATGGCATAGGTCAGGCACATCTTAGTCTTCAAGCTGACATCTTTGCTCTTCCACACTTTAAAAAGGTCTTGTGCAGCACAATTGCCCTAATGAAATACATTGTTTGACTGCTGCTTCCATGAGTGTTGATAGTTGATCCAAGAAGAATGAAGTCCTTGACAATTTCAATCTTTTTTCCATTGATAAGAATATTGTTTATTGGTCCAGGGGTGAGGATTTTTGTTTTCTTTGCATTGAGATGAAATCCATACCGAAGGCTGTGCTCTTTGATCTTCATCAGTAAATAGTTTTAAGTCCTCTTCACTTTCAGTAAGCAAAGTTGTATCATCTGCATATCACAGGTTGTTAATGAGACTTCCTCCAATCCTGATGCCACATTTGTCTTCATACAATCAGCTTCTCAGATTATTTGTTCAGCATACAAGTTGAATAAGTATGTGGAAAGAATACAACCGGTTGCAAACCTTCCTTACTTTTAAACTATTCAGTGTTCCCATGTTCTCTCCAAACAACTGCTTCTTGGTCCAGGTACAGATTCCTCATGAGCATGATTAAGAGTTCAGGAATACTCATATTTTGCAATGTTGTCCGTAGCTTGTTATGATCTACACAACTGAAAGCCTTTGAATAGTCAATAAAGCACAGGAAAATATCTTTCTGATATTCTCTGCTTTCAGCCAAGATCCATCGGACATCAGCAATGATATCCCTCGTTCCAAGGCCTCTTATGAATCCGGCTTGAACCTGCTGAAGTTCTCTATCAATGTATGCTTGCAGCCATTTCTGTATTACTTTTAGAAAACCTTTACTTGCATGGAATATCAAAGAGATTGTCTGATGATTTCCACATTCCTTTGGGTCACCTCTCCTTTTAAGGGCATAAATATGGATCTTTTCAACTCAGTCGGCCAGATAGTTGTCTTCCAAATTTCTTAGCATAGATGAGTGTGTGCCTCCTATACCACCTCACTTTCTTTAAAGATTTCAATTTTTATTCCATCAATTCCTACTGCCTTGTTCTTTGCAAATTTCTTCAATACACCTTGGACTTCCTCCTTCAGTATCATAGGGTCTTGATCATATGCTCCTCTTGAAATGGTTGAACATCAAGCATTTCCTTTTGGTACAGTGATTCTGTGTATTCCTTCCATCTTCTTTTGATGCTTTCTGCATCATTCATTAATTTGCCCAGAGAATCCTTCAATAACGAAAGTTGAGGCGTGAATATTTTATTCCTTTCTCCAACCTTGAGAAATGCTGAACATGTTCTTCCTTTTTGGTTTTCTGACTCTATATCTCTGCACATTTTGTTGTAATATTTTACATTATCTTCACGAGCTGACCTTTGAAATTTTCTGTTCAGCTCTTGTACCTCCTCATTTTCCCATTTACTTTAGCATCTCTACTCTGGAGAGCAAGTTTCAGTGTCTCTTCTGACATTCATTTTGACCTTTTCCTTTTTTCTTGTCTTCTTAATGACTTTTTGCTTTCTTCATGTATGATATTCTTGATGTCATCACACAAGTCTTCTGGTCTTCGGTCTTTACTGTTTAATGTATAAAATATGTTCTAAAGATGATCTCTAAATTCATGTGGAATATATTCAAAGTCATATTTTGAGTCTTGTGGAATTGTTTTCATTTTCTTCAGCTTCAGTTTGAATCTTTATAGGAGCAATATGTCCCAGCCTTGTTTTGACTGATGATATGGAGCTTTCAACCATCTCTTTCTGCAGATATAGTTAACTTGATTTCTATGTATTCCATCTGGTGAGGTCCATGTGTACAGTCGTCTATTATGCTGTCTAAAGAAGGTATTTGAAATGAACAAATCATTGATTTTTCAGAATTCTATCATGTGATCTCCTGCATCATTTCTGTCACCAAGACCATATTTTCCAACTACTGATCTTTGCACCCAACTTTGCATTCCAATCACCAGTAATGATCAATACATATTGATTGAACGTTTGACCAATTTCACATTGAAGAAGTTGGTAGAATTCTATTTAATCACTGTCCTTAGTGGTTGGTGTATAAATTTGAATAATAGTGGTATTAACTGGTCTTCCCTGTAGGCACATGGGTATTATCCTATCACAGACAGCATTGTACCTCACGACTGATTGGGATATGTTCTTTTTTGACAATGAATACAACACCATTCCTCTTCAGTTTGTCATTCCCAGCACAGTGAACCATGTGGTTATCATTTCAAAATGGCAAATAGCAGTCCATTTCAGGTCACTAAATTCATTGCATTTCATTTCTGACAATTTCTAATTTTCTTAGATTCATGCTTCGTACATTCCATGTTCTGATTATTAATGGATGTTTACAGCTGTTTCTCTTCATTTTGAGTTGAGCCCCATCATTAAATGAAGGTACTGAAGGCTTTCCTCCCACGGCCTTTACTCCATTCACGTCATCATGGTCAACTCTACTTTGAGGAGGCAACTCTTCCCTTGTCGCATTTTGAGTGCCTTCCAACCTGAGGGGCTCATTTTCTGGCACTATACCTGACAGTGTTTCTCTGATATTCATAAAGTTTTCAGTGAATAAATATTCAGAAATAATTCATCATCCGGGAGCTCATCTGAAACCTGTCCACGATGGGTGACCCTGCTGGTATTTAAAATACCGGTGACATAGCTTTCAGAATCACAGCAACTCACAAACCACCACAGTATGACAAACTAACAGACGATCGGTGGCTCATGAACAAATATACAAAAATTCCTAACAAAATCCTAGGCAAAAGAATTCAACAACACATCAAAAAAAGTAACACATCATGACTAAGTAGGATTCATATTATGGATGCAAGGATGATTCAACATTAGAAAAACAATCAGTGTAATCCACCATATAAATAAGAAAAAGGAAAAGAGCCACATGATCATATCAATTGATGCAGAAAAGGTATTTGACAAAAGGCAACATCCATTTCTGACAAAAGCACTCAATAAAATAGGCATTGAATGAAAATTCATCAGCATAATTAAGAGTATATATACAAAACCAACAGGTAACATCACTATCAATACAGAGATACTGAAAGCCTTCTTCTTGTGAACAGGTATCAGACAAGAATACCCTTTATCATCACTCCTATTAAATATTGTTATGGAAGTCTTAGCCAGAGCTATAAGGCAAGATAGGGAAATTAAAGGCATCCAAATTGACAAAGAGGAAGTAAAACTCTCCCTATTTGCAGATTATATGGTCCTATACAAAGAGGCCACAGAATGAGGGATACATTGCTGATATCCGATGGATCTTGGCTGAAAGCAGAGAATATCAGAAAGATGTTTACCTGTGCTTTATTAACTATGCAAAGGCTTTTGATTGTGTGGATCATGACAAGCTATGGACAACATTGCGAATTATGAGTATTCTGAACACTTAATTGTGCTCATGAGGAATCTGGACCAAGAGGCAGTTATTCAATCAGACATGGGAACACTGAATGTTTTCTTAAGAAAGGTGTGTAACTAGGTTGTATTCTTCCACCATACTTATTCAACCTGTATGTTGAGCAAATAATCCGACAAGTTGGGTTATATGAAGAAACACATGTCATCAGGATTGGAGGAAGACTCATTAATAACCTGCAATATGTAGATGATACAACATTGCTTGCTGAAAGTGAAAATGACTGAAAAGATTTACTGATGAAGATCAAAGAGCACAGCCTTCAGTATGGATTGCATCTCAATGAAAAGAAAACAAAAATCCTCACCATTGGAACAATAAACAACATTCATATCAATGGAGAAAAGATTGAAGTATTGTCAAGGACTTCATTTTTCTTGGATCAACTATCAACACTCATGGAAGCAGCAGTCAAGAGATCAAACAACATATTGCATTAGGCAAATCTGCTTCACAAAGACCTTTTTAAAGTGTTGAAGAGCAAAGATGTCAGCTTGAGGACTAAGCTGGGCCTGACCCAAGCCATAGTATTTTCAATGCATGCGAAAGCTGGACAGTGAATAAGGAAGACCATAGAAAAATTGATGCTTTTCAGTTATGGTGTTGGAAGAAAATATTGAAAGTGCCACGAGCTGCCAAAGGAAGCAACAGATCTGTGTTGGAAGAAGTGCAGCCAGAGTGCTCCATGGAGGCCAAGATGGCCAAACTTTGTCTCTCATACTTTGGACATATTGTCAGGAAGGACCAGTCACTGGAGAAGAATATCATGTTTGGTAAGGTGGAGGATCAGAGCAAAAGAGAAAGACCCCCAGCGAGATGGATTGGCCAAGTGGCAGCATCAATGGACTTAAGCTTGGTAACAATAGTGAGGTTGGCCCAGGATTGGGTAGTGTTTCGTTCTGCTGTGCATTGTGTCACTATCAGTTGGTACCAACTCGATGGCACCTAACAATAACAACATTTGTAGAAAATCCCAAAGACTCAGTCAAAAAAACTACTGGAACTTATTGGAAGATTCAGCACAGTGTCAGGGTACAATATCAACATACAAAAATCAGTTGGATTCTTCTACACTAATAAGGAAAGTGCTGAAATGGAAATTAGAAAAGTAATACCATTTATTTAGGAATAAACGCAACCAGAAAAACAAAGGTCGCATACAAAGAAAACTACAAAACTCTATTACAACAAACCAAAAGAGACTTACAAAAATGAAAGAATAGACCATGTTCCTGGATAGGATGACTTAACATTGTGAAAATGTCAATACTGTATATATTTACATATATAACGCAATCCCAATCCAGATCCCAATGACATTCTTTAGAGAGATGGAAAAAAAAAACAATTACAAACTTTATATGGAAAGGAAAGACACCCAGAATAAGCAAATCACTGCTTAAGAAAAACAATAAGGCTAGAAGCCTCTCACTCCCTGATTTCAAAATTTATAAGTAAGACTTGCTAATATCACTATTATTCACATTTACGTGTCAACCACTAAAGCCAGTGATTATTAAAGTGAATAATTCTACCACCTTCTTCAGTCTAAAATTGATCAAACATTCAATCAAGATGTATTGCTAATTAATTGTGATTGGAAATTGAGTGTTAAAAAAATAAATAAATAAACAATCAGTAGTTGGAAAATATGGCCTTCATGATAGAAATAATTCTAGTGATTGCATGATAGAATTCTGAAAGACCAATGATGTATTCATTGCAAATACTTTTTTAAACTACATGAAAGGTAATTATACACATGGACCTCAGCAGATGGAATGAACAGGGAAAAAACTGATTTCATGTGTGAGAAAAGATGGTGGAAAAACTCAATATATTCACCAAAACAAGGCCAGGGGTCAACTGTGGAACAGACCATCAGTTTGTTATATGCAAGTTCAGGCTGAAGCTGAAGAAAATGAAAATAAGTCCATGAAAACCAAATCATGACATTGAAACAACCCAGTAAAAGAGCTGAAAAGAAGATTTCAAAGGGCAGCTCAAGAAGACACAGTTAAATATTATAATGCAATGTGCAAAGATCTGGCATTGCAAAATAAAAAAAAAACACTCACCATTTCTCAAGCTGAAAGAACTGAAAAAAAAAAAAAATCAACCTTCGAGTTTCAATATTGCATGAGTTCCAGGTAAAACATTGAATGATGCAGAAAAAAATCTAAAGAAGGTATAAGGTATACAAAAAGGCACTGCATGAAAAAGGAACAGTTGATGTTTAACCATTTCAAGAGATAGCATAGAATCAATGATCAATGGTACTGAAGAAAGAAGTTTAAGCTGCACTAAAGGTATGAGCAAAAAGCAAGGCTCCAGCAAGTTACAGAATACAAATTGACATTTTTCAGCAAACTGATGCAGCACCGGAAGCACTCTCACATATGCCAAAAAATTTGGAAGATATTCATATTTGTACCCATTTCAAAGAGAGGAGATCAAGTAGAATGTGGAGAACATCAAAGACTATCATTAATAACGCATTCAAGTAAAATTTTGCTAAAGATAATTCAAAAATGGCTTCAACAGTACATCAAAAGGCAACTGCGAGAAACTGAAGTCAGATTTAGAAGACAATGTGAAACTAGGTATATCATTGCTTTTGTCAGATGGATCTTGACAGAAAGCAGAGAATATTAGAAAAATGTTTAAAATATCCCTTATTGACTCTGCAAGGGCTCTTGACTATGTGGATCATGACAAGTTAAGGATAATATTGCAAAAAATGGATATTCCAGAACACTTGATGGGTTCATGAGGAATCTGAAAATAGACCAAGAAGTTGTTGATAGAATAGAACAAGGAGATGCTGAATGTTTTAAAATCAGAAAAGGTGTGCACAAGGGCTGTATTATATTACCATACTTATTCAATGTATATGCTGAGCAAATAATCCAAGAAGTTGGATTGTATTAATAGGAAAATTGTATCAGGTGCTGTGGGTTAATCCACTGGACTGCAAAGTTAGTTTGAATCACAAGGTCAATTGTTGAACATCACCAGCTGTACCTCTGAAACCCTATTCAGAATTGCTCAAGCAAAAGAAGTCCAGGCCAAGATGGCTTCACTGGTAAATTCAACCAAACATTCAGGGAAGAGCTGTCACAAATTCTACTCAAATTATTCCAGAATATAGAGAGGACAGAAAACATTCTAATACTTTTTATGAAGCAAGCATAACCCTCATTCAAAAACCAGGGAAGGATATCACTAAGATAGAAAATAATAGACCAATATCCCTCATGAACATAGATGAAAATATTCTCAGCAAAATCCTAACCAACATAATCTAGCAGCACATCAAAAACATAATACATCATGACCAAGTGGGTTTCACAAAAGGAATTCAATGATGGTTCAACACTAGAAAAACAATAAATGTACTCTACCATATAAATAAGAAAAAGGAAAAGAACCATATGATCATATTGATTGATGCAGAAAAGGTATTTGACAAAATCAAACATCCATTCCTGAAAAAAACACACAACAAAATAGGAATTGAAGGGAAATTCCTCAACATAATTAAGAACATGCATAGAAAACCAACAGTCTACATCACTCTCAATGGAGAGAAACTGAAAGTCTTCCCTCAGTGAATGGGAACCAGACATGGATGCCCTTTGTCACAACGCCTATTCAATATTGTTTTGGAAGTCTTAATCAGAGCTATACGGCAAGATAGGGAAATTAAAGGCATCCAAATTGGTAAAAAGGAAATAAAACACTTTCTGTTTGCAGACGATATTATCCTATACATAGAAAACCACAAAGACCCAGTAAAAAAGCTACTAGACATCATTGGAAGATTAAGCAAAGTGGCAGGATATAAGATCAACATCCAAAAATCTGTTGGATTCCACTATAGTAACAATGACAGTGCTGAAAAGTCCTGCTGAAAAGGACATTAAGACAGTAATACTATTTACAATAGCCACCAAAGGATGAAATGTTTAGTGATAAATGTAACCAGAGTAAGAAAGGACCTACATACACAAAAAAAATATGAAACAGAGAATATCAGAAAGATGTTTACCTATGCTTTTTTGACTACGCAAAGGCTTTCGATTGCATGGATCATGACAAGCTATGGACAACATTGCGAAGTAAGAGTATTCCAGAACACTTAATTGTACTTCTGAGAAAACTGTACCTGGACCAAAAAGTAGTTGTTCGAACAGAGCATGGGAACACTGAATGTTTTAAAATTGGGAAAGGTGTGCGACAAAGTTGTGTTCTTACACCATACTTAGTCAACCTGTATGCTGAGCAAATAATACGAGAAGCTGGGTTCTATGAAGAAAAACGTGGCGTCAGGATTTGAGGAAGACTCATTAACAACTTGCGATATGCAGATGATTCAACCTTGCTTGCTGACAGTGAAGAGGACTTGAAACATTTACTGATGAAGATCAAAGAACACAGCCTTCAGTATGGATTGCATCTCAGTGTCAAGAAAACAAAAATCCTCACCACTGGACCAATAAACAACATTCTTGTCAACAGAGAAAAGATTGAAGTTGTCAAGGATTTCATTCTT
>NW_006408670.1:1597592-1599068 GCF_000296735.1 Chrysochloris asiatica
GGAGGGAACAGTCACTGTAGAAGGATGTCATGCTGGGTAAGATGGAGGGTCAGAGAAAGAGAGGAAGACCCCCAACGAGATGGATCAGCCAAGTGGCATCATTGATTGTGTCAAGTGTGGCAGCAGTGGTGAGGTGGGCCCAGGATCGGACATTGTTATGTTCTGCTGTGCATGGGGTCACTATGAGTTGGTTCTGAGTCGATGGCACCTGACAAAAACAAAAACAACAACTACAAGAAACCAAAACAGACTTACAAAAGTGGAAGAACATACCAATTTCCTCGATAGGAAAACTCAGCATGGTGAAAATGTCAATACTGCCCAACGCAATTACACTTATATTGCACTCCCAATCCAGATTCAAGTGACATTCTTTAGGAGATGGAAAAGACAATTACAAACTTTATATGGAAAGGAAAAAGACCCAGGATAAGCAAGGCACTGCTTAAGAATAAGAAAAATGTTGGAAGCCTCTCACCCCCCAATTTGGAAATGTCTGAGAAGGAATTCAAAAAATGATTATAAAATGTATCAAAACACTTTACAATGGAGTTGAGAAAAATAAGAAAGAAGTCAGGAAAGTGTTACAGGAAAAATAAAATAAGATAGATACAGCATTATTAACAATGATCAATGTCCAAATTATCAATAATAGAATATCAGAAATAGATAATACACTGAAACGGCAAAGGAGTAAATTGAATAGATGGAAGCCAGAACTAGTGAGCTGTAAGACAAATCTCCCAATACTACTAAGATCGAAGAGCAATCAGAAAAAATTATGAAAAATCTGAAGAAAAGTCTAAGATTCACATTGGACAACATGAAGAGGAATGATTTAAGACTTAATTGGCATTCCAAAACAGGAAGAATCACACAAGTCCACAGGGGAGATAGTTCAAGAGCTGCTGGAAGAAAATGTCCCTAACATCCTGAAAAGCGAAAAGATAAGCATTGAAAAAGTTCAAGGAACCACAGGAAAAAGACACACGAAAACAAAATCACCAAGACAGATCATAATCAAGATCTCCAAAATCAAAGATAAGAAGACACTCCTGAAAGCAGCTGGGGAAAAGAGAAATGTTACATACAAAGAAAGGCAAGCAAGTCAGATTAAGCTTGAAAGAGAGGAAGACCCCCAGTGAGATGGATTGGCAAAGTGGCAGCATCAATGGGTTCAAACGTATCAACAATAGTGAAGTTGGCCCAGGATCGGGCAGTATGTCATTCTGCTGTGAATAATGTTGTTATGAGTTGGTAGCAACTCAATGGCACCTAACAACAAAAACCCTCAGCAGAAATCATACAGGCATGAAAGCAATGGGAGGACTTATACAAAGAAAATTACAAAACACTACTACAAGAAACCAAAAGAAACTTACAAAAATGGAAGAATGCACCATGCTCCTGGATAGGAAGACTTAACATTATGAAAATGTCAATACTGACCAAAGCAATTTACAGGTATAATGCAAT
>NW_006408670.1:1599296-1600096 GCF_000296735.1 Chrysochloris asiatica
TTACAAACTTTATATGGAAAGGAAAGAGACCCAGGATAAGCAAAGCACTGCTTAATAAGAAGAATAAGGTTGGATGCCTCTCACATTCTGTCTTCAAAATTTACTACACAGCTACAGTTTTCAAAACAGCCTGGTATTGGTACAATGAAAGATACATAGATCAATGGAATAGAATCAAGAATCCAGAAATTAACCCATCTACATACAGCTAACTGATTTTTGACAAAACACCTAAATATATCACATGTAGAAGTACCTAAATACATAGCATGGGGAGGGGATAGTCTTTTCAACAGATGGTGCTGGCAGAACTGGAAAACAATATGCAAAAGAGTGCAACAAGATTTCACCTCGTACCTTATACAAAAACCAACTCAACATGGATTAAAGACCTAAATATGAATCTCAGAATTATGAAGGCCATCAATGAAAAAATGGGACAAATGTGAAGGCACTAATTCAGGGAATAAACAGATGACAAAACATTTGGACAAGTACACAAAAAAAGTAGACAAAATAGATGAGTGGGACATACTAAAAATTAAAAACTTATGTGCAGCAAAAGACTTCACCAGAAGAGTAAAAAGGGAACCCATATAATGGGAAAAAATCTTTTGCAATAACACATCAGACAAGGGACTCATTTCTAAAATATACAGGAAACTAAAACACCTCTACAAGAAAAAGACAAATAACCCAATTAAAAAATGGGCACAGGACATGCACAGACACTTCACCAAGGAGGAGATCCAAGCAGCCAACAAGCATATGAAGAAATGTTCATGATCGCTAGCCATTAG
>NW_006408670.1:1600571-1608846 GCF_000296735.1 Chrysochloris asiatica
CATAACATGGATGAACCTTGAGGACATTATGTTGAGTGAAATTAGTCACAAAAGTGGAAATACTGCACAGTACCACTATTTTAAAAGACTAAGAAAAAGAACCCATACTAGAGGGGGGGACCAGTTGCTGGTTGCTGGGATGGGGGGGTGAAGTGAGGGGAGGGATGGGAAGGTGGGGACTCCTGGCTGGTTGCTGGGATGTGAGGAGTGGGGTGAGGGGAGGGACAGGAAGGTGGAGCACAGGGTAGGGAATAGACACAGAATAGTTAGGGTGCTTGGAAAGGGGCAATATACAAGAAGGGAGAGGGGAATGGAAGAACAAAGCAGATGGGAGAACAATTAGGCAGGTTTGCAAGGGCTAAGTAGGACAAAGGTAAATAATGATGTATGCACAATCTTGGAACAACAGGGCTCTGGGATACAGGGATTGAGAAATGGTTGCAATGGGGAAAAGGGTGGAAATAATGTTAAGATGCTTGGCTGTCTTTTGAATCTTGGTTTTCCAAGGGGAGAGAAAGGAAGAGCCAGAAATATCACCATAGAAATCTTGTAAGTCCGTATTCTGCCTATGATTGATTGGAATACCTAAAATGGGGCTACAATGTGCCCAGTGAAGGAGGCTTCCTGCAGAGCCTCTGCATTACATAAGACTATAGGTGGAATCGTCAACAGCATCCAGAATCTTCAGAGGTGTGAAATTTCCACTTGAAAGGACAAGGAGATCAGCCTGGAGTATCTAGAAGAACAAAAGATAGTTCTTGAAAGAAGACACAAATAACACGCGTAAGAAATCACATGAGTGATGTCAGAAGAAAACCAATAGAAAATAAAAAGGATAATAACAGAATATTATGAAGAGTTACACTCCAATAAAATTGAAAACCTAGAGACAATGAATATAGTTTTAGAAAAGCACAACCTACCTAAATTTACACAGAATGAAGTAATAATAAACTTTAACAGACTTATAACAAAGGAAGAAATTGATCAGGTCATCAAAAATATTAACAACCAAAAAATGTCCGGGTCCAGATGACTTCACTGGTTACTTTGACCAAACATTCAGCAAACAGCTGTCACCAATTCCACTCAAATTTTTCCAGAATACAGAAAGGATGGAAAACTCCCTAATACATTTATAAGGCGCTCTAGTAGCATAGTGGTTATGAATCGGGCTGCGAACCTCAAGGTCAGCAGTTTGAAACTATCAGCTGCTCTGCAGGAGAAAGATGAGGCATTCTGCTCCCGTAAAGATTTACAGCCTTGGAAACCCTATTCAGGGTCGCTATGGGTCGGAACCGACTCGACGGCACTTAACAACAACAACATTCTATGAAGCAAGCATAACCCTCACACCAAAACCAAGGAAGGACAACATTAAAATGAAAATTATAGACCAATATCCCTCATGAACACACATGCAAAAATTCTCAACAGAATCCTAGGCAACAGAATTAAACAACACATCAAAAAAATAATACATCATGACCAAGTGGGATTCATACCAGGGATGCAAGGATGGTTCAACATAAGAATAACAATAAATGCAATCCACCATATAAATAAGAAAAAGGAAAAGAACCACATGATCATATCGATTGATGCAGAAAAGGCATTTGACAAAATCCAATATCCATTCTTGATAAAAGCATTCCACAAAGTAGGAATCATAGGGAAATTCCTCAACATAATCAAGAGTATATATACAAAACCAACAGTTAACATTCACTTTTTAAAAATGTTTTGTTGTGAATTATGTGATAGTTTACATGGGAGAACATTAATTCTATATTCATCTTGTCGTATATCATTTCATTGCATGGTTACAATACCCTCTATGCATCATCAGCCAAGCAAAGGGTATACACTGCAAGCCTGCTCCCCAGTCATCAGCACACACACACCCTGGGTCTAAAGTTCCCAGCTGCTCCATCTCTCCACATCATAGTCTCTGCATCCATCTTTGGCCTCACTACTTCTCTAGGTAGGGTCCCGCTCTCCGCTCTTCTCCATTGATGGTCCCAGATACCTTTGCTCCTAGACTGCAAAATTAATCACTCCCCGTCCTTGTACAAAATGTCTACCTTTACATTTCCAACCCTCACAATCAGTCCTGATAACAATTATTCATTATTTTATCAAAAGAGACCTATCCGAATTTCCTTTCATCAGCCCTGCCTAAACATATTGGATACTACCCAGTGGAGATTCTACCTTCCTCCACGCCCTTTGGATCTACATTCCCCTTGAAAGCTTGTAAGCCAGTCACTTCTTGTCTTTTTAGACCACCCATTTTGGGTAGCCAATGTCCAACTTGCCAATCCCTGTCTACTCTGTGTGTGGAGGGGGTGGGAATGATCCTTGCTGTAAAGATTTGTTCCCTCTTTTGAGCTACTGCATCCATAGGTGTAGGTCAAGTTCATCAAATTGTATCAGATTATTCTTTTTTTTCCTCTTCATTCTTCTTCTAGTTGAGCTCTGATCATTCAGTCATGGGAGCCAGGTCAAGTGGGTATTATCTGCAAGTATGGGTATTCTTGTGCATACGCCCTCTCTTCTTATCAGCTGGACGCTTCACTCTCCACTCTAGTCCTCTGTGGCCATGTCACTGACTCTGGGCCCAAGAGTCCCCAGGTCTTGCCATACTGCTGGCCAACCAAGTCTCCACCCAGGTTCACAGGAGTCTATTAAACATTGTAGGGCTTAGCTCACAGCTTCATTGCTGTTCTTCCCTCACTTCCCCTTATCGGTGACGAACGTGGTCACCAATCAGAGTGTGTCTTCCCATTGAATCTTAGTCTTGGAAGGGGGTTTGCTCTGAGGGGACCTGATGACTTTTCTTGATGTTCCTGGATGAGCAACTTGCTTGTTCTTGTAATAATCAGTCGGTCTGCCTATATTGTTTTGTATTTTTCCTGTAGGTCTTTCTTTCAAGAACTATCTTCTGTTCTTCTAGCCACTCCAGGCTGATCTCCTTGTCCTTTCAAGTGGAAATTTCCCACCTCTGAAGCTTCCAAATACTGTTCAGAATTTCACCTATAGTCTTATGTAATGCAAAGGCTCCACAGAAAGCTTCCTTCACTGGGCACGTTGCAGCCCCATTTTAGGTATTCTAATTAGTTATAGGCAGAAGATGGACTTTCAAGCTTTCTATGGTGATATTTCTGGGTATTCCATTCTATCCCCCCTCAAGTGTCTATTTTATAATGGTATGCCAAGGAAATCAAGCTTCAAAAGACAGCCAAATATGTTAACATTATTTGCACCCTTTTCTCCATTCCAACCATGTCTCAATCCCTGTATTCCAGAGCCCTGCTGTTCCAAGGTTGTGCATACATCATTATTTACCTCTGTCCCACTTAGCTCACGCAAACCTGCCTGATTGTTCTCCCATCCGCTTTGTTCTTCCATTCCCCTCTGCTTTCTTGTATATTGCTCCCCTCCCAGCACCCAAACTATCCTGTGTCTATTTCCTGCCCTGTGCTCCATCTTACCCTCCTTTCCCTCAACCCACCCCCACATCCCAATAACCAATAATGATTCCCCCCCTCCCTTTCAGTATGGGTTCTTTTTCTTTTACACTAGTGGTCCTATGCAGTATTTCTCCTATTGTGACTAAGTTTACTCAACATAATGGCCTCAAGTTTCATCCATGTTATGCAGTGGCTTGCACCTTCCTTGTTATTCTTCAAGATAGCATAATATTCCATTGTGTGTGTACCACAGGTGTTTTTTTTTTATCCATTCTTCAGTTTATGGGCATTTTGGCTGTCTACATCTTTTTGCTATTGTAAATAGAGATGCTATGAACATTGGTGTGCATATATCTACTTGTGTTATGGCTCTTGTTTCTTGTGGGTAAATACCCACTTCCAACCTTCTAAGGAAGTGCCATATTGTTTTCCAGAGAGGTTGAACCATTTTTCAGTCTCACCAGCAATGCAGGAGCGTCACAGTCTCTCCTCATCTCTGCCAGCATTTACTGCCCTCTACTTTTTTGATCTTTGCTGTTATTGTTGGTGTGAGATGATATCTCATTGTTGCTTTGATTTGCATCTCTCTAATGGCTGGTGATCATAAATATTTCTTCATATGTTTGTTGATGCGTGGATCTCCTCCTTGGTGAAGTGTCTGTTTATGTCCCGTGTCCATCTTTTAATTGGGTTATTTGTCTTTTTCTTGTAGAGGTGTTGTAGTTTCCTATATATTATAGAAATATGTCCCTTGTCTGATGTGTAATTGCAAAAGATTTTAACCCATTCTGTGGCTTCGCTTTTTTACTCTGCTGGTGAAGTCTATTGATGCACATGAGTTTTTAATTATTAGTATGTCCCACTCATCTATTTTGTCTACTTTGGTTTGTGTAGTTTTCACAATGTTTTGTAATCTATGTATTACTTAAATTAGTGCCCTCACATTTGTCCCTATTTTTTCATTGATGGCCTTCATTATTCTGGGATTCACATTTAGATGCTTAATCTATGCTGAATTGGTTTTTGTATAAGGTATGAGGTGAAGGTCTTGTTTCAATCTTTTGCATATCGTTTTCCAGTCCTGCCAGCACCATCTGTTGAAGAGACTATCACCTCCCCATGCATATATTTAGACATTTTGTCAAAAATGTGTGTAGATGGGTTAATTTCTCAATTCTGTTCCATTAATCTATGTATTTTTCAATGTACCAGTACCAAGCTTTGGGAAAGTTTTGACCAATGTAGCCATGTAGTAAAATTTGCAGTTGGGGAGTGAGAGGTTTCCAACCTTATTCTTCTTCTTCAGCAGTGCTTTGCTTATCCTGAGTGTCTTTCCTTTCCATATACATTTGTAATGATTTTTCCATCTCTTTGAAGAATGTTGTTGGAATCTGGATTGGGATTGCATTATATGTGTAAATTGTTTGGGGCAGTATTGACATTTTCACAATGTTAAGTCTTCCTATCTAGGAGTATGACACATTCTTCCATTTTAGTAGGTTTCTTAAAGTAGTGTTTTGTAGTTTCCGTTGCTTCTCTGGTTACATTTATTCATAGATATTTCATCCTCTCAGTGGGTATTGTACATGGTATTGCTTTCCTAATGTCCTTTTCAATGCTGTCGTTTTTGGTATAGAGGAATCCAACTGATTTTTTTTTATGCTGATCTTATATCCTGTCAGTTTGCTGAATCTTCCTATGAGGTCTAGTAGCTTTTTCACTGAGTCGTTGGGGTTTTCTATGTATATGATCCTATCATCTGCAAAGAGATGGAGTTTTACTTCCTCTTTGACAATTTGGATGCCTTTAATTTCCCTGTCTTGCCATGTAGCTCTTGCTAATAGTTCCAGCACAATATTGAATAGGAATGGTGACAAAGGGCATCCTTGTCATGTTCCTGTTTGCAGAAGAAAGGCTTTCAGTCTCTCTATTGAGAGTAATGTAAGCTATTGTTTTTGTATATATGCTCTTAATTATGTTGAGTAATTTCCCTTCTTGGGTGTTTTTACCAGGAATGGATGTTAGATTTTGTCAAACGACTTTTCTGCATCAATCAATATGATCATGTGGTTCTTTTCTTTTTGCTTATTTATCTGGTGGATTACTTTTCTAATATGGTGGATCGGGCAGACATGCAGTGAGGAACTCCATCACCAATGACAGAGAATACCGGACAAAGCAGGCTCAAGGGATGGTGCTAGTACTCTGAACCACATATAAAGGAATATTTAGAAGATTGGAAGGCTACAGCTAGGGGAATTTGTAGCAGAATCAATAAATCCATTGCTTTCTAATTCAAGATGCTAAGCTACTCCCAGAGCCACCATCTTGGGAGAGACAAAGTGGGGGAAGGGTCAAAGCAGCCAAGAACACCTGACAGAATCATGGAGATAAAGGTGTGGACATTCTTTATTTAGGTATCTGTTCATTGGTCTCTCATTGTCTGCATACCTTGGTGACTAGGGAGATGCCTGAACGAATTGATACCCCAGCCCCACCCCTGGAGGGTTCTACTACACATGTGCACAGTTCTAGAAATTTAAAATGACAGTTTCCACTTAAAACCAAATGGCCACCACTTGTCTATCAGTTTGTCTTACTGTGGTGGCTTGTGAGTTGCTGTGATTCTGAAAGCAATGCATCTAGTATTTTCCAAACCAGCAGGGTCACCCATGGTGAACAGGTTTCAGATAAGCTTCCAGACAAAGGCAGACTAGGAAGAAAGAGTGATGGCCTACTTCCGGATATTTAGTCACTGAAAACATTTTGAATAGCAGAGAAACACTGTCAGATATAGTGCCAGAAAATGAGCCCATCAAGTTGGAAGGCACTCAGATGAGACTGGGGGAGAGCTGCCTCCTCAAAGTGCAGTTGACTGTGATAACGAGAATGGACTAAAGCTTATGGGAGAAAATCCCTTAGGACCTTCATTTGCTGATGGGACACAACTCAAAATGAAGAGAAAAAGCTGTAAACATCCATTGAAAATTGAAACATGGAATGTACAAAGTACGAATCTGGGAAAATTGGAAGTTGTCAAAAATGAAATGGAATGCATAAACATCGATATCTTAGGCATTAGTGAGCTGAAATTAACATGTGTTAGCCATTTTAAATCTGACAACCACATGGTTTACTATGCTGGGAATGACAAATTGAGAGGAATGATGCTGCATTCATCGTCAAAAAGAACATATCCAAATAAGTCATGAGGTACAACGCTGTCTGTGATAGGATAATATCCATGCATCTACAGGGAACCCAGTTAATACCACTATTATTTAAATTTATGCACCAACCACTAAAGCCAGTGAGGATGAAATAGAAGAATTCTACCAACTTCTTCAATCTGAGGTCAATCAAATATGCAATCAAGATGTATTGCTCATTACTGGTGATTGGAATACAAAGGTTGGGAACAAAGAGGAATGATCAGTAGTTGGAAAATATGGCCTTGGTGATAGAAATGATGCTGGAGAATGCATGATAGAATTCTGCAAAACCAATGATTTGTTCATTTCAAATACCTTCTTTAGACAGCATAATAGACTAATATACTCATGGACCTCGCCAGATGGAATACATAGAAATCAAATTGACTACATCTGTGGAAAGAAAATATCGAAATGCTCCATATTATCAGTGAAAACAAGGCCAGGGGCAGACTGTAGAACAGACCATCAATTACTCCTATGCAAATTCAAACTGAAGTGGAAGAAAATGAAAACAAGTCCACGAGAGTCAAAATATGACCTTGAATATTTCCCACCTGAATTTAGAGATCATCTGAAGAACAGATTTGATACGTTAAACACTAAAGACCAAAGACGAGAAGAGTTGTGGGATGGCATCAAGAATATCATACATGAACAAAGCAAAAAATTATTAAGAAGACAAGAAAGAAGGAAAAGATCAAAATAGATGTCAGAAGAGACACTGAAACTTGCTCTCCAGCATAGAGATGCTAAAGCAAATGGAAGAAATGAGGAGATCAAAGAGATAAACAGAAAATTTCAAAGGTCAGCTTCAGAAGATAAAGCCAAATATTACAACAAAATGTACAAAGATATGGAATCAGTAAACCGAAAAGGAAGAACACGCTCAGCATTTCTCAAGCTTGGGTAACTGACGGAAAAATTCAAACCTCGACTTCTGTTATTGAACAGATTCTCTGGGCAGATTATTAAAAGATACAGAAACGATAAAGAGAAGATGAAAGGATTACACAGAATCTCTGTACCAAAAGGAAATGGTTAATGTTCAACCATTTCAAGAGGTAGCATATGATCCAGAGCCAATGATACTAAGGGAGGAAGTCCAAGGTGCATTGAAGGAATTGGCAAAGAACAAGGCACCAGGAATTGATGGAATTAAAATTGAAATCTTTCAAGAAAGTGAGGCGGCACAGGAAGTACTCATGCATCTCTGCCAAGAAATTTGGAAGACAACTATTTGGCCGACTGATTGGAAGAGATCCATATTTGTGCACATTCCAAAGAGAGGTGACCCAACGGCATGTGAAAATCATCGGACAATCTCTTTGATATCACATGCGAGTAAAATTTTGCTAACGGTAATACAGAAATGGCTACAATCATACATTGACAAAGAACTTCCAGAAGTTCAAGCTGGATTCAGAAGAGGCCGTGGAACGACAGATATCATTGCTGATGTCTGCTGGATCTTGGCTGAAAACAGAGAATATCTGAAAGATGTTTACCTGTACTTTATTGACTATGCAAAGGCTTTTGATTGTGTGGATCATGACAAGCTATGGACAACATTGCAAAGTATGAGTATTC
>NW_006408670.1:1611756-1613857 GCF_000296735.1 Chrysochloris asiatica
TGATGCGTTCCATTTCATTTTTGACAACTTCCAATTTTCCCAGATTCATACTTCGTACATTCCATGTTCCAATTTTCAATGGATGTTTACTGCTGTTTCTCTTCAGTTTGATTTATGGCTCATTAGCAAATGAAGGTTCTGTGAGCATTTCTCCCCTGAGGTTAACTGTATTCACGTCATCATGGTCATCTTGTTCAACTCTACTTTGAGGAGGTGTTTTTTTCCCCAGTCGCATTCTGAGTGCCTTCCCACCTTCCAGTCCTGTATCTGACAGTGTTTCTCTGCTATTCAGAGAGTTTTCAGTGACTAATGATTCGGAAGTAATTTGTCACTCTTTCTTTCTAGTCTGTCTCTGTTTGGAAGCTCATCTGAAACCTGTCCACCATGGGTGACCCTGCTGCTTATTTAAAATTCCGGTGGCATAGCCCTCAGAATCACAGCAATTCAAACCACCACAGCACGACAGACAGAGGAGTGGCTGTTGGGTGGTTGCTGTTAAATAGGAATCTCCTTGTGCTAGGGAAGTCTGGCTCAAACGCGGGATTTCCATCTTCGGATGTCAATCAAGAGGCGGAAGCCCAGCAGGGTCAACTGGATTATAGTGAGACTCTTTGGGCTGCGCTTGTGGGTCTCTAAATTGGTTGACCCCGCCTCAAAGCCATGATCCAACGGTTAGGCTAGGACGGCGCTCTCGCATCCGAGATAAGTAAGATAGCCTGGCGGGCCCCTGCAGTCTCTTCCCGCTAGGCAGCGTCTCTATATTGACCTAGTCTCCAGACACCTCTCACCCTGTCACTCTGTGGTCTGGGTTTCATTTAACACCTCCACCAGGTCTGCACAGTTCTCACACAGTGTTTAACCTCTGCCCTCCATGATAAAAGCCCTCGTGAATCTAAAAATGTATTCATGTCTTCTAAGTTATCAAATATGTTGGGGTACAACTCTTTATAGTATTCTGTTGTTACCCTTTTCATTTCCTTTGGTTCCGTTGTGACACCGCCTATGTGGTTTCTAATGCGTGTTATATGTGTCTTCTTCCTCTTTGCTTTTGTTAGTTTTGCCAATGGTCTGTCGATTTTCTTAATTCTTTCAAAGAACCAGCTTCTTGTCTTGTTGATTCTTTCTATAGTTTTTCAGTTTTCTATCTCATTTATTTATGTTCTAATCTGTATTATTATTTTTCTTTTGGTGGCTGTAGGTTCCTCTGTTGGTCAGTTTCTAATTGTTGTAGATGCTGTGTTTAATGTGTTCATTTTGGTTCTTTTCTTCTTTTTGGATGTGTGTGTTTATTGCAATAAATTGTCCTCTCAGCACTGCTTTTGCTGTGTCCAAAATATTTTGGTATATCGTGTTTTCATTCTCATTTGTTTCTTGCAATATTGTGAATTCACATTTAATTTCTTCTACTACCCAGTAACTTTTCAGCAGTGTGTTATCCAGTGTCCATGTATTTGACTTTATTTCCTTGGTCTTCCTATTGTTGATTTCTGATTTGATAGTATTGTGGTCTGAGAAGATACTTTGTAGTATTTTGATATTTGTAAATTTATGGAGATTTGTTTTGTGGCCTAAAACATGGTCTGTTCTGGAGAATGTTCCATGTGCACTGGAAAAGATTGTGCATTGTTGTGCTGGTGGGTTGAATGTTCTGTATACATTTATGAGGTCCAGTTGGATGATTGTGTTGTTTACTTCTTCTTTGTCTTTGTCAAGTTTCGTTCTGGTTGTTCTGTCCATTTTCAAAAGTAGTGTATTAAAATCACCCACTATTATTGTAGATTCATCTATTTCTTTCTTCAAATCTATTAGAGTTTGCTTTCTATATTTTGGAGCTCTTTCATTGGGAGCATAGATATTTATTATGTATGTCATCTTGTTCAATTGTCCCTTTAATCATGAGATAATGTCCATCTTTATCTATTATGCAGGGTTTTTTTTTTTGCCTTAAGTGTTATTTTATCAGAGATTAGTACTGCCACTCCTGCTAATTTTTGTTTTGTTTTGTTTTTTTAATTTTTTTTTTTGCAATTAACTTGGTATATTTTTTCCATCCTTTGACTTTTAATCTGTTTTTGCCTCTGTGTGTGAGATGTGTCTCTTG
>NW_006408670.1:1614572-1624270 GCF_000296735.1 Chrysochloris asiatica
TTGATCCAAGAAGAATGAAGTCCTTGACAACTTCAATCTTTTCTCCATTGATAAGAATGTTGTTTATTGGTCCAGTGGTATGGATTAATTACTCCCATTGTGTTTGTTTTTTTTGTGTGTTATTGCTGCTTTCCTTGTTCTGTGTGTCTTCCTTTGTGGAGTTCATGCATTTTGTGTTCTTTCTTGTGAGTTTCCTCATAGTTTTAATGTTTCCATGTTCTTCTTGGATTTTCATCTTTTTGGTATGTTGTGAAGTGTTAATTTTCTTTGAGGTTACCTTATATATAGTCCATTAACTTTTCTCTCCATTTCTTGTTGTTGTTGTGTGCCATGGAGTCAGTTCCAACTCATATCGACTCTATACAGGGTTTCTGAGGCTGTAGATCTTTACAGGAGCAGAAAGCCTCATCTTTGTCCCACGGAACAGCTGGTAGTTTCGAACTGCTGACCTTGAGGCTTTCAGCCCAATTCGCAACCACTATGCTACCAGAGCTCCTTAGTGAAGTGTATTTTATCCTGTAATCTCCCTGACCTTCTCACCATCTGGATCTCTGTAACTACATTTTTACCTTCTTTTACAATGTAGTTGTTTTGATCATAGACTGACCTCCCAGATTCTCTGAGTTTTTTATTATAGTTTTATTCTGTTCTCAACTCTTCCTTCTGTCGATTTATTTCTGGGAGGTGTTGCCACATATATCAATCTCTGGTTGTTGTCTGTTCTTGTTGGTTCTCAGTCCACAGATCTCCCTTTAGGATGTTTTTTAGCATACGGTTTTCTTTGGCAAAATCCTTTGTCTTCTGTTTTTCTTAGAATGTTTTGATGACACAGTTGTATTTGATTGATAGCTTTGCTGCATAAAGGATTCTTGGTTGGCAGTTTTTTTGTTTGTTTGTTTCAGGCTTTTATATATGTCTCCTCATTGCCTTCTTGCTTGCATGGTTTCTGCTGAGATCTGAGTTTAATCTGATGCTTGCCTTTCTATGTAACACTTTTGTTTTCCCTAGCTGCTTTCAGGAGTGTCTCCTTATCTTTGATTTTGGAAAGATTGATTATGATATGTCGCGGTGATTTTCTTTGGGGTCTAGCCTTCCTGGGGTTCGTTGAGCTTCTTGAATGTCTATATTTTCACTTTTCAGGATGTTAGAGAAATTTTCTTCTAGCAGTTCTTCAAGTATTTCCTCTGTGGACTTGTGTGATTCTTCTTGTTCTGGAATGCCAATAATTCTTAAGTTATTCCTCTTCATGTTGTCCAACATGAATCTTAGACCTTCTTCAGATTTTTTTAGTCTTTGTTTTCCCCTTTGCTGTTCTATCTTAGTGGTATTGAGATATTTGTCTTCCAGCTCACTGGTTCTGCCTTCCATCTCTTCTATTCTGCTCCTTTGCCCTTTCAGAGTATTGTCTGTTTCTGATTTTCTATTATTGATCATTTGGACCTCTTTCTGTAGGTTTTGAATTGTTTCCAATCTATCATATTTGATTGTTCCTGTAGCGCTTTCATGACTTCTTCCTTATTTTTCTTAACTCCATTGTAAAGTGTTTTCAAACATTTTATAATCATTTTTCTGAATTCCTTCTCAGGCATATCCAAGGCCTGTCCTCCTTCCAGAATATAGTCCAGGTCTATCTCTAGGTCATTTTTCTCGGACATTTTATCTTGTTTCTGAACATGTGCTGATATGGGCATCTGCTTTTGCTTCTTGGACATGATTAGTGTTTATCTGTAGCCTTAATACTTCATTGAGTATATGTTTTTGTATTTTTTAAGTTTTCTGATTGCTTCCATGTAGATGTGATCAGGATGTTGGCTTCTCTAGTCACTCTTCTTATTGCTTAACTCAGAGTAACTTTCACAGGTGTTGTCTGCCTCCTTGGTATATGGCAATTGGTATTGGTTGTTGCCTGATTTTTTTATAGAGTGTGATTGTAGCTTGACTTTATGGCAGCAGTTGCCGTCTCTTCTTGGGTAATATATGGAAAGAAAGAGTTCCCCAAAGGTAGAAGGGGGAGCATAAAACAGAAAAAACAGCACCAGCAAAACAAACAAACAAAACAAAAAAAAAAAACCCTAACTAAAATCAAAGAAACAAAACTAGACTGAAAACTGTAGCATAATCTGAGTATGACTTTATTGTCCTCTCTTTAGTTTCTTGCCTTCAAAGCTGCCTGAGAGATTTCAAGATGCCACTGTTGGTTGTTATGCTGTACCTCAGGATTTAATTTAATATTTGGCCTGTTGTTTTATTTTAAACTCTCTTTCCCTCTCTACACCACTGTCCTGGCCTTTCCCATATTTAAAAAACAAAACAAAACAAAAAACAGTTTGGGGCAAGCTCTTGGGCTGAGCATGTCTATTTGTATGCATGGCAGAAGAACCCACCAATTGTTAGGGTGGAGGGTGTCCAGTCACTCAGGCACTCACCTCTAGTCACCAGAATGGAGTTGCACAAACAGTTGGGGGGGGGGCAATGAACAGATACAAAAAAAATAAAATAAAATAAGAACAAAGAAAAACTTACAAAGTGTATTGTCCACCTTTGCTCCAAGGTTCCCACAGCATTTTTCCATGGTGTATCTGCTCCCCTCCTTGGTTTTGCCATTTGGTCTCACCCAAGTTGTCGGCTCTGGGCCACCGAGACTGGCAGATTAAAAAATAAGTGCTTTCTTATTTCCACTTCAAGTTCCACTAGCCTTCAAACTTTAAAGAATATTCGTACCTATGTGGTTCCAAGTTTTTGAGCTGTACCCCGGATCTGCTTTGCCTGGCATTCTGTGGTATTGCTGACAGTGAACTTCTCTGCACCTCTACTCTAGCCACTATCAAGACTTGCCTCAACATTTGCTTTTAATAGAGAGAAACAGAAGCCTTCTCCTTGTGAACAGGTACCAGACGAAGATGACCTTTGTCACCACTTCTATTGAATATTGCATTGAAAATCTTAGCCAGAGGTATAAGGCAAGATAAAGAATTTAAATGCATCCAAATTGGCAAAGAGGAATTAAAACTCTGCTATTATTTGCTGATGACATGATAATAAACATAGGAAGCCCCAAAGACTCATCAAAAAATCTACTGAAACTCATTGGAAGACTCAGCAAAGTGGCAGGGTACAAGATCAACATGCAGAAATCAGTTAGATTTCTTTATTATAATAATGACAACACTGAAAAGGAAATTAGCCAAGCAATACCATTTACAATAGCCACCCAAATTATGAAATATTTAGGAATAAATGTGACCAAAGAAACAAAGGATCTATACAAAGAAAACTGCAAAACACTGCTACAACAAGCCAAAAGAGGCTTACAAAATTGGAAGAAAATACCATGCTCCTGCATAGGAAGACTTAACATTGTGAAAATATCAATACTACACAAAGCAATGTATGCATATAACACAATTCCAATCCAGATTCCAATGACATTCTTTAGAGAAATGGAGAAAACAATTACAAACTTTATATGGAAAAGAAAGAAACCCAGGATAAGCAAAGCACTGCTTAAAAAGAACAACGTTGGAGGCTTCTCACTCCCTGATTTCAAAAATCTACTACATGCCTACAGTGTTCAAAACAGCCAGATACTGGTAAAATGAAAGATATATAAATCAATGGAACAGAATCGAGAATTCAGAAATTTACCCATCTAAATACAGTCAACTGATCTTTGACAAAGGGCCAAAGTACATTGAGTGGGGAAGACATAGACTCTTCAACAGATGGTGTTGGCAGAACTGGAAATTGATATGCAAAAGAATGAAACACCTCACGCCCTATATAAAAACCAACTCAGCATGGATTAAAGACCTAAATATGAATCTTTGAATTATAAAGGTCATCAATGAAAAAATAGGGACTGAATTAAGGGCTCTAATCTTGGGAACACACAGACTACATAACATTGTGAAAATTACACAAACAAAAGAAGACAAAATAGATTATTGAAAATTCTATCAATTAGAAACTTATGTATATTAAAGGATTTTACCAAAAGACTAAAAAGGGAGCCCACAGAATGGGAAAAAATGTTTTGTAATGACATACCAGACAAGGGACAAATTTCTAAAATCTATAGGAAATTACAACACCTCTACAAGAAAAAGACAAGTAACCCAATTAAACAATGGACACAGGACATGAGCAGACTCTTCACCAAAGAAGACATTCAGGTAGCCAAAAAACATATGAAGAAATGTTCACGATCATTGGCCATTGTTGTTGTTGTTAAGTGCCTTTTTGTTGGTTCTGACTCATATCAAAACAACAATGAGATATCATCTCACACCAGCAATAACAGTGAAGTTAAAAAATCCAGAGGATAATAAATGCTGTTGAGGATGTGGAGTGATATGGACCCTCCTACATTGCTGGTGGTTATGCAAAAGGGTCCAACCATTCTGGAATACAGTATGGTGCTTCTTCAGAAAGTTGGACATAGAAATACCATATGATTCAGCAATTCCTCTACTTGATATACATCCACAAGAAATATGAGCCATAATGCAAGTAGATAAATGCACACCACTGTTCATTGCAGTACTATTCACCATAGCAAAAAATGGAGACAGCGTATGTGCCCATCAATGGAAGAATGGATAAGCAAACTTTGGTACATACACACAATGGAATATTTTGCTACCTTGAAGAATAACAAGGAAGCTGCAAGCCAACACATAACATGGATGAACCTTGAGGACATTATGCTGAGTGAAATTAGTCAGTCGCAGAAGGACAAATATTGCATAAGATCATTATCTTAAGAAAAGATACACATACTAAAGTGAAAAAAAAAATTTATTGGTTACCAGTTGGGTTGGAGTGGGGGTGGTTGGGGGATATGTAGGGAGGTAACAGTAAAGCACACGGCAGAAGCAGACACATCATAGCTTGGGTGTTGGGGAGGGAAGTACAAAAGAAGGGGGACGTGGAAGAGCAAGGTAGATAGAGAAACACTGAAACAGGTTTGCATGGGCAAATGGGACAGAGGTAAATAGTGATGCATGCTCAACCTTGGAACTAGTGGTCTTTGTGATAAAGGGATCAAGACATAATTTGAAGAGGGGAAATAATCTTAAGATGCTTAATTGTCTTATGTATACTGGTTTCCCTTGCACACTATTGAAAACGTAAACTTGAGTTGGATAGAAAAGAGTGTCAGTAAACATGATTACAGAAAGCTTGTTAGCCTTCTTCAGCCTATAACTGATTGGAATAACTAAAAGGGGTTCTGGAACTTGCCCAGTGAAATAGGAATCCAGAACCCCATCCAGAACCTTCTGAGGTGGGACATTCCCACTAGAAAGGACAATCAGACCAGCCTAGAACAGCTAAAGTGACAGGAGATACATCTTCAAAGAAAGATCATCAGGAAAAAACAAAAACAAAAACAGGCAGTATGACTAGCAAGTTGTTCACTGGGAAGCCATCTAGGCAAGCAATCAAGTTCCTTCAGGAGAAACCCCCCTCTAAGGTTGAAACTCAAAGGGAACACATGAGCAGGCATATAAGCTTGCTGGTGCCCATGTTGGTCTACTGGTGATTAGAAGAGGGGGAAAGGCAGCAATGCAAAAATGGGCTGAGTTCCACCACATTCCATAGACTCCTATTAACCTGGAGATGAGAAAGAGAAGAAGAAGGACTCACTGGTCCAAAGTGTGGTGAGACCTGGGGACACCTGAGCCTATGGACAAAGACATAGCCACAGATGGCTATAGCGGAGAGTGAAGCATCCAGCTGATATGAAGTGAGAGAAGTGGCACAAGAACACCCCAAACTGCAGATAGTACCCATTTGACCTAGCCTTGATGGCTTGATAATCATAACTTGACTAGAGGAAGATAATAAAAATAAAAAACAATTTTTGATAAAAGGAAACAAGAGTACATTGCTACAATTTGATGAACTTGAACTATACTCATGGATGTAGTAACTCTAAATACCAGCAGAGAGGGAAGGAGTTTTCATAGCAAGTAGCAATGCTATCCCCTCTGTACACAGGGTAGATAGGGACCAGCAACTTAGACATTGGCTATGTAAAATGAGGGGGCAATAAAGGCACAGAGTGATTGGCTTACAAGGTTTCAAGGGCGAGTTTAGTTTAATAGAGTGTGGGTGAAGAAAGAGTCCACACTGAATAGTTTTCATCTTGTCTACATGGGTCTGGAAAAAAGAGATGGGGCTAAGATTCTTATGATTCAATAGTGATAGTACCCATTCGACCTAACTTCAATAGCCTGATGAGCAGAATTCAACTAGAGGACGATAAAAAATAATTTTAAAAAAATTGATACCAAATATAAATTGCTAAGATGTGATGAACTTGACCTATACTTATGGATGTAGTAACTCAAAATAGCAACTGAGAGGGAAGGAGTCTACACATTAAGCATCAATCCTCAGTATACAAGGTTGATTTAGACAGGCAACTTAGATATTGACTACCTAAAATTGTTGTTGTTGTTAAGTGCCATGGAGTCGGTTCCGACTCATAGCGATCCTGCACAGGGTTTCCGAGGCTGTAAATCTTTACGGGAGCAGAACGCCTCATCTTCTCCCGTGGAATCGCTCGTAGTTTCGAACTCCTGACCTTGCGGTTCACAGCCTGATTCAGAGCTCTGGTAGCATAGTGGTTATGAATCGGGCTGAAAACTCAGGGTCAGCAGTTCGAACCTACCAGCTGATCTGTGGGAGAAAGATAAGGCTTTCTGCTCCCATAAAGATTTACAGCCTCGGAAACACTGTACAGGGTCAGTATGAGTCAGAACCGACTTCAGGGCACATAATAACAACAACAACAAAAGTGACTGGCTTACAAGTTTTCAAGAGGGAGTTCAGTTTCAGAGTGAGCAGGGAAAGGTAGAGTCCCCACTGAATAGTTTTCATTTTGTCTAGACCGGTCTGGTGAAATGAGACAGGGAAAGATGCTTATGATTCAATAGTGAGTAATTGTTATCATGACTAATTGCATCTGTCATAACTGAAAAGGTAGGTTTGTAACAAAAAGAGGGGAGCAGTTAATTTTACAGTCCAGAAACGAGGACCCTAGGACCATCAAAGTTGAAGAGCATGAGCAGAATGTGGGACCCTATCCAGAGAAGCAGTGACACCAGAGATGAGGGCATGGAGAAATAGACCAGCTTATGGAAAGAAAAAGGCTGTGTGCTAGAGGCCAGGAAGTAGGCTTGCAGAATGTGCCTTTGGTTGTTTAAATGATTAATATTCCTGAGTGTTTAGTGTTGTTGTTTTTTCAGAGTTTCAGATTTTATTAAGCCGGCTGACTCGGAGGAGCTAATTTCTTCAGATTCTGAGCCTAGAATGGAAGGAAATATGGGCCTATATGGGGCCAAAGACCGGGGAAGGGCTGGGCTGCATACCTGTTTGAGGGCAGGGGGAAAACCAGGGGGATTGGTCCCATTTGGTGACCTGATTAGCATTTTAGCTTGCCTCTTGGGCTGGAGAGGGCAGTGACATTTTCCTGGTCATCGCCCCTCCCTTTGATGCCCCTTGGGACCTTTTTCCCAGGGGCATCATCTAAATGTTGCCTATGGAATGGTATTTTGGTATTGATTTGGATTGTTGGTACCCCTTTCGATTGATTAGTTTTAATGACAGTTCCCATGGCCCTGATTGCTAGTGGGAAGAAACATGGACTGATTAAGTAAATTCCAAATAAAACAGGACCCCACCCACGAGGGTCTTGAACCCTGTAAAGGTGAAGAACTACCCTCCCCATGGGCTCTGTGGTTTCCACCCATTCCAGGTTTGCACAGGGACATGGGCAACTTTGCATTTTTACAAGGTCTTCTACTGCCAGATTCTGGTCATCTACTTGTATGCAGAAGCTGGCAAAATTAATCTTCTCACATACCCCTGCTCCCTCTGCAGCCAGTTAAGTAGTTTAGGGCTAATCTATTTTGATAGATGGCATTTAGTATCTGGGTCTGTCCATGCACAAGATGGGTCTCTTGTGATACAATAGTGAATAACTTATCAGGACTGATTGTGAGGGTTGGAAATGCAAAGGTAGACGTTTTATAGTAAGGAAGGGAGTGATTAACTTTCCAGTCTAGGAGCGGAGGTCCCTAGGACCAGCAATGGAGAAGAGCTGAGAGCAGAACCCTATCCAGAGAAGCAGTGATGCCAGAGATGGAGGCAGAGATGATGACGTGGAGTGATGGAGCAGCTGGGGACTTTAGATCCAGAGAGGGAGAGGGACTGTGGGGGGAGGGGAGGGGTAGTGTAGGGGGCAGATTTGCAGGGTATACCCTTTGGTTGGTTGATGATGCATGGAGCAGATTGTAACCATATACGATAGAATGAATGTAAAACTAATGTTCTCCCATTACAATAAAATATTTTTTAAAATAAAAAAAAAGAAGGGTTAGGGACACTTCAGTTCTATTGGTTATAGATTCAGTTACCTAGGAGGGTTCCCTCTTAACAACTATAGAAGAGTAGTGTGGTTACTATTTGGCCCAATTTAGTGGTATGGGTGTATAGATTATACAGATTTCTCCCTTTCCCACACCCCAAAGTCTAATTAAAATGAGTCCCTCGGTGGACATCCTCATGCTTCAGCTGTGCATAGATCAGCCAGCTCCCGGTTTGTGGCTGAAGCAGGGCGGGTTGTACGTCTCAATGTTACCTTATGAAGGTTGGTAGGGTCAGTTTCAGCTTCTCATGGAGATGAAGCTTTCTTCAGCCTGCTGTGGTGAATCCAGGTGGGGACTCCTACCTTGGCTCCTGGGCTTTGGATAATTTTCTTGTTCCAGCCCTCAGTAATCTTTGCAGATGCTTCTGGATGCCCTCCCAAAAGGAAAAACAAATCAGATATATTTATTACACTCTGACTAAATAGGCCTAAATGTTTTTCATCCCATTGAAAAGAATAATATCTTATGAGAGTCCCATTGTGTCCAAGTTGAGTCTGGCTAACTTGGTGTCCAAGTTGAGTCTGGCTAACTTGACAGCTGATGGGGTGGCTAGAAGGACTTCCCAGGGTCCAGTCCGCTTTTTTCTCTAACTGGTTTTCAGGTCTGTCTCTCCATGTTCTGAGCAGAATATGATTTCCACACTGGAAGGGATCAGGGAAGAGCAATTTTACAAATAATAGAAAAGTGTGTGGTGGAGGTGTTGTGCGTATCACTGTACCTTTAAACATTGGCTGAGGTCAGATAGAGGGTTGAGGTGGAAAGGTTTATTGTATACATCTTTATAAGGGCTCAATTTAAGCCCACTTCTGGGTGCTATTCAAAACAGGGGTAAGGCGACACCTGGTCCCAATGTAGATAAATTTCCTGACACTTTTGTCATGTTTCTCTTTAGAGTATGGTTCATTTTCTCTAACCTCCACATTGAATGCAATCTCCATTTAATCTGTAGGTTTTCGCTGCTCTGTTGTCACTTTGGACACTCTGGAAGTTCAAACTTGGAGGTAATCTCCTTCAAGAGGATTTTCATTATTTCTGAAGGTTTTAGTTCTGGTGGGGAAAACCTCTACCCAACCAGAAAAGGTATCTGCAAAAACAGAACCAGAGACTATTTAATTCCCCAGCTTGGGGCATCTGCATGAAGTCAACCTGTTAGTTTTCAGGGAGTTGTTTGCCTTGGTATTGGTCTGTTTTGTGATTGTTCTTGAGGCAGGTAACAGTCAGAGCTAACCATCTAATGGCTTTTTTTTTTTTTTTTTTTTTGAA
>NW_006408670.1:1624959-1642152 GCF_000296735.1 Chrysochloris asiatica
TCCTGGGTGCTTTGGAAGATAAAAAAAAAAAAAAAATCATGTTAACTATTCAGATATTTGCTGAGTTCTCAGGATCAAGGTCTGTGTACTTACAGTAAGCTTGGTAGATTCATTTAAAGAATTCAGACGAGTCCTCATTTGGCTTATGCTGAATTGCTTGTACCATGTTCAAGTTTTTTTGGTTTAAGAATTCCCTTTTTCAGACCTCTGAGAATGCACCTTTTATAGTGCTTCAGTGTAGCGTAGCAGTTACAAATCAGGCTGCGAATTGCAAGGCCAGCAGTTCAAAACCACCAGCTGTTCCACAGGAGAAAGATGAGGTCCTCCACTCCCGCAAAGATTCACAGCCTCAGAAACCCTGCACAGAGTCGCCATGAGTCAGAACCAACTCCATGGCACACAACCATCACTGCCACCAGTTGTGGTAGGCCCATTTAGATTTTAGTTTGTGTCAGCTAGAAGAATTGTCTTACTGGGGGCAAGCGTCCTGTTCAGGTTTCATTCCATGCGTGCTGTTTCAGTCTATGCCTTAACTCAAACCAGCCTTTTTCTTCCCTGGTCATGAACATTGTTAACAGAGCCTGAATATCTGCCAATTGGGATGATGGGGAGCAAAATAGTGGTTATTAAATTTGTTATTTTGGTTAGGTCATCCTAGTGTGGCACTGCAAATCAATGTGCTGGGCCACCAAGTCCGTCTGAACCACAAAGTCAGTGGTTCAAGTCCACCAGCTGCTTCTCGGAAAACTCATATAGGGTAACCATGAGTCAGAACCAACCCGGCAGTACCTAACAACAACATCTCAATAAGAAGGATTTGAATTTTTCCTGTTTAACAAGGCCAAGATAAAGAAATAAGTATGTGCCCAGTAATGTCCTGTGGCTTGCCCTTCCGTATTTAATTCCGTGGGCATCTGCAGAAGGGGTATTGCCTTGCCTCTGTTCTGGGTAGCTCTCTACCAAAATGGGTCCCTAGAAGGGTATGATATAAAGAATTCACTTCCAAACTACTTCTCTCAGCAGCTGAATATGGCTGGACAGGTTCACTAGGTCAAGTTATAATTTTCTCTAATGGCTGCTGCTGGGGTATCAAAGGTTGTAATAAGATAAGGTTATAATCAAAAGCTGTATTCAAAAAATAACCATTTATATCTTTTTGTATATTCATGTACAGGCCTGTTTAGAACTGTTTTTACCTAATATTCATCTGTATTCATTTTTCCTCTGCCTGGCTTTCATATTAGTTGTATAAGTGCATTATAGCACATATACATGATGTAACTTACATATTCTTGGAATTCCAGGTTGTTTTCAGTTTGTTAAACATACAGGACAAAAACATAGTAATTTTACAAACAAATAGACAATCTGACTGTGGGTTAATAATTCAAGCTATAAGATGGTATCAAAATTTTATGGATCCATTCAAAGGTTATTTTTCCCATCATCTAGGTCATACATTGGCCAAGCTGTATTACAGTAAAACACCATTTCCTTTGATGTCATAGGAGGGTACCCATATGAAAACCAGTTAGAATTATGCTTTACAGCGCTTTTCTATCAGATTGAGGCCTATATTTATTTTAGATATAGAGGGTAACAACAGAAACAGAAGTGGACTAATGTGTCAGACTGTAAAGTCCTTTGCACTACAAGGTCAGTAGTTCAAGCTCACCAGCCATTCCTTAGAAACCCTACAGAGGATCAGAATTGACTTGAAGGCAATTAACAACACCATGCCCTGATAGCATAATGGTTACCGACTCCATGGTACCTAACAACAACAATCATGCCCTGATGTGTGCACCCAGAATAAAGCAAAAGGGGATCTCAAAGTGAAGGTGGAGGTGAGTGCAAGAAGACACATGGCTGAAGACTCCCAGGAAAAGATTCAACAGACAGATTCAGACTTTGCTGCTACATTCTGGGTTGTTGTTGTTGTGATGTGCCATGGAGTCCGTTCCAACTCACAGTGACCCTGTACAGGATTTCTGAGGCTGTAAATCTTTATGGGAGCAGATAGCCTCATCTTTCTCCCATAGAACATGAAGTTTCGAACTGCTGACCCTGAGGTTTGCAGCCCAATTCTAACCACTATGCTACCAGAGCCCCTTACATTCTGGGTGGGCATGCAGTGCATATCTTTTGAAATGCTAAATGTCTCAATTCAGGTTCTGGCTCAAGTACCACCTGAAAGTTCTAATGAATCCAATCAATTGTAGGCCAAAGGCTAGCTTACAAACTTTCCATTATCATAATTCCCAATATTCCTATTACACATTTATTAATAATAAACAGAAGCCGATATCCATAAGGTAATCAAACACATTAACTTTTAAAACACTTAAGTTTCCTCCACCATGGACTATTCCCCCAATCACATGCATAAGGACTTGGGCCAGTTCTGGGTATGTTGCAGACTGCAGGTACTGGGATGTTGAGGACCAATGTCATGGATGAAAATCCAGCACGTGGCCGCACTCAGACTTCCGGGCCAGAGACCCTGAGGGCTAAAGGAAGTAACCTCCGGACATCCCGGGGTCATTGGCTTTTACAAACTCACTGTTGGGCTAGCTCTATATAATTTACTTTAGTCCTATTAATTCATTCTATGCTTCAAACTCCAATAATTGTAGCTTCTTAGAAAATGGTTTCTTATGTGCCTCTCTCAATGTCTCCACTGTACTGGCAGTGCTTAAGGTGTTCTGGGAACAAATCTCTCTGAGGAGAAAACTCTGGCCACTGGGCAAGCTTGTCCAAACTGTTCTTTATCAAATTATTCAGTTATGTTTGATATTAACTTAATACATGAGCCCTTGATATCCATAGACCAATGTTAACACCTCTCCTAAAGCTGAGGCTATAAAAAGTTCCAAAGGCAAGTTTCCCCCAAAGAATCAACTCAGAGTAGATTAGTGAATTCCGGGGTTTTGTCCAAAGAACAATAGCATCAGCCATCTTAAATCGCCCCCAGGTGTAGATCATTGACCTAGGAGTCTTTCTTCCTCCTGCAAGTCTTGGCCAGGCAGCTGACACAGCGGGACTGCTCCTAATCCTTTTCACCTTTTCCCATTCGAGATTAGGTGCTATAGGTATGTTAATTAGGCTTGAGAAACCGAGTTGCTGTCTTGGGATTCAAACCTGAAAAGTACCATATAACAATTTGCTTGAATTTCTGGAAAATTAAGGATGTTAGATTATCAAGACAATTTGTGATGTATGTTTTAGAATTTGTGCCTGTAAATCATGGTGTCCTGTTTTGAACGATTAATCACATTTCACTTCTGTACCCTGTCTTAATAAACCCCGCCTTCCTTTGTGTAAAGCTCCTCCCCGAAATAAAACAGGGGTGCAGACCTAAGCCCACATGCATTACGGCTTGCAGGGCGTGCGTTATGGCTTGCAGGCTATGTGCTACTGCCTGCAGGGCTGGCTGTGTGTTACTGCCTGCAGGGTTGTGCATTTACTGCCTGCAGGGGCCACGATGCCTGTAGTCCAGGGTCTGCCCACCAGTTTCATATCCACTCTAGTTTCGGGGTTTCTTCTTGTCTCTCTTGTTGTGTCTTTGTGTGTATTATTTCTCTATCTCTGTCACAGCCAGATCTCCCTACTTCGTGAACCAAACTCTCATGTCGAGGCTGGTTCACGACATGGGTGGGCCTGCATCTTTTCAAATGCAAATGTCTCAACTCAGGTCTGGCCCAAGATACCACCTCAAAGTTCTAATGAATCCAATCAAGTATAGGCCAAAGGCCAGTTTCCAAACTTTCTATAATCATAATTACCATTTCCCACCCCCCTTTTATTTTTAATCAGTCAATGTACAGCCCAAGGTTGCGGGCTTACCATTGGAGAGTCCCTGGCTGAGGCCTCTAGGTGAGGCCTTATAAGGGGATCAGCCTTCCACTTCTGTCCATAGGGACAGGCCTGACTGGGTTTAACCCATGCCCAGGGGCATACCTGTTCCATAAGTCTTGGCTGGTTTCTCTGGTTCTACTTCTCCTTTTGAGTCCAGTCGGAGAGGTGGGTGTGGCAGCTGGCTGCCCCCACTCCAAGAAGGAACTCTTAAATGTGGTGCTGGCGCACGGTCACATCTGCGAGAGGAGCTCCCCGACTCCAATTCAGTGGCTCAAGGGGCCAGCACGGTCAGTTTCCCAGTCAGGGAACCAAATGTTACGGCAGTTTTAGATTTGTGGTCAAAGAAACTGAGGCCACGTGGAGAGGTGAAGCAGAGTTTCAGATTTTATTAAGTCAGCTGACTCAGAGGAGTTAATTTCTCCAGATTCTGAGCCTCCTTAGTATTTTTGTGTACACCCCTCCCCCCAAAAAAAAGATAGCTCAAATTTTGCAAGCATCTGATTAAAACACCTGGAGAGATGAAGTGATCCCATGGAGGAGATGTGTGGTTCACTGCATTGTAAGTGGATAGTCACAACACATGGGCTCACTGCCATAGCCACAGGAAGAAAATCCCATGGTTAAGTAGACCTGTACAGTTCATACCCCCATGCTGTTCAAAGGTCAACTGTACTGTTTAGTAAAAAAATCAGTCTGAAAGACTAGCTGTTATTTGCTATTCTTTATGTAATAATGGAGTTCTAGTATAGCACTGTAGGATAAGCACAGAACTGCTAACAGCAAAGCCAACAGTTCAAACCCACCAACCAGTCATCAGAAACCTTATACAAGTGAGAATGAAGTCAGTGGACCTTGACAGCAACAAAAACATTTACTAAAAAATGGACATGAGAAAATATGTGTGCAAAGATATACACGTATCTGTGCATATGTATATGACTTGCAATGAGAATAAGCCAGAAGCTGAAGAGACTGGTTATCCATAGGGGCTAATATGGAGCAAGCAGAAAGAAGTGAAGAATAGAAACAAGGCAATGACACTTCTCAGAGTCTACTTTTTTGCATGTGAAGTATTATCATGGTGAAATTCAAATAGCGATGTGTTGTTAAGAGTATATTACCAAGGAAGTGGGGCTTGATGGCGGCTAGGGTGGAGGTGCAGTGAAGTTCACCGTCAGCAATAACACAGAATACCAGGCAAAGCAGATCTAGGGCAGAGCTCAAAAACTCAGAACCACAGAGAAAGGAATATTTTAAAAGTTTGAAGGCTTATAGCTTGTGGAATTTGGAGCTGAAGTAAAAAATCACGTACTTTTGAATCTGCCGGGCCAGGCTCAGAGGCCCAAAGCCGACATCAAATGGTAAGGCCAACCAGGGGGGTCAGAAACACCACAGAAAAACATCATGGGAAGCTTGGGACAAAGGTGGACAATATACTTTGTCAATTTTGCTTTGTTCTGATTTTCCTTTTTTTTTTTTTGGTATCTGGTCATTGACCCGTCCACAGTTTGCCCACCTCCATTCTGGTGTCTAGATGGAGAGCCTGAACATGCGGCCTCACCCCCCCCCAACCCTCACCACTGATGGTTATTCTGCCACGAATGTGCACAGATACTCAGCCCAAGAGCAGACACTGAACTTTTCTTATTTGTTTGCCTTTTGTTCTGTTTTTTAACACGGAAAAGAGAAGGAGAAGGCTGTAGGGAGGGAAAGAGAGTTTAAAAGCAAAATCAGTTGGATTCCACTATACCAAAAATGAGAGTGTTGCAAAGGACATTAAGAAAGCAATATCATTTACAATAGCCACCCAAAGGATGAAATATCTAGGAATAAATGTAACAAGAGAAACAATGGACTTATACAAAGAAAACTACAAAACACTACTACAAGAAACCAAAAGAGACTTACAAATATGGAAGACTATACGGTCCTCCTGGATAGGAAACCTTAACATTCTGAAAATGTCAATACTGTGCAAAGCAATTTACACATATAATGCAATCCCAATCCAGATTCCAATAACATTCTTCAAAGAGATGGAAAAAAAACAATTACAAACTTTATATGGAAAGGAAAGAGATGCAGGATAAGCAAAGCACTGCTTAAGAAGAAGAATAAGATTGGAGGCCTGTCACTTCCCGACTTCAAAATTTACTACACGGCTACAGAGATCAAAACAGCTTGGTAGTGATATAATGAAAGATACATAGATCAATGGAACAGAATCGAGAATCCAGAAATTAACACATCTACATACAGCCAACTGATTTTTGACAAAACCCCTAAATATATAGTATGAGGAGGTGATAGTCTTTTCAACAGATGGTGCTGGAAGAACTGGAAAGCAATATGCAAAAGATTGAAACAAGACCTTCACCCCACACCTTATACAAAAACCAACTCAACATGGATTAAGGACCTAAATGTGAATCCCAGAATTATGAAGGCCATCAATGAAAAACTCGGAACAAATGTAAGGGCACTAATGTGACGGTGCTAATTCAGGGCATATACAGACTACCACAAATTTGAAAAGTACACAAACAAAAATTGACAAAATAGATGAGTGGGACATACTGAAAATTAAAAACTTAATTGTATCAAAAGGCTTTACCAACAGCGTAAAAAGGGAACCCTTTTTACTGGGAAAAAATGTTTTGCAATGATACATCAGATAAGGGACTCATTTCTAAAATATATAGGAAAGTACAACACATATACAAAAATAAGACAAATAACTCAATTAAAAAATGGGCCCAGGACATGAACAGACACTTCACCAAGGAGGAGAGCCAGGCAGCCAACAAACATATGAAGAAATGTTCACAATCACTAGCCATTAAAGAGATGAAAATCAAAACAACAATGAGATATCATCTCACAGCAGCAATAACAGCAACGACCAAAAAAGTTGAGGACAATAAATGCTGGTGGGGATGTGGAGAGACTGGGACACTCCTGCATTGCTGGTGGGACTGCAAAATGGTCCAACCTCTCTGGAAAGCTATGTGGCGTTTCCTCAGAAGGTTGAAAATAGAAATACCTTATGATTCAGCAATTCCTCTACTTGTTATTTACCCACAAGAAATACAAGTATAACCTGAGTAGATATATGTACACCAATGTTCATAGCAGCACTATTTATAATAACAAAAAGATGGAGACAGCCAAAGCGCCCATCAACTGAAGAATGGATAAACAAACTGTGGTACATACACACAATGGAATATTATGCTACCTTGAAAAATAACAAGGAAGCTGAAAACCACCAGTTAACATGGATGAACCTTGAGGGCATTATGTTGGGTGAAATTAGTCAGTCACAAAAAGAGAAATACTGCATAGGACCACTACTGTAAAAGACTAAGAGGGGTGGGGGAGATTCTTTGTTGATTTCTGGGATATTGGGGATGGGTGAGGGGAGGGAAGGGAAGGTGGATCAAAGGCAGGGATTAGTCACAGGATAGTTTGGGTGCTAGGGAGGGGGGCAATATACAAGATGGGAGGGCGGAGTGGAAGAATAAAGCAGATGGGAGAACAATTAGGCAGGTTTGAATGGGCTAAGTGGGACAGAGGTAAATAATGATGTACACACAACCTTGGAACAACAGGGCTCTGGGATACAGAGATTGAGACATGGTTGAAATAGGGAAAAGGGGGGAATAGTGTTAAGATGCTTGGCTGTCTTTTGAATCTTGGTTTTCCTTGCATTATATTATAAAATAGACACTAGAGGGGGAGAGAAAGGAATAGCCAGAAACATTACCATAGAAAGCTTATAAGTCCATCTTCTGCCTATAACTGATCGGAATACCTAAAATGGGGCTACAACATGCCCAGTGAAGGAGACTTCCTGTGGAGACTCTGCAATACATAAGACTATAGGCATAAGCCTGAACCACAGCCAGATCTCCAAAGATGGGAAATTTCCACTTGAAAGGATGAGCAGACCAGTCTGGGGTGACTAGAATAACAGAAGATACTTCTTGATAGAAAGACCTATAAGAAAAATACAAAACAATAGAGGCAGACTGACTGTTACTGTAAGAACAGACAAGTTGCTTGCCCAGGAAACATCAAGCCAAGTGGTTGGGTCCCCTCAGTGCAAACTCCCTTCCAAGAATAAGACTCAATGGGAATACACACTCTGATTGGTGACCACGCTCGTCACCAATAAGGGGAAGTGAGGGAAAAACAGCAATGAAGCAGCGAGCTAAGCTCTACAATGTTCGATAGTCTTCTGTGAACCCGGGTGAAGACCTGGTTGGCCATCAGTGTGGCAATACCTGGGGACTTTTGGGCCGAGAGTCAGTGACATAGCCACAGAGGACTAGAGTGGAGAATGAAACATCCAGCCGATGGGAAGATAGGGCATATGCACAAGAACACCAACACTTGCACATAATACCCATTTGACCTGGCTTCAATGACTGAATGATCAGAGCTCAACCAGAGGAAGAAAGAAGAGGAAAAAAAGAGTAATCTGATACAATTTGATGAACTTGACTTACACCTATGAACGCAGTAGCTCAAAAGAGGGAACAAATCCTTACAGTAAGAATCATTCCCACCCCCTCCACATACAGAATATACAGGGATGGGCAACTTGGACATTGGCTACCCAAAATCGGGGGAGAGGCGGCCTACAAAGACAAGAAGTGACTGGCTTACATGTGGGAGTCCAGCTCTTGCAGGGTCGAGGGATACGAGAGGAGACGCGGAGTTGGTGAAAATGAAAGCAATCGAGGAGCCTCTCCTTAATTGGCTGATGGAGCTCTCTCTCTTTTCTTCTCTCTCTCTCTCTCATGCCCTGGCTCAGCAAGTCTTTATTTTTATACTTAAAATTACACAGTACATAATGATTTGATACTTTGATTTTTCCTTGAATTATTACAATTTCAATCACAACATTCCTTTTACTCTGTGATTATACAACCTTAACAAAAGTATTTCTGTGATGTCCAAACTGAGCTTTCCATATCCTGTTCATGTTTCAACCATTAAACATTTTCCTTTTGACATCATCTCCTCTGCTATGTAAGTGATAAATTGCTTCTTATTCCCACTAAAAGATCAAGTTAAACCTTACACAAATCATTTACATTTATCAGACCCTTGATTACATCCTCTTAGTAATATAAGTTTCTATTAATCATCAATGCCTACACTACTTCATTGTTTCTACTAGGTTATTATCAACCTTCTATCCTACATACTACACTATTATTTTCATAGTAAAAGTATTACTAACATCTATTTAATTTTGTTTTTTAAAAAAGTGTTCATTAAATTGCTTAACCACAGTGTTCTTGTATTTCCTTTCTTTTGAGGCTGTGAGGCATAAGGCCCAACCTGGCTAATTGCTGCAAGAAATGTAGATTATTAAGTTTAAACCATTTTTCACCTATGTTCACTATTCTCTGCCTATTTACATAGGTACCTATATGTAATAGTGGGGGTTTGTGAATTCTGGCTGGTAATTGATTGTGGTGAGGTCTGTAGGGGTTGGTCAACTTCACTTTAGTTTGTTATCTGCTTTTGTGATCTCATAAATGCAGTTACTTTGTACTTAGGTTTTCTGTGAATGGGAGTGGCACATCCAATTCTCTTTTAATTCAATCCACCAAAGCTGAAAACAATTGTTGCTAGAGCAGTTTTTTCCCAAGGTCTATAGAGCTCATAGTAAAAGGCTATGAATATGGCCATATTATATATTTTTACAAGTGAATTCAAAGTTATCTTAGGCAGAAGATAGAAAGCAACTTCTGAGAATTATCTGCCTTGCATGATATCTCTCCTTCTGCTGGGATTGTGTCAAACAGCAGAAGCCACGCCACTTCCCGCATCTCCCCCTTTCTTATTTTTTTAGATACAAAGCTCTGATTTCTACTTGAGTGGCTTGAATCTCCTTGTCAATCAATCTTGGATGATGACTGGGAAAAGAAAAGCAAGAATAACAATGATTGCTATACTAACACCTATGTTAATAATAAAAGAAGAAAATGCTTTATGAGACACAAAAGAAACAACCTTTTCTAAAAAGGAATTAGCTACTTCAGTAGTAGGAAGTAAAGCACTATCTGTATGACTAATATCACTAATCTTTTTATGCAAAGTTATTAAATCAATAGAACTATCACTATTATTCCAAATGCATCGTAAATGCTGCTGGACTTTAAACCAAGGCACTTCAGTGTCATTGTAAGGTAAAGAGGTGACACATCCATTTATAATCTATGTGGCACCGTGTGGTTAAGCGAACTTTGATGGCTTGAATTTGATTTCCTATATACAGCACTGCTTCTTCTAAAGAACTCACTTTAGCTTCTAAGTTCCTATCAATTCGCTCCTGTGCCATTAGGGCCAGGGACACATTTCTTGATAAGTGATTTGCATGTTTTGCAGTATGAACTTCTTGAACTAGTGCAGCTGCAGATGCACCAACAGATCCTATTATAGAAATCAAGGCTCTTATACCCAAAATAAGTGCAGCAATAAAACGTTTCTTCTTAGCTAGAGATTTATCAATAAATTTTAGAGCTTGTAAACCTGGATCATCATACCAAGGTCCATCAATATGAACAGGTATCATAATATAAGGAGGTTGTTGAACTAATAACAAAACTTTGAAATCATCCGATGATGAAATACAATTAGACAGTATACAGGATATACAATTAACTTTGAATACACCATCACTGTTAACAGATACATGAACATTTCCTTTTGGACCTTGTGACAATATAGCATAGGGAGCCTGCACACAGGCATGAATAAGATGTTTTTCAGGTGCATAGTGAGTGGGGCTATGAAGAAAAACAGGGCACGTGGCAGCAATTAATTGCCAGAGTTTACTTTGGGTAATGGTGCCGTGTGGTCCAAAAGTAGTCAACATAACAGAAACCCAACCTAGTCTATACCAACAATGTACAGGTTCTGGCATAGGAAAAGAGATTCTATTCCAATTAAAGCCAGAAGAATGTTGAGCATATGTCTGGTAATCAACTATAGGAGAAGACATGGACCAGTCATATATACGATAAGGGAAAGAAAGGTTTAACAAGGGGTACTTAACCGCTAAATTAGGGAATACATAATCATGCCAATAAGGGTATCCAACCTTCCGGTTCACAGATTCCCAACTATATTCTACTTTAGGAAGAAGCGAACATGAAGGGAGATTAGTGGGAGGGTGAGATTGAGTGGTCAAAAAGGTATTATTATAAATCATGGGGACGTGTAGAGAGATGGTCCACAAGACTCGTTTAGAGGAGTCAGGATGGGGGAAATCAGTAAGGAAGGTTCTATAACAAATAGGTAAGCATTCAGCAATCATGGAGGAATTATCACCCAGTAAGCAAATGGGGGGAGAGTCACTAAGGTCCTTGTATGTAAAATTATAATTGATTTTTGGCTGTATAAAGCCTTCTGATTGACCTCCCAGCAATTGAGAATTATATACAAAAATAGGAACATCTGCAGAATCCCACGTGGTAGGACATAAAAATGGAGGGTCAGGAAGGTAAGCCCAATGAGTGAAGTTGTTAGCTGTCACTCCTGATACCTCACAAGCAAGAACTGCAAGCATAGCAACAAAAATAATTTCTGGAGTCAGCTCAGCTCCTTGAGAGTTAACAATTCCCACAGTGCTCTCCATTAAGCACTTCAATTGTTTCTAGGTTAAAGCAGCTTGCTTGATATTGCAAAGACAGACGTTGGAGGGGAGAGATCAAAAGTCGAGCTGTTGGAGCCCATGGAAGAGGAGATGTCAGTGGAGGTGGAGATGGAAACACACCTTCAGATGGCTCCCCATTGAACGCTCCCATGCTCTGGGGAGGGAGAAGTGGCCATCTTCCTGACATAGGGTCGGATTAGTTGGTCTAGAATCCAGATGGGGGAGTCAGCGTCCTGTGGAAAGACACAAGCATATCCTCGCCCATTGGTTAGTAATACATCTGGGCCATGCCATTTCCCCGTAAGCAGGTTTTTCCAAAGCACTAAAGGCCGTTTTCTTTCTGCATCAACACCCCAATGCTTCATCATGGGAGAGTTCCCATGTACATCTAAATTCATATGATTAATAACAAAGAGAGAATGATATAAGATTTGGTGAAGGGAGAGATACTTCATCTCCCCCTCTTGTAACTAACAAATTTGTGTTTTCAGGGTCTGGAGAGCACATTCCACAATGGCTTGACCCTGAAGATTGTAAGGAATGCCAGTAGAATGAGCAATAGAAAACATAGAACACAATTCTTTAAAAGAAGTTGAGGTGTATGCTGGAGCATTGTCGGTTTTCAAAGCCTTAGGCATTCCAAGATAAGAAAAGCACTGAAACAAATGTTGAATTACATCTTTAAATGCTTCTCCTGTCCGTGCAGAGGAAGCAATAGTATGTGAACAGTTATCAATACACACATGCATATAACATAATTTGCCAAAAGAAGAGATATGAGTAACATCTATCTACCGGGTCTAAGTCCTCATGGGTTAATGCCAAAAGCAAGACTAGGGAAATGAGTAGGGCAAGAAGCACAGTTATGAACAACATTTCGAGCAGCTTCTTGAGTAATGCGGAATTGGTGCCTGAGAGCCAAAGCGTTTTCATGATGTAAGGCATGGCTTGCGGTGGCCTCCTCCACAGTAGAGCAAACAAGCGTCCTTGTCAGTAAGTCAGCCTGGCGTTTCCCTTCATGAGTGGGTGGGTCCAGGAAGTGTAGTGTGAGCCCAAACATGTCCCACAAGAAAGGGAAGTGTTCTGCGATGAATACACTGCTGAAGATTATATGGTAGGGGAAAAATGGTTGTTTTATTAGGTACAATAGAATCTGTTTCAATGTGAGGAAAAAGGCGAACTACATATTGAGAATCAGAAAACAAATTAAAAGAAGATTGTTGCAACTGATTAAAAGCAAAAATAACTGCAATTAGTTCAGTCTTCTGAGCTGAAGTTTCAGAAGTTTGTTGCACATGAGTTGTTCCATTTATAATTGTTACAGCTCGCCCATTTGAAGAACTGTCAGTAAAGACAGAGGTGGCTGGTGCAGGCAATGGTTCCTGAGATGAACGTAAGGGAAAAATCACAGGATGTCTGTTTACAAATTGTAACAAAGGATTATTGGGAATATGGCACAGAATCTGACCAGAAAATCCTTCCAGGGCTATCTGCCAATCCACATTGTTTTGTAAAAGAAGAGTAATCTGCTCAGGAGTGTAAGGGTTAATGAGCACTGAGAAATCCTGACCGAAAAGTTCCCTACTTCTTCTCCTCCCCTTTGTTATTAAAACAGCAACTAACGATAGGTATGGCATAGCAATCTTGCGAGAGGTGACTGGTAAATGAATCAATTCTAAAGGGCCTGACTGCCAAAGGCAGCCAGTTGGAGTATGAATAGTAGGCAAAATAACAAAATCCCATGGCTTTGAATAATCTAACCGCGTCAGATGCTATTTGTTGATAGCTTTTCAACAAGAGAAATAGCTTTGGGAGCTCCAGCAGTGAGCTCCCGGGGTGATTTGGGATTAGCGTCCCCTTTAAGAATATCAAAAAGAGGTTTTAATTCAGCGGTGGAAAGCTTCAAATAAGGGCGGACCCAATTAATATCTCCTAATAGTTTTTTGAAATCATTCAGTGTATTCAAATGATCAGTTCGAAGCTCAAGAGCCTGATGTTGAACTTCAAAGTTCCCTATAATCCTGCCTAAAAATGAGAAAGGCCGCCGGACCTGTATTTTTTCAGGAGAGTTTTAGTCTTGCATTTTCTAAGCTGGCAATAACCTCCTGCAAATCATCCTGCAAAACAGATCTGTTAGCATGAGCTAAAAGAATGTCATCCAGGTAATGAATCAGGTAAAGGTCAGGAAATTTCGAACGGATAGGGGCGAGGGCAGCGTCAACAAATTTCTAACAGAGAGTGGGACTGGACTTCATTCCTTGAGGCAAAATTTTCCACTGATAACACTGAAGATAGAAAGCAACTTCTGAGAATTATCTGCCTTGCATGATATCTCTCCTTCTTCTGGGACCGTGTCAAACAGCAGAAGCCAAGCCGCTTCCCACACTTACAAGCTTTCAAGAGGGAACCTAGATCCAGAGGGCATGGGGGAAGGTAGAATTTCCACTAAGGAGTATCCAGTCTGTCTAGGTGGGGCTGATGAAATGAAATGAGGATGGGTCTCTTGTGATACAATAGTGAATAATTGTTATCAGGACTGATTGTGAGGGTTGGAAATGTAAAGGTAGACGTTTTATAGCAAGGAGAGGAGTGATTAACTTTCCAGTCTAGGAGCGGAGGTCCCTAGGACCATCAAGGGAGAAGAACGGAGAGTGGGACGCTACCCATAGAAGCAGTGATGCCTGAGATGGAGGCACAGACGATGACATGGAGACATGGAGCAGCTGGGGACTTTAGATCCAGAGAGAGAGAGGGACTGTGTGCTGAAGACCGGGCGGGAGGTGTGGGGGACAGGCTTGCAGGATTGGTTGGTTGATGATGCATGGAGAGGATTATCATCATGGCAAGGAAATGATATACGATAGAATGAATGTAAAACTAATGTTCTTCCATGTAAACTATCACATAAATTACAATAAAAAACAAATAAAAACAAAACACAACAAAAGAGTATATTACCAACATGAGCAGACATATAAGCTTGCTAGTTCCCATGTTGGTCTACTTGTGAGTGGAGGAGGGGGAAAGGCAGCGATGAAGAAATGGGTGAGTTCAACCACGTTCCACAGACTCCCGTGGACCTGGAGATGAGAGAGAAGAAAGGCTGGTTGGTCCAAAATATGGTGAGACCTGGGGACACCTGAGCCTATGGACAAGGACATAGCCATAGATGGCTATAGCTGAGAGTGAAGCATCCAGTGGATATGAAGTGAGAGGGTTCACACAAGAACACCCAAAAATGCAGATAGTACCCATTTGACCTAGCTTTGATGGCTTGATAATCAGAACTCAACTAGAGGAAGATTAAAAATAAATAAATAAATAAATAAAAAGAACAAAACAAATTTTGATAAAGGAAACGAGGGTAAATTGCTACAATTTGATGAACTTGAGCTTTACTCATCGGTACATACCAACATAGAGGGAAGGAGTCTCCACATCATTTATCAATGCTATCCCTTCTGTACATAGGGTAGATATGGATGGGCAACTTAGACATTGGCTACCTAAAATGAGGGGACGATAAAGCACTAAGTGACTGACTTACAAGGTTGCAATGGGGAGCTTAGTTTAATAGTGTATGGGGGAAGAAAGAGTTCATCTTGTCTAGATGGGTCTGGTTAAAAGAGATGGGGATAAGATTCTTATGATACAATGAGTAATTGTTATCATGACTAATTGTGATGCTCACAATTGTAAAGGTAGAATTTTTGTAACAAAAAGAGGGGAGAAAAGAGGGTGGCGCTTCCCTGACCGGGCAGCACAGGTACACGGGCTTGGGAGAAAGTAGGGACGGTATCACAAATTGGGGTCCCCGCCTGGTAGACAGACAGCTTTGGGGCAAACATAAAACATTAGGCTATAACTTTATGAACTTATTTTTTTGAAGGACCAAACTATTGAGGGGTTACGAGCATTTTGAACTTCCACCTGCCTGCTCCGGGCTCCTACCCAGGGATGCCCCCACCCAGTGCAGAACTTAGCAGGGCTTGAGCAGACCCATTCATAGGGCTGATGCTCTCATGGAATTAGCGGGGCCACAGGAACCAACATAGTCCATCGCAGGGGGGTCCTCATTGCCACATTAGGCATTACTGGCAGTTATATAGGACAAATTGGAGGCCTCAAGGCACAGGGAGACAAAAAGAGGCATTTTAGACGTCATCAAAAGCAGACCCCATCTGCCTACAAGCACCAAGCCCATCCCCCACTTCTTCGACCTAGGCCAGCCCTCTGCCCAGCCTCCTAGCCTTAGGCCCACCCATCAAAGCATCAAGGTTTGGGCCAGCCCAAGCTGAGTAGCAGCTTAACACCAGTAACAAAGCACCCCTGCTGTGGTTTAATCCGCCAGACTGCAAAGCCTTTTGAATTGCAGGAACTGTGGTTCTAGCTCAACAGCTGCTATTGGAAACCCTATACTGGGTCGCTGTGGGTCATAATCCACTCCACAGCATTTCAATAAGTAGCAAAACTCAGAAGGGCTTGAAAAAGAGTAAGGGCATTACAGACTTACTGAACAAGCAAGGAGGGCAGGGCTTGCTGGTGACTAGGGTGAAGGCATAGTGAAGGTTGCCGTCAAAAATAACTCAGAATTCCAGGCAAAAAAGAGGCAGGACAGAGCTCCAAGATTCGGACGCACAGAGGTAGGAATGATTTGAAGGCTTGAAGGCTTGTAGCCTGTGGAATTTGGAGCGGAGGTGGGAAATCGCATACCTTCAACTCCACCGGCCAGGCTCAGAGGCCTGAGCCCACATCCTGGGCTAGACAAAGCAGCGGGACTAAATAGGGGCCACAGAGACACAGCAGAAACACTCCTCAGGAACATTTGGGGCGGGGGGGAAGGTGCACAATGTGCTTTGCTGATTTTGGGTGGTTTCGATCTTATTTTTCTTCTTTGGTGTTGGGAATAGGAACGCTCATGGTTTGCCCACATACATCTGGCTGAATGGAGGTAGGGGCTTAACTGAGTGGCCAAGACCCACCCCCACCACTGGCGGTTTCCTCTGCCAGTAACTCACACACTCAGACCAAGCTGAGACGTGGATTTGGTCTGCCTTTCTTCACTGGTTTGAGGGGGACCCCAGTGTAGTGCTATGAGTTAAGATACTACACTTCAAATTCTTTTGAACGACAAGGCCAGTGGGTCAAGATCACCAGCCACTCATCGGAAACCTTATACAGGAGACGCGGATGTGTGTCCTATTTGGTTGGATTACATTCAGTTGTTTGAGAGGCGTCCCATTGTAGTGCTGTGGATTAAGGTGCCACTGCAAAGCCTTTTGAACTGCAAGGTTGATGGCTCAAGCTCACAAGCCGCTCCTCAGAAACCCTATATGGGAAACGCGGATGCACATCGTATTTGGTCTGCTTTATTTTTCACTGGTTTAAGAAGAGTCCAGCACAGCACTGTGGTCTGAGGTGATGCACTGCAAAGCCTTTTGAACTGCAGGGTCGGTGGTTCATGCCCACCAGCCGCTCCTCAGAGACCCTATACAGGGATGCTACAGGTTGGAATTAACTAGAAAGCACCTAACAACAAGGAGAGGAGGGCAGAAGTGACTGAAAGAGAGTTAGCACTTTAAAAACATACTTATATTAAGCTACAGATTTTTATTTTTTTATTATTTTTTCTCTATTTTATCTTACTTTATTTTTATTTT